>NC_137963.1:37965539-38433755 GCF_963924665.1 Micromys minutus
GGGTCCTTTGGAGAGCAGTCAGTGCTCTTTAACTGCTGAGCCATCTCTGCAGCCCTGAAACTAATTTTATTAAATTTTACTTTCTTTGAAGATAGGATGACATAAGTAAGCATCTTACAGCTTAATTGATAATGTTTCTGTGGGAGTTACACCTTCAGTTCCAGCACGTCGGATGCTGGGACAGGAGACCTGTCTCAAAACAAACAAAAATGGCAATTTTCTTCCCATCTTTTCTTGTGTTACACAAAATAAGCCAGCTTATAACCACTGACATTTTAGACTTAATAAAATGTGTGCAATTAAAAGACCTGTCCTCAGTTATTTCATTGTAATTGTAATCAGTGAGTTTCACAGATTTGCCTTTATGCTCCTGAGGAAGTTGGCTACTAAGAAGAGCTGATTAGGAGTGAGGTTCTTCCTTATATAAATGCAAATTAACAAACTATTTGTTTTTCGAACTTTAGTAAATGATTAAGTGGTGGTGTGCTTTTTGGAAATTATACATGATAATCTGTTACTTTTTATATTCAATAAGTGAGTTTCCAAATCCTTTATAGTCAGCTTTTCAAATTAAAATGATTAAATTGCTTCCTCTTTTCCCCTGTATATGATATTAACATGGTATAATTGATTTTTCAGTACATCTTAATTATCCAGTCATAATTTAAAGCCAGCTCAACAAAATCTTCCTCTAAAATTTCAAGGCATTCACCTTTTGTTTTCCTGTTTTAGTTTCTACTAAAGAAAGGTCAAGGAATGATGACAAGGGAAGGGAAACCTGCTGTTTCCTCCTCCCAGAAAGTCCAAACACACACACACACACACACACACACACACACACACACACACACACACACAGCACACCTAGCACAACATATATCATATTCTTTATTGAATAGAAGGTTAAAAGCAGTTTGGCACAGTCAAATATTGAACATCGTAAATTTTATGTGACTTGGGGTTGGGGAATTGATTGCCTAGCCAGTTCAAGGCCCTGGGTTCATTCCTCAGCTATGGGGTGGGGGGGGGGTATGTGATTCATACTGCTTTAAAAGCAAACTCAGTATAAGAAATTAACTTTTTCTCTCCTCTACCCTTTTTACTGGTAAGAGACTATTACTTAGGGCAGAAGTCCTCTACATGTCCCAGTAGGCCAGTGATCACCTCGGGGAGGGCAGACAGGTTCAGGAAGCTCACATCTCGCATTTGTCTTGCATCGGCTGACAACCTGGAATGTTGTAGGAAAGGGAACCGGGCAGAGGCTGAAGGCTTGACAGCAGGTAATCCCGATCAGGCCAGTGGTCTCCCTGGCTCTGGTTCCTGGAACAGCTGCTGCCGCATCAGCATTTGCATCTGCTTCCCACAGGAAGATCCCTCTTGCTTTAGGAAAAGCCCCTGTTCCAGTCTTGGGGTGATTTGCTCCCTTTTGGGGCTGGGAGACCTTTCCCGATAGGGTTAGTTCCATTTCTCTCCTAAAAACAAGTTTTCATCTGTTGCATTTATTCCTAGAATCCAGGGTAACTGCAGAACAGGAACCCAGGAGGACAAAAGTTAGAGAGGGACAGAATGGCACTATAAATATCATTGTCCCCAGTACTTAGACATTGCTTTCTTTGTCAGAAAATGTCACCCCAGCCCCCATTCAGAAATAATACTCCAGCCAGGGGACGTGATCCTTTGACCCCAGCACTCGGGGCAGGCAGATCTCTGAGTTCAAGGCCAGTTTGGTCTACAGAGTGAGTTCCGAAACAGCCAACCCTACACAGAGAAATCTTCATCTCAGAAAAATAAAACAAAATAAAACATTTCTTCCTTTACTTTCTCTTCGTACTGTGAGACAAGGTCTCTCTCTGTAGCTCTGCGTAGTCTGGAACTTGCTCTGTATGTCAGGTTGGTCTCAGACTGGTTGCCATCCTCCTGCCTCTCTGCCTTGTAAGTACTGAAATTATAGGACTATGCCATGGTGCCCAGCAAGAAGTAAATCCCTGTGGGGAATAAAACGCAGTGAAATGTGTGTGTGCAGCTGTGCACACTGTTGAACAGGTGTAGGTGAGACAAGTGTCAGGAATCTGTTCCTTCCACATCTACGTGGAGTCCAGGAACTGAACTGTGTGGTTGCTCACTTGCACATCAAGTGTTTTTGCCTGCTGAGCCATCTTGCCTTCTCCCTGCTCCCCATTTTGAGACAGGGTCACATGTAGCCCAGATTGGCCTCATGTGTTGGCCTCATGACCTTCACTTCTTCTTGCCTCCGTCTGTCGAGTGCTGTGCTGAGATTGTATGTTGAACTGCATTTACTTTACTTTTAACTGATTAGTTAATTTCCACCTTTATTTTTATTCCATGTGTACGGATTGCTTGTGTGTGTACCACTTTTGAACAGTGCCTGAGGAGGGAAAAGGTCGGATCCCCTGGAAAGTGATCTTGGGACTTCCGCCACACCCGCTCTCCACACTTTTCCTGACAGGATTTTGCCCATCTCTAAAATGTTAAGAATGCCTTGGTGGCATTTAAGAGGAGCCTTTAATCTCAGCACTAAGGAGGCAGAGGCAGGCAGATCTCTTGAGTTCAAGGCCAGACAGAACCCTGTCTCAAAAAGCTGAATATATCTCTTAGACTGTTAAGATGCATCCTATACATAACTTTGACTGGCAGACAGCAGGAGTTCACTTGATATGGTTGTAGATAATATTTGAATGTGGGTATGCTGTTCTTTATGAATTAGATATGTTATTGAAAAGCTTGTATGCCACTATATAAATCAAATATTTTTAAGTGTATTACTAGCTGGCTTGTTCTCCTGAGATATAGCAGATGTGTTATTGGACTAAATAGAACATTATTAAGGAAGCCAGTTTATAGAGAAAATGGCCAATTTTTTGAGTATTCACACTAAAATTTAAAAAAAAAAATGGAGGGGGTGCTGGAGAGATGGCTCAGTGGTTAAGAGCACTGACTACTCTTCCAGACGTCCTGAGTTCAAATCCCAGCAACCACATGATGGCTCACAACCATCTGTAATGAGATCTGATGCCCTCTTCTGGTGTGTCTGAAGACAGCTACAGTGGACAGATATAATAAATAAATGAATCTCTTTAAAAATTGAGTATTCACACTAATGTCCTGAGAAATGGTGTTAATGCATTTTCTTCATTATACTTTAGACACTGCTGAAAATCTGTTTTTGGGGTAATAACTACTGTGCAAACTGTGGGTCAGAGGCACCAAGTGGTAGATTCTTTGCTGTACCTCCAGCCAAATAGACCCATAGTGAGTCATTTTTTGAAGTCTGTTTAAGAAACGTGAGCCTTCCCCACCTTGTTGGAAGGTTTTAGACAGGCCACTTGGGTAAAACTCCTACCTTCTCGGTGAGAGCTCACATTGAACTCTTATTTTTTATTCGTACTTTTTAAGATTTCCTTTTATTTGTATATATGCCTGTGCAGTCCTGCTGAGGCTCAAAGAAGGAATGGGGTCCCCTGGAGCTGGAGTTTCAGGTGGTTGTGAGCTCCCCAGTGTGATGCTAGGAGCATGCTAAGGTCCTCTGTTAAGAGTAGCACGCGCTCCTAACCACGGAGCCACCTGTCCCTTAAAGCCTTTTGACTGTAGTTGCTTAATAGTTTTAAGTAACAGTGATCTTGATTTCTAGTTGTCTTCTACCAGAACATAGAGTAGCAAATTTTATATCCTACAAACTAAGGGAATTTAAGAATCCCTTTTTCATCCAGTGAGTTTTGCTCATGGGGTTATTGAGCTGTGTAGGCCAGACTGGTTTGAAACTCACTTTGTAGCCCACTGGCATCAAGCTTGGTGTCCATCCATCTGTCTCTTCCTGAGAGTTGAGATTACAGATGTGCTTCATTGCAACTGGCTTTAGAAAGATATTTTTAAATATTCTATTTTATCTGTATGGGTGTTTTGCCTGCGTATGTATCTGTGTACCATGTGTGTGCCTGGTTCCCGAGGAGGCCGTGGAGGAGGTCGGGGAGACACTGGACTTCTGGAACTGGAATTACAAAGGGTTGTCAGCTGCTAGGAGGGTGCTGGGAATCAAACTGGACTCCTGTGGGGGAGCAGCTTGTGATCTTAAATTGCTGAGCCGTCTTTCCAGCTTCCCTCCAAAACAGTTTTAAAATAGCTGTTTCTTAGATTTTTCTGGGAAGTGTAATTTGAACCTCATCTTTGACTTCATAGCAAAGAGCCAACATAAGCCAGGTACTGTGGTCTGGTTGTGGCTTAAATATATTGCCTAGAGATTGATATTTTGGAAGCTTGGTCCCCAGAGTAGTCATGTTAAGATGCTGGGCTCTCTGGCTTCTTGTGATCTCTTCCTCTTGCTTTATTCTCACCGTTGGGATGCCATCTGTCATGACATAGCTGGCAGAGTTTTGACCGGAGGCGTTTTATACATAAGCTTATGTATTTTGTGAAATAGTGGAAAAAGCACATTGATAGGTTATGGTAAAAGGAGAATTCATCAGCTCCTGACATTAAGAAGTTCTGTGGTGATGCTAGCTTTAGTCATGATTGGATCTTGGGGTTTTGAAATCTTCAGCACATATTCTTTTTTTTTTTTTTTTTTTTTAGTTATTATATATAAGTACACCATAACTGTCGTCAGACGCATCAAAAGAGGGCATCAGATCCCATTACAGATGGCTGTGAGCCACCACGTGGTTGCTGGGAATTGAACTTAGGATCTCTGGAAGAGCAGTCAGTGCTCTAACCACTGAGCCATCTCTCCAGCCTAGGATGTATTCTTTAAACACCTCTTTTTCTTGCTTTGGTCTCATTCTCCAGTTGGTAAAAATGGCTACCCTCAATGCAAGACTTAAACCCCCCTCACAGTTTGTGATCTGGGTAGCATCAATTAAAAGTTCATAGAGCACACTTTAACTAGTGTGGCTTGGGTCATTATAACTGTCCTCTGTGGTAGCATCAAATTGGTCAGGCCACTCTAAATCAGCTGTCAGGACCTTGGGCATGTGACCTTTACTACATGGATCAAGAATGGGTAGGAAAGGGCTGGATGTACCTCAGTTGGTAGAATGCTTACATATCCACAAAGCCCCAGGTTTGATTCCTGGTATATACCTTAATCCCAGCATTCTGGAGGTAGAGGCAGGAGTGGTTACAGTTTGAGGTCATTGTTGGGGAGGAGGTAGCTACACGAGACTGTCTCAAAAGGGGAGAAGGATAGGAAGCAGTTTCTTCCAAAGACATAGTAGACAGACAGACAGACAGATCAAAGAGCCTTTCCTGCCATTTGGGATACTCACCTCAGAACTTCATTTAGTTATTTCTTACAGTTTTAGAGGATTTGTGATTGTCAGTGTCAGACAGCTGCTGAGTCTGAAATCGTCTTGAAGTCAAGCTTACAGTCTAGAAGGATTCTGAAAGCTGACCTTCAGCTGGGCTGGCTTCCTTGCAGCTCATGTATACAGTGGCCTGCCTGCTTGTATGCCTGTAGGCTAGAAGAGGGCATCAGATCCCATTACAGATGGTTGTGAGCTACCATGTGGGTGCTGGGAATTGAACTCAGGTCCTCTGGAAGAGCAGTCGATGCTCTTAACTGCTGAGCCATCTCTCCAGCCCCCACCCCACCCCCTTTTAAATACTTCATAGCTCTGCTGCTAGAAAAGGCCAAGGCTGAATTTGCCATAGAGTTGGACCCTAGCTTGGCTGCAGTTGATTTCCTCTTCTGCATCTTGGTGTCAGCTTCTCCAAGCAGCATAAATCTTTTGCACTTGAGTCCCAGTGTGGTCTGCTGTCGGGATTATAGACAAAGGCAGCATGAATCAAAGCCTCCTCCATATTCATACTCTTGGCTTGCTGCTGAAAGTCACAGTCATTCATTACTCTTTCCTCTTGCATTTGCAATATCGACTGGTACTCAGAGACAGTGAAAACGTAGATTACCTGCAGGCTTGTTTGGTTTAGCTCATGGCTCTGTTTCTACCTTTATGAGTGCCAATGTAAAACACAGCTGTTGTTCTGAATAGTGTAAGAAATGGTTTATTCTAAGTCAAAGCAGTGAGCATAGATTATTTACCCTGAGTAACATACCCTGCTGAACTTTGTGGTCACAGAACAAAAGAAAGTCATGAGTTAGTGTATTTATCCTACACACCCGTGGGGACATAAGCAGAGCAGGACATGTCTTCTGTACACTTTAGATCTTTGTCACTCTTGACTGTGGGGTTAGTAGAAATCGAAGGGCTGTTAAATATGACAAAACATAGGAGTTGAGGGCATAGTGGTACATACCTTTAATCCCAACATCCAGGAGGTGGATCTGAGTTTGAGGCCATCCTGGGTCTACACAGTGAGTTTCAAGACATCCAGAACTACTTAGTGAGACCTTGTCTTAAAAATAACAGCAAAACCACTCTAGATGTTTTATTTGTCTATTGTGGGTAGGTGCTGCATGTACCATGATGCATGTATGGAGGTGAGAGGACAGCTTTGTGGAGTTGGGGCTTCCCACCTTTGTGTGGCTTCTGGGCACTGGACTCGGGGCCTCAGGCTTATGTGGCAAATGCCTACCCTCATATGACAAGTTGTACCTAATAGTCAGAAGAATGCTAGGTTAGATACAGAAATTGTTAGTAGATGCCTATTGAAAGGGACTGATGGCAGGGACTAGAGAGAGCTCAGTGCCTAGGAGCATTTTCTCCTCTTGTAGAGGACTGGCCTGTGTTAGGTTCCTAGCACCCACGTGGTGGCATATACTGGTTCATAACTCCAGTTCAGGGGATTTAGCGCCCCCCTCTGGCTTCTGAGGGTACCAGGCCCATATGCAGACAAGACAATCATATGCAGAAAATATAAATAAATCTTTTTCAAAATGGGGGGCGGGCATTAATTCAAGTAGCCCAAAAATCTCTTTTTGGAACAGTCCATTTCTTCATAGTCTAGATGACCTTCAGTGCAGATGTAGCTTCTCTTGCTGCTGTTATCGTGGGAGGGTGGTTATTTAGATTCATGAGACCACTGCTTCTTGAAGAAATTGGGAAGCAGAGTAATAAAATTAGTGGTTGAATAATAAAATTAGAATAAAATAAAATAGAATAATTAAATTAGCAGAATAATTAAATTAGTTAAAATTAATGCTTATTAATGGTTGAGGCAAATTCTTACTTTCACCTTTTCTGAAGAGTGCTACCCGTTTACAGGAAGCTGACACCACGACAGGGACACACCTATGTTAGTATAAATTGTCAGTACTGTGAAGTTTTCTAGGGAGACAGGTGGCTCTTCTAGCTGATAGCACAGGGTTGGCCCTTTCTCCCATCGTAGCATTCTTGAAGACAGTTTAACTTCTTTGGGGTCTGTTTAACAGCACTTGATAGCCAAGTGGAAGCACACAGTGTGTCCCTTTTTAAAAACATACACAAACAGGTATTTTATGTGCGTGGGTGTTTTCCCTGCGTGTGTATCTGTCTATCATGTTCATTCCTGGTGCCCTCACAGGCCTGTAGAGGGCGTCAGGTCTCTTGGAACTGAAGTTCTAGTTTTGGTGCTGGGAATTGAACCTGGGTCTTCTAGAAGGGCACTAAGCCCCTACCTTGTCCCTTTCTTTTCAGTCTCTCAAACTGATGGCCTCTTTTTCTTTTATTATTACTACTACTACTACTACTACTATTATTTAGATGTACAAATATATTAATACAACCTGCTGAGACTTTTGTTGTTGTTTGTGTGTGTATTAAGGTCTGAACATCTGTATTAGCTAACCAGTTAGGGTCAGCCCTGGGAAAGGATATTCCCCCTCTCTCTGTGGTCGTTAATTGCCTGTGGATCTTTGTCTGGGAGTGGGATGCTGAGATGTTCAAGTAGCTCCTGAACATCCTCTCCTACCAGAGTGATTCCAGTTCCCGCTCTTCTTGGATTTTAAACCTTAAACTTGAGGAATTGGAGTGCTGTGCTGGGTTTGGTGTGAAAGCTCCTGGTGTATGCCCAAGACACATCATACACAGAATACGAGTGGGAGCCGTCAGAGGGTGTTGAGTTAGTGTCAGGACAGTACTGAGAAGCATCTCCCTGTAGCCTCTTAGCAGTTCTGGGACAATGACAGGCTCTCCATGCGCAACACTCGCTGGCTTCAAGCCCACAGGGACTTAGTGCAGGTGCTGAGATTGCTGGCAAGCACCACCATGCCCAGAGTGAGTTTGGTTTATCGGCCAATCCCCCTTTTGCCATAGTATAGTTCTGTCTGAAAACACGTCACTGACTCACTGAAGGATGACGCTGGATTCTGGAGCGCGAAGCATTCTACCGTCGACCTACACCTCCAGCTCATCTACTTCAGTCAGGCCGTACGTTCTCAGGGACGCTGAGGTGGGAAGACAGCTTTGAGACCTGCCTGGGCTATGTAGGGAAACTTCTTTTTGGTTTTGTTTTTGTTGGTTTTGGAGACAGGGTCTCTCTGGCCCTGGAATTGGCCTGTTTCTGCTTCCGAGTGCTGGGATTTGAAAGGTGTGCTCTCATACCTGGCCCCAGTTTCTCTTTTTAAAGTGTGCCGTGTTTTATCTTCCACTATTACTTAATCCTTCATTGTGGGTCACCTCAGCCTCATCAGTGGCCTCCTGTTTAAGTCTGTGGACCATGGGAAATTTTCTCCAAACAGTGCTCTTGGGATCCCGGTTTTGGTTTGTATGTGCTCTGCAGAAAGCGGGGTTGGCAATAGCCCTTGACATTTTAGCGAGTGACCTTTTATAAAAGTGGTGTTTTCTTCTCAAAATTCTACTGACATTTGAAAAAGTAAGCAAATTTTCCTCACAACTGCTGCTTGTTGAAAAGGCACCGACTGTCCCTTTTTCATGGTCTGGGCTGATGCGCTGTAGTGACACAAACCTTTCTTTAATCCCAGCACTCAGTAGGCAGAAGCAGGTTCAGAGTAAGTTCCAGGACAGCCAGGGCTGTTATACAGAGAAACCATGTCTCAAGAACCGAGCCAAACCAGAACAGAACAAAAAGTTTGGGTTGAAATACAGTTTAGTTGAGCAGCAGTGATTCCTGCCTGTAGGCTGCAGAGGATTATGGGTAATGTGGAAGCACTTAGTGCTGGGGAGAGGGCCCCGGTGTAAAGTGCTCCCTGTGCGAACAGGAAGACCTGAGTTCAGATCCTCAGCTTCCTAATGCACAAGCACTCCTGAGGCACGGTGGGAGGTGAGACAGGGATCCCCTGGCGCCTGAGTCGGGAACGAGACACCATTGTTGAAGTGATGACCAATCCTCAGCGTTGCTCTCTGACATCCCATGTGAGCTGGGGTTCCTGTCATCAGTCTCGCACAGGAACACACAGATTAGAAAATAGTACTTGGCACAAGGGCGGGCAGATATGCCAGCACGGGGCTGGAGTGTAACTGTTACTCCAGTCCGTCTGGAGACTGATACATCACTGCTGCTGTGGTCTATAGGATCCAGATTTACACTTTCTCTTAGTCCGTCCCTCCCTTTTTAAAATTGATTCTTTGTGAATTTTATATCAGGCATCCCAAACCCACTCTTTCCCCTGTCCCTCCATGTCTACCCTTCACCCTTGCAGCCTCCCCCTCTTACAGACAAACAGAACCTTGCTGTGGAAGCTGCAGAGTGTGTTGATGTGTCACACAGTGTGCCTTTTTGTCCAAATAGCTGCTCTTAGTTCTTTCTGCAGTGTGTATCCATTTTCTCTGGGTGGCGGGGACGCCTTACCTGTGCTCAGTAACTACATTGTTGGCTTACTTTAGTTTTGGTTTTGGTCTTTTGAGAAAGGATCTCACTGTGTAGCCTTGGCTAGCCAGGGATTTCCTATGTAGATCAGGCTGGAGCTCATAGATATTCACCTGCCTTTGTCTCGCTAAATGCTGAGATTAAAGTACTGGCCACCACTTCTGGACCAGTAATTACATTTTATTTACTCTCTCCAAATCCTTACTCTTGGCCCTTGGTAAGTGGGTACAGGTCTGGGGTGGTATGTGCTAGCTACAGCCTGGCACTCTTGGTCTTGGTGGTGCACATAGAGGCATCGCAGTGACTGCCTTTCCGGGACCGGAGAAGTGTGTATGTAGATAGAGTTCTCTGTTGGAAAGTCCGCAAAGGTTAAAAACAAAGGGGGTTAGGGTTAGGGTTAGAGGGTGTGTGTGTGTGTGTGTGTGTGTGTGTGGACACAGGATCTCTGTAGTTCTGGCTGCCCTGGAATTCCCTATGTAGAGCAGGCTTCCTCAAACTCAGCGGAAGCCTCCTGCTTCTGCCTAAAGAGTGCTGGAACTAGAAGCATGAATGTGATCACGGGTGTGTGTGGTTTAGTCCCGTGGCTCCTTCAGGCTCACAGCTGTGAGACCGAATACCAGCAGGGCCTTTGGTCTGCCCTTCTTCCTCCAAAAGTCTTACTCCTCAGAGGCAGCCCTTTTCAGATATTTGAGTTGTCTCTCCCCATTGACTTCTGAACATAATTTCAGTGATTTTGAAACAGGCTATCACATGGCGTTCTTACAGGGAAGACCTTTATCCCAGCGTTTCTCTGCCCTGCCTCCCTGCACATTGCTCCCTCCCAGTGTCTCAGATACGACCAGTGTTCCTAATGTCCGGACTATAGATACTGTCTGCATTTGAACAGCACCGTGTGATACACTGAGCAGCTGCTTCTCTCCCAGAATACTGCCTCATTTTACTCTTATTTCCTTTAAAATGTGTGTGTGTGAGAGTGTGTGCGTGCTTGTCTTAAGTCGTCAACAGACAACGTCAGATTCTCTGGAGCTAGTTTCAGGCAGTTGTGAGCTGCAGAAACTGAATTTGGGCCCCCTGGAAGAGCAGCAAATGCTCTGAGCAGAGTCAGCTCTGCAGCCGGCTGCCCCCGTACCTTGTGTTTTCAGTGATGCATCTTCATTGGTGAAACTGTTCAATCCTTGACGTTAGCTACATCAGAGCTGTCCATTCCATTACCTCTTAGAAGGATTACTTAACAGTTGACCGCTTGTCCCCAACAAGCCAGTTAAAGAGAAGAGTAATACAGAAAAAGACAGAAGATGTATTTGATGTGGCCACAGTGGAAGAGGAACACATAGAGGTTCAGTGACTTCCAAGTCCATGTGAGGGTCAGGTTTACACACAGCACGGGTGGCATCCAAAGTGAACAGCCCTAGGTCTAAGTGTAGTTGTCCACACCATTGGCCCATCTCTGTCGGGCTCTGTCCGTAGTTCTCTGGGTCTGTGGTTTCAGTAGTGTGACGGCAGCGCCTCCCTGTCTTCTCTTCTGCCAGGCTAACACGCGCTCTTGTTTCCTGTACTGCTCCTTTGTTATTGGTTGGCTTCGTTTTCTTAGCTTCCGTACATCCTTTAGGAAGGTTCTGAGCCGGGAGAGGTAGAGAGTTCCTGCTTCTCTGAAATGCCTTAGTATCACCATAATTGATTAGTGGGCTAGGAGCGGAGCTCTGTTGGAGATAATTTTATTGGAGAATTTTCTCCCAGTTCTTGCTCCCAGACTCACTCTTTTTTATGTAAGGTTTCATAATCTTGGTGATCTGTGTGTTTGTGCACACACAGTCCAGAGGACAACTTGCAGTCGTCATTGCTGTCCCCGGACTGAGCCCAGTGGCAGGAAGTGCCTGCCTTCCATGCCGGGCATTTCCCGAATCACTTTCTCCTCCATCTTCTGTCTTTGAGTTCCTGAGGTTAGAGTTAGGCTTCATCAGCTAATCTTCTGTTTGCTCTTCAATTTTGTTTCTCCTCAGTCATTTTCTTCTGGTTTTATTAACTTAATATTCTTTGCCATTTTGAACTTCCAGTTCTTTTTCTTTCTCTGCCTTCCCCGCTTCTGCCCTTCTTTCCTCTTTTCCTTCTCTCCCCTCCCCCACAGGCGAGCTTTGTCTCAGAATGCCTGATTCAGGTTCCCTAGTGCTAGGGTCACAATCACTGGCCTCCACCGGCATTAAGTGGGTAAGAGCACTAGCTGGTCTTCGAGAAGATCCGGGCTCAGTGCCCAGAGCCCATATGCAGCTCACTTCCGGCTACAACTTCAGTCCAGGCACCAGTGACTTCTGCCTCCACAAGCACCAGGCACGCCTACAGTTCACAGATATGCATGTAGACAAAACATCCTTACACATAAGACAGATCGCTTTTTAAAAAAGAAAAATACTTTTATTTCATGGATGTGCTGTCTTATCTGAGGATATTGATCATAGGTGCTTTGTTTTGACCTCAGTTTCCCCCAAAATCACGTTTGTTCCAAACATTCCCCGACACTCCTCTGTTTATTGGGTACTCAGCTATCATCAATTATTATTCCATCTTATGTGTTATGAGAATGTATGTCTCTGTGCATCACGTGTGCCTGGCGCCAATGGCGTCCAGAAAACTGTCAGGTCCCCTAGAGTTGTTTGTTTTCCTTTCCCGTGTGTGCTGTTCCTTCACATTGACTGGTGGGAAGCAGAGTGGGTGGGTTGTCTTTGAGGATGAATGTGTTCTGCCCTACAGTTTGCTTATTGGCTTTCCAGTTGCCCTGCACACACAGGCCAGTCTCCCCGGGAACAGAGAGCCTGGCCACTCACACCCAGTGAGAGTGCTGCAGGAGGGACTGCAGACATATCCGACCTCCTCCTCCACTCCTTGCTCTCCGTGCCCTCTGGAGAGTCTGCTTCAGCACTCCAACCCTGGAAGAGTTTCCCCAGCAGGCCTTTAGCACCCCTTTCCCGGCTGTCAGAAGCAAGAGCCCCGTGTTTGTTCCTGTCTTCCTAACCATGGTGTCTATTAGACTTTTCTCCCCGAGGCTCCTTTTCTCTATAGTACTAGACATGCTAGTGTTCTGCACACGTCTGTCTCAGGATTTGTGCGCTGGATGGACTGTTTCTGTGTGGGGCCTCTAGGAGAACACAGGAGCGCCTCACTGGGGTCACTGACCCTGTCTTTTTACTACGGGGGGGGGGGCAGGGCTCACACCCTAGTCCGAGGTAGACTTGAAATGAGTGGGTAGCTACAAAGTCCCTAGATGAAAATAAGCATGTTTTCATTTCAAATAATTTCAAGATGTAGATATTTACTAGGTCCAGACTCAGCACTAAAAGACCAAGTGGGCCCTTCTTTTTCTCTTTGAATTTGTTATAGTAAAAACTTTCAAATATATTTTAAAATTTAAAGTAAATTTACTGTTCTATATCTTTAAAAAACCCTACTTTTTAATAACACATGCTATCTAAAGGAAGAGTTACTTAATTTTATCAACTATAAGTGAAATTGTAAGCAGTCATTTTGCTTAGTTCTGAAGGTGCCCTGTAATTCCCGAAAGCATGGCTTTGGGTCAAGCTTATTTGTGCCCTCACTTCCTTTTCTATTATTTTCTATCACTTTTAAGGTACAATCGCTTGCTTTTTTGCATTATAAGGCATTCCTGTAAAACATTTTGTCCTGCAGTACATGCGCTTGTGGTAAGTTTGTAAGTCATGACACTAGGGCACAACTGAACTGGATGTTTTTGTCACACACTGGGGTCCCCCATCCCAGCTCCAGTTCATTATTAACCACTGTACCCTGGTTTTGTATTTTAGCTTTTATTTTTATTTCATGCAAATGAGTGTTTACCTCTACATCTGTCTTTGTACCGTGTGTGCAGTAGCCAAAGAGGCCAAAAGAGGTCATCAGTTACCCCTGGAACTGGAGTTACAGAGGCTGCAAGTCACATTGTAGGTGCTGGGAATTGAACTGGGGACCTCTGGAAGAGCAGTCAGTGTTCTTAACTGCTGAGGCATCTCTCCAGCCCTGCTTTATACCTTAAAAAACAAAACACCCAACCCCTCCAAGACAGCGTCTTTGGTGCTGGCTTCAGGCCTGCAGTAAGGGTGTGGGAGGGAAGTTTGCAGTCTGCTCCTGTCTATAGCTAGTAATCTTCTCTGCTGTGGATTTGCCCTTTTCGCTAAGGTTGCTAAGGCTGCTGGGACTCACTGTTCTAGGGAATGCTGAATGCTAACAATTTCACTGGGGATTTTCTAACAGAGACCTCAGTGTTATAAATTACATGAAGGGCTAATGGATCCAGAGCTTGAGCTAAAACTGACTTTTGCTCCTTGGTTGACAAGGTCTTATATGGTGGCCCGCTATCAGACATCACAATTTTACAAGCTCCAAGTGTGGCCGGCCATTCTTTATAATTGTTTCAAATCGCACTTACTTGTGTGAGTACATATGTCTGTGTCCCCTGGTGGGTGTGTAGTGGTCACAGCACAGCTTTTGGGAGTTGGTTCTCCTCTTCCTCCATGTAGGATGGAACTCATCAGGCATATTAACTGGCTGAATCTTCTTGTCAGCCCACCCCCCTCTTTCTGAGACGAGGTTTCTCTGTGTAGCCCTGGCTGTCTTAGACTCACTTTGTAGATCAGGTTGTCTTTGAACTCAGAGCTCTGAGTGCTGGTATTAAAGGCTTGTGCCACCATGGCCTGGCTAACACTCCTAGTGCATCGATGTTCTGGTTCTGGGTTAAGCTTTGTTAGGTCTTAACACTTTTTTCCTTTGTGTCTTCTCTAGGACAATGGATTTTCCTGGTCACTTTGAGCAGATCTTTCAGCAGCTGAACTACCAGAGACTTCACGGGCAGCTGTGTGACTGTGTCATTGTAGTGGGGAACAGGCACTTCAAAGCCCACCGCTCCGTGCTGGCAGCATGCAGTACGCATTTCCGAGCACTGTTCTCAGTGGCCGAAGGGGATCAAACCATGAACATGATCCAGCTAGACAGTGAGGTGGTGACGGCGGAAGCCTTCGCTGCCCTGATGGACATGATGTATACCTCCACCCTCATGCTAGGGGAGAGCAACGTGATGGATGTCTTACTGGCAGCCTCTCACCTGCACTTGAACTCTGTTGTCAAGGCGTGTAAGCATTACCTGACAACGCGGACGCTCCCCATGTCTCCCCCCAGCGAGCGCGTTCAGGAGCAGAGTGTCCGCATGCAACGCTCTTTCATGCTGCAGCAGCTGGGCCTGAGCATTGTGAGCTCGGCTCTCAGTTCCAGCCAGAGTGTTGAGGAGCCGTCGGCCCCCATGAGCTCGTCCATGCGCGGCAGCCTGGACCAGCGCACACCCTTCCCCATGAGACGCCTTCACAAGCGCAAACCGTCCGCAGAGGAACGGGCCCGGCAGCGCCTCCGGTCCTCCATGGATGAATCTGCCATTGCAGATGTTACCCCAGAGAGCGGGCCTTCAGCAGTTCATTCCCGAGAGGAATTCTTCTCACCGGATTCTCTGAAGATTGTGGATAATCCCAAACCCGGTGGCATGGCTGACAACCAGGACGACAGCGCCATGATGTTTGACCGGCCTTTTGGTGCTCAAGAAGATGCCCAAGTGCCCAGCCAGTCCGACGGCAGTGCTGGCAACATGGCCCCCCGTGCCACTCAGGTTGAGACTAGTTTTGAACAAGAAGCTGTAGCCGAGAAAGGCGGTTTCCAGTGTGAAAATCCTGAGGTTGGCCTCGGGGAGAAGGAGCACATGAGAGTGGTGGTGAAGTCCGAGCCCCTCAGCTCTCCCGAGCCGCAGGATGAGGTGAGTGACGTCACCTCCCAAGCCGAGGGCAGCGAGTCCGTGGAGGTGGAAGGAGTGGTCGTCAGTGCCGAGAAGATAGACCTCAGCCCCGAAAGCAGCGACCGGAGCTTCTCAGATCCCCAGTCGAGCACTGACAGGGTTGGGGACATCCACATCTTGGAAGTCACAAATAATCTCGAACATAAGACTTCTTTCAGTATTTCTAATTTTCTCAGTAAGAGCAGGGGGAGTAACTTCAGCGCAAGTCAGAGCACCGACGACAACCTCCCAAACACCACCAGTGACTGTAGGCTCGAGGGCGAGGCCCCTTACTTGTTGAGTCCAGAGGCGGGGCCAGCAGGTGGGCCTTCCTCTGCCCCTGGTGCCCATGTAGAGAACCCGTTCAGTGAGCCCGCAGACTCCCACTTCGTCAGGCCTGTGCAGGAGGTGATGGGCCTGCCCTGTGTGCAGACCTCAGGCTACCAGGGAGAGCAATTTGGGCTGGACTTTCCCAGGTCTGGCTTGGGTCTCCACTCTTCCTTCTCCAGAGCCATGATGGGTTCCCCAAGAGGAGGAGCCAGTAACTTTCCATACTACCGACGAATAGCTCCAAAAATGCCAGTTGTAACTTCGGTCAGGAGCTCACAGATCTCTGAAAACTCAGCCAGTTCCCAGCTAATGATGAACGGGGCCAGCTCCTTTGAAAACGGCCACTCTTCCCAGCCTGGCCCTCCGCAGTTGACCAGGGCGTCTGCTGACGTCTTGTCGAAGTGCAAGAAAGCCTTATCGGAGCACAATGTCTTGGTTGTGGAGGGAGCTCGAAAGTATGCCTGCAAAATCTGCTGTAAAACCTTCCTGACTCTGACGGACTGCAAGAAGCACATCCGAGTGCACACGGGAGAGAAGCCGTACGCCTGCCTCAAGTGCGGCAAAAGGTTCAGTCAGTCCAGCCACCTCTACAAGCACTCGAAGACGACCTGCCTGCGCTGGCAGACCAGCAACCTCCCCAGCGGTCTGCTCTGATCTCTCTCCTCGGGACGGCACACGGGCCAGTTCTGCACCGACATTAAAATTGCTGTTGGCAGGCAGCTATGGCCACTGGACGCGAGGCCTCACTGTCCGGTGGCTCCCGTGAATTTCACCCAGTAGTAAGCAGAGAACCGTTAGGCGTAGCGCTTACCCTGCGCATTTCTTAGGGTGGAGGAATGCCGTCATAAAGTAGTTTGTCATTGTTGTTAAAGAGTGTCACATTTAAAAATGGAAGTGCAAAAAACATTTGAACACTATTTTAAAGCTCTGTGAAGCATTTAATTACGTTTCCTGTGTCTTGCGATGGGAGTATTCCAGCTCTATACAGCAACGCAAAACACGCTTCTGTGTAACCAGGTGACTTGGTGCTATCTGAGAAAGGGCCCTGGAGGACAAGCCTGTCTGGACAGATGCTTAAAGTGTATCCTGAGCTAGTCCCAGGCCTCAGAAAGTACTGTTTGTTTAATTTTTGTCTGAGCTGCCGTCGCAGGCCCTCTGATGGTGCTTACACTGGGTCCAGGTACTTGTGCCCTTGGACTAACAGGTGTACATACTTTTGAATACATCTCTATGGCATAGATGTTTTTAGTGATTTTTTTATTTGTTTTAAAAACTAAAGCTGTAAGTGGAGTATGTACTTGTAGGGAGTGACAGTGAGCTGTTTCTGTACGTGCCGTGCTAGCAGTGTTCTAACCAACGTGTATTTCTGATGCTGTATTTGTTTGATGTAAGTGGGAAGCTGGTGTTTGTCTGTGTTCTGGTGATATGGGGTCCTGTGTATGGGTTCTCACGGTGCATTTGCCTTTCACTCCATCCGGATGCCCAAGGCCACCCAAGGTCAGCTGCTCACGACCTTGTCCCTTCTCACTCCCAGGCCCCAGTGAGCACCTCTGCCCGGGTAAGCAGGCTGACCAAGCACAGCGGCCCTGCCGCGCTGTTGTTCCCGCTCTCTGCTAGGCTCAGAGCTGCGCCTCAGCTTTCGGTGGTGCTGCTCCTTGAACTCGGCATTGAGTCATTTGAACCTTAAATATAGGAGTGTTCAGTTCTTTCCAGGCTCTGGAAGAGTCGGGCAGCCCGCAGCATAGAATTCACCAGAAATATCCAAGGTTCTCAGTGGCATTCTCTGCCCAGGGCCTCTCTGACCTCTGCCTTCCTGTCCCCTGATAACCGTGCTGGGAGCTGTCGCATCCTGACATGCACCCAGACTAGCACAGGTTCATGCGTATCTGTAAGCTCAAGTTTAACAAGATTCTTTTCACACTTTTTTCAGAGATACCAAACCATTGTACACAATTCAGAGAAACTGATTAACTTTAGAGAGCATATTTCTGTATATTCTAAAACAAAAAACGAGCATGTGTCTCCTCTTAGGCTGGTGTGACCATGAATCTATAATGCTCTGAGGGGGCAAGGCATCTGAACAGATTCCCAGGGACAAAGGCCTGAATGGGAAGCTGGCCTCCTGCTGAGCAGCT
Source organism: Micromys minutus (assembly GCF_963924665.1). Classification (NCBI taxonomy): domain Eukaryota; kingdom Metazoa; phylum Chordata; class Mammalia; order Rodentia; family Muridae; genus Micromys; species Micromys minutus. Next base: position 37,983,540 of record NC_137963.1, read on the forward strand.
GTGGGACAGAGACCATTGAAGGCTATGGGGTCACTTGAGAAATTGCTGTGTGGCTTACTGTCAACAGTCCTGTTGGGTCTCTCCATCTACCTTCATAGGGACCAGTGGGAGTCAGGTGGGTCAGCATGGGGGACCAGAAATGTCCTGCTGGGTGAGGAGCCAATGTCACAGGCACAGAGTAGCAGTAGTCCTTCCTGTCTTAGGACATGGTGCTTCAAGTCCGTTCCTCAGCTCAGCGTCAATACAAGCGGACTCTGCTCTGGGGCCTGCCCCTCTGCTGCTGGGTGGACCTGGAATCTCATCTACCTCGTAGTCAGTCTCTCCATGTGAGAAGCAAAGCTTGAGACCAGTGACCTCCCACAGGCTGTAGCACTTAAAGATGTCCAAGGGTCCCTGGGAAACTAGCCCAGGGTTGCTGTGACCTGGAGCTTCTCTGGGACTCTAACTGGGACTGGGGACCTGACTTTTGAGTTTTTTTTAGCCTTAATTACAGCCCGGCATAATCATGTACAATCTTGTGGAGATGGTATCAAGTGTAGAATCAAACCTGCCGGGTGCTGATGCTGGTCAACACAGATTTTAAAATTAAAAGTTTGTCATATCCATGCCTCTAAGCACACGTTCTCCTTTGCTGTGGTTTGGGCTGAAACAAAATGGAAGTGCCGCTATACTGACCCGCTACTTGGTCGTCTTCAGAATCAGTCAAGCCTCTAAGATAGGAATGTTCCCATCCTTGAGTTACTTGAGTGTTCCTGTGGCTGCCTGCCTGTGTTCTGTGCTTGTAACCTTGGGGAAGGGTGAAGGTGATTTGAAAGGAGCGCCTACATCCCCGGAGCACAGGAGCAACAGGTAAACACGGCGCGGATCAAGACTAGAATCCTGACTTCGCTGCTGCTGGCCAATGGTGCTGACTTGCTCCTCCCTTGCAGCTTTCTCCCCCTTTGCAGTCTGCGCTTTCACCGTGGCCATGGTATTCAGGCCCTACGTTTTTCTGGTTCTGCTTGTTCCTCCTCAGGTAGAGAAAAGGGAGGGAATTTGGTTGAGGGCAGTGTGGGAAGCAGAGCCAAGCAGATCCCAGATGCCCTGAGCAAACACAAAAGATGCTCTTTCTGCTAGTGCCCCACGTCATAGGCCTAGACACCGTCAGGCATCGTTTAATGTTAGAATTACAGGCTTTTGGCAAATATGTGGCAAACCCGCCTGCCCATGTCCTCGGAGAGCACAGTAGAGGAGGCATGCCCCAATCCCGTCTCAGTCCGAAATCCGGCTTGGGTCTGTCCAGCAAGATGTCTCCAGCCCACGAAAGCCCGTCTGGCTACAGCTTCAGTTCACTGGGCATTGGCTCTCCTCTTAGGCCAGCCAGCAAGTTGTTAGCCGCCAGCAGGGACATGGTGTTGCGAGTTTTGTAGGTGGCGCTGCCAATGTGGGGCAGGATCACTGAAGGGAAAAGGAAGCGGCATTCCTACCAATGCACCTTTCCTTTGCCTGTGTCCTACACCTTGGAAAGGCAGATATTCCCCATGAACCCCATTCCTTCAGGTTGGGGGTTCAGAGGGGCAAAGGCTGAAACCCATTTGGGTCTCCCATTCTTTTCCCCCCACATACACACAAAAAAATTGAACCCTTAAAAATATGGTAGGCAACAGGGAGATAGTGAAAGCAGGCGCCAGGTCAGCCTGTCAGCTGCCACATCCTGCACCCTAAAGGGACGGCTTGTGAGTTAGAGGTAACTCCGTGATGGAAGGCTGGGTGACACTACAGATGCCTCTGGTTCCAATGCAAAGCAAACGAAATTGTCTCCCAAGAGCTGCCTGCCTGCCTGCCAAAGCTGTATGGGGATGTGAAATGGGGATATGGCCTGTTTTCCTGGCTGTGGACAGTAGCCCACACGTCACGGCCAACATCCCCTGTAGGCTGGCCACAGCAGTCGGGTCAGGAGGATTGCTAATGGGTGCCTTCACTAAAGAGGCTGCAAGGACATGTCCAGGACGCAGAGGGACAGCCATAGCCGAGGCCTCTCAGGAGGTTGGAGACAGAGGAAAGGCAAGCACTAAGGCCTGCGTCTCAAAATATCGCCAGGGCACCAGCATCCTCAGGACCGGTAAGTGCAGTCTCGGGCTGCGGCCCAGACCTGCAGAAGCCCTTAGGGGACCTGACAGTCAGTGACTATCCCTCCAGGAGACCGTACACAATACTAGAGCACTTGCAATAGGGCACGCTCAGAAGCCTCTAGGTCCCTCAGGGACAGAGGGGGACAGAAGCTCAAAATGCCCAAGGCTGAAGTGGGGTCCAAACTAGGAAGATGTCTGCGGGGTTGATGGCTGGTGAGCCAAGCTGGAAGACCTAAAGCAGGCTTCTCCGGCCACAACGTGAGTGAGCCATTCCCAGAAACTCCGGGTGGTGTCATGACTTCACCATACACTGCCCACAGCCATTGTGTTTTCCCACAAGTCGCTACAGGAGTCTGGTCAGCCTCCCTTTAATAGACCCCTTCACTTCTTGGATCTGTCTGGGGACAGGGACCCAGCCGAGCGTTGCATTCCTGTTAGACAACCCTCACTATTGTACACACTCCCAGGCCCTGGCGGGTTTAGCACTGCCTCGGAGGCCAGGCCTGCTCCACAGGGCAGCTATGGTTCGCACTGGGAACAGCTCTTACCGCAGTTCTTGAGGGTCAGCAGGGGGTGACTTGGAGGCAGTGGTTCTGGGGTGGTCACATCCAGTCCTGCTGCTGCAATCTGACCACTTGCTAATGCCTGGTACAGGTCTTCCTGGTTTACCACATCTCCTCTGGAGGTGACAGTGGGGATGGGGGGAAAGGCTCAGATACTCCCTCCACCCAGGCCACCCTCGGGGCAGAACAACTCACAGAATGCATTTCTCCACACACAGCTGCACTGACTTCTAAGGCAGGAGCACTTCAGGGAGTTGAGAAGCCGTGTCCTGATCAGATCCCTGCCACTCACTAGTTTGTGACAGAGCTGATAATGTCTACCGGTTCCTCAGAAAGCCCTAACTTCCAGGAATTCAGTTGTGCTGGGCTGACACAGGCGCCTCTGATCTAGCTGGACCCTAGACCGTGGCCAAGAACCACAGAATCACACGTTTGGCCAAACAAGGGCATAGATACCTACCTACACCCATATGAGCTACCAGTGAAGTCAGGAACTGGCTTTTGGAAACTTCCCATGGTGCACTCGGTAGTACTTGAGCGATGGACTATCAACAGGTGGAACCCTATACAGCCCGAAGTGCATCCTGGTGCCGGGCATGCGGAAGCGGCGGCAGCCATGGTCGTGGGCCCTGCTCTGCTTTTCAGTCCCGCCATCAGGTCACGTTGTGGCCAAGTGTTAGTAACTTCAGGTAATACTGGGAGTAGGCAGACATTTGTGGAGCACGTGAACCCTTGAGGTGGTTTCACCTAATCTTTCTCAAACCTGGTTCAAAGGGGCTAGATATGGTGGCACACGCCTATTATCCCAGCCCTTGGGAGGCTGAGGCAAAAAGATGACAAGTCCAAGCCACCCTTGGCTGGAGTGAGGCTGTCTCAAAGCAAGGGTCAAAGGGTGCCAACCAGAGAAGTTAGGGGGGTAAGGATGGGGCACTGCTCTACCACAGGGTCACTGCTCTGAAGTCACTCAAGTCACTCAAGCCCACACAGGTTCAAATCATCAATAAAGTCAGGCTCAGTGACTTGGAAGACTGGCCTCTCAAGGATCCTACAAAGGCCCCACCCTTTGTAACAGGGAAGTGGGCCTTTGGGGGCCCCTGGTGAGTTGCTCACAGAATCACACTGCTGCGAGCCAAGGCCTGGGCAAAGCTGGGAACTAGGGAACTGCAGGGAACCAGAATAACCCTGTGCTGACTGATCTTCCTCCCCCATTTCTCAAAAGGCTGTTGGTTTACAGAGGTTGACATGTCACCCTGAGCTCTCTCATCACCAATAGAGACAGAGACTCCCAATCACTGCATTGGGCACACCCCTCTCCAGGAGTGCTTCGGACTCTGGGATGAGGACAATCCTCAGCTACCTGCTGATGTTGATGAAGACAGCCGTGTTCTTCATCTTCTGGAAGAAATCCTTGCTGCAGAGGCCCCTGGTAGCAGGTGTTAAGGAGCAGGCCACAACAATGAAGTCTGACTCTGCCGCCAGCTGAGCAACAGGCACTGAGGGGGAGAGAGCTTCATCAGAGGCTGACCACAGCGAGGGGCGGCAATCTGGAGCAGCTCCCATCTCCCACAAACCAACCTCCCAGGATTCCAGGCATGGTGGCACACACCAGTAATTTCAGGACTCGGGGACTGAGGCAGGAAGGCTACCTTGACTTAAACACCAACCAAAGCTAGCTATATGGTGACACTATCTCAACCAACAACTGTCAAGTGCCCCTTGCACCAACATAAAAACCCAAGTTTGGATTTCCAACACCCACCTAAAAATCGAGGCAAGACTGGAATCCCAACCCAGAGAGATGGAGACCAGTGGTCCCCTGGAGCTCCCGGCCCACCACGCTGGCCACATCAGTGAGTTCCTGGTTCAGTGAGAGACCATGTCTCAAAAACTATGATAGCGGGGCTATAGTGAGGGCCCCACAGTCAAAAGGATCATGAGAGCCAGAGCTGAGTCCAGCACCCATATAACAAGCCATACATAAGTATGCCTGCGGCGCTAACTGAGGTGAGCAGAGACGGATCAGTTACCACCTAGAGGAGAAAACTTCAGGTCCCAAGACAGACGTCTGTGTCTCTGACTGGTCCTTCATGTCTTAAGTAGGTCAACTACATAACACATAAGGATCACAGAAGCCCCCAGACACCTCAAACTCCTGCGTACTGTCTGTAAATCACACACACACACAAACACACGCACACACACACTCACACACACGCTCCTGCATTCTGCCTGCAAATCTCTCTCTCTCTCTCTCTCTCTCTCTCTCTCTCTCTCACACACACACACACACACACACACACACACACAGAGTACACAGCACAGGTGGAATTCAAGAGAAGTCAGGGTTTTCTTCTTACCAAACTCTGCCTGGAACTCTGCTGCTTCCTGAGGCTTAGGCTGGCGCCCCGTGTAGAGAAATCTCTGGACACCAAATGGTTTCAGTCGTCGGGCAATGGCCTGACCTGGAGGCAAGGAATTCATGGCTTCCTTCCACCTTCCAGAGGGCAGGTGCAGGTGACCCGCAGAGGTGGGTCCCTTCCCTGCCCCAATGTGACTGGACCCCAGCCAGTTACACTGCCCTCAGGGATCTAGAGGCAGAGGATTGGCTCACACTGGCTTCACATGGTCCCTGTCATCTTGACAGTCCCTTACTGACCTTCTCCAAGAACTGGATGTGTCATCTCTGAAGATAGGGGTTCAACAGGTCCCCTCACTCCTTCTGAGCCCTCTGCTTCTGTGAATGCAGCCCTACTTCATTTGACTTTTCATGGCACTGCCAGCTGCCGACCTGCCTACAAGACCTACCAGAGCTTTTCATCCACGCACACAGGTGTGGGCACTTGGGTTCTCAGACTTGAACACACCCCAGGTTACTGGACTCCTCCAAGAAGCTCCAAGGATCGCTGGCTGTCCAAACATGTCACCTTCCGTCCCTAGCCCCAGGCTGCCTCTGTGCAGGCAGACAACAGCAGCCTAGCCTCCCGCCAGGCTTCCAAAGGGTCAGCGCTGAGGGAGAGGGGGCCCTCAGCTGCAAAGCCCGCCTTCCAGAATGGGGGTTCAAGGTTGGTGCAGGCTTTCCCACAGTAACCCAAGCCCCACGGCCAGCCCAGCATCTTAGAGCCTTTGCTCAAATGGCTCTCAGCGAGCTGCCCCTGCAAGCCAGAGTTCTGGTGAACTCGAGCTTGCCTTTTTATTCCTTTAGCCGCATGCTCAGCCTCGCCAAAGGACGCCCATTGTCCAGGCCTATGGCTTTAGTGTCTCAACCAAAAGAGAAAAGCCGGGAGCGGGAGCGGGAGCCTCACCGATGCGCCCCAGGCCTACAATGCCCACAGTACTCTGCGAGAGTCCGTATCCACACATCCATAGGGGGTTCCAGGAGCTCCAGCCGCCGCTGTGGGGAGAAGGACGGGGGGCAGCCAGAACTTGGCAAGAGATGAGGGACCACACGCGACCCACACCGGGGCGCTCCTAGTCTTTCTCTAAAGCCAATTCTGCTTCCAGGTCACGGGGCAACAGTGGCTGACAAAAGAATAGATCTTTTGAAGCCAATGGAGACACCGGAAGTGAGGCGACACGGGAGCTGGGAAGCGTAGATGTAGGGCAGATGGAAACAAACTTAGACCTGGGGTTTCCCATGCCGCCGGCGTGGGCCAGACTCGGGCTTCTAACCCAGAACCCTTGCGCCTGATGGGAAAATGCTTTTCCTGTTGTGCCCACGGTGTCCCCCACGTGATGCCCCCCTGGGCATTCTGGAGAAAGATCCCTGTTCCTCACATTGAAGAGCCATGCCAGGGTGGTGTGGGCAGCCCTGACTCTCAGAGCGACTTCTAGTCCTCTAGCTTGTGCGCCCCAGCATCGGGGTGTGCAGCGTTACACCCTAAAACTCCGGGGTCCAGTCCACTGCACCCAGGGCGGCAGAACGTGTTCCTCCCTCAGCCTCATCCTCTCCTTACCCCTGAGACAAAGCCCATCTGGACCGGGCCGCCCCGAGCTCTCAGGCCTCACTGCTGAGCACACCCGACTTTCCCAAGCACCCACTTACTTCTTAACTTCCTCTATGGCCTCCGGCAACCGGCGGCACGTGGTGAGTAGAAGGGAGACGGCGAGTTCCGCAGTGGCGTCTGTCAGGACACCCGGCGTGTAGCCCACCCGGATCCCTCTGGGAAGCAAACATCTGGTTGTAACACTGGCCTCAAACCATTTCACCGCTGTCTCCCAATGGGGTCACTGCTATGATGTTCTGCCGACTGCCAGAAAGCTCAGAACTGTAAATGGTCCCCAATCCCATCAATCCCGCTCTGGGGAGTCTAGGAAAGGAGCCGATCAGGGTTCGCGGTTTGCAGTGAGTGACTACCTAATTGTCCTAAATTACTTCATTGGAAAAAAAAGACAGAACAAACAAACAAACTACTGGCCTTTTCTTCTTCCAGAATATCACAGAGATCAGAAAAGATAGCAACCGTGTCAGGGTATGGTCACAGGTCACCATGCCTTCTAACCTCCTGGGTGTAAGTGGCTCGTGCAGTTGTGGCTACTCTCCAGGAGGCACGGAACGCCGGGCGAGCAGAGAGCTCTTCTTGCCCGCTCTGGTTCAGCCTCGCCCCCAGCAAACCCTGTCCAGAGCCCCGGCTGCACTTACCGCTTCTTGATTTCATCTAAAGCCAAGTGGTCGAACCCCACAGACAGGGTACTGATGACTCTGAGGTTGGCTCCTGTGCAGACAACACGCAGAAATCAAAGCCACGCTCTGGGGTTGATCTTAGGAATCCCTACTTATCCTTTCTCAGATGTAGGGGGAAAGCTGTGATCTCTGTCCCTAGTATTGAGCTGAGCCTTCTCACCCACCAGTGGCTTGGGTCCCTTTAGCTCGGCACAGACTGTCCTGTAGCACATGGGCCCAGAGAGATCTCAAGGTCACAAAGCGAGACTAGAGGCACAGCAGAAAGGTTCAGAGCCCAGGATACCCTCCTCCGCCCCCCAGCCCCCATTCCCACTCAAGTATCACATGATCTTTGCCCTCTTGGAGCCTCCCAGGAACTTACAAGCCAGATCAGGGACGTGTGCCAGGTGGATCAACTGCTAGGGGTGCCCTCAGGGGACAGGGAAAATCCAGCTACAGCAGGCTGGTGAGCTTACCCGGCAAGACCCCCCTCAGCACATACCTGCAGCATCCAGAACTTTCTTGTCCACACGGTCAGTGAGACGGCAGAGCAAGCCATGGGCCCCCACCACACCTTTTTCCAGATCCTTGCTGGGGATGGGATCATCTGAATTCCACTGCTCCACCTCACAGCTGAAGGAAACAGAAGCCACTATAGCATGCAGAGCTGCCAAACACGGCCTTCCACCTGCCAGGGCCTTAGGCTAGTCAGAGTTAAGGCCACTGTGTGGGGAACCCCAGAACTCTCTGAAGTGTAGCTGGAGGAGAGGACTGCCAACATGAGGAAAGCTGACAAGAGCTAAAGGCTCCCCTGGCCATCGGAGCACTTGAGTGGGTTCCTTAGCAACCCAGTGTGAGGTGCTCCTCCAAACCCTTCCACTGAATTCAGAAGTCCTGGTGTGTGCACACAGGAGACACTAGGCTGTGGTTGGCAGGTCCCCAGATACATTTGTTACAGCTCCTCGGGACCAAAAGTCCCAACAAAACAAGTCCTTAGGAAAAACTGTATTGTGCTAGAAAATTTTCAAAACCAAATCACATTCCCCGAACCACCAGAATTTAATTCCAGCACTCTAAAGGCAGTGGCAGGCAGATCTCTGTAAGTTCGAGGGCAGTCTGGTCTACAAGACGAGTTCCAGGACAGGCAGGGCTGTTACAGAGAGATATCCTCTCTTGAAAAACAGAAAACAAACAAACAAAAATTGACTGTTGAGCCCTCTTACCTCCTCCCAAAATGGCACAAGCTGTCAGGACAAAGTGACTAGCCTGCAGTGGTACAGGCCCATCCAGCCTGTGTTTCCAAATCGGTGATACAGAAATTCTAACGCTGACTTCACAATATTGGAAGGACAGAAAGTCTGTGTTCACAGCGCCTGGCAAGGCTACCCACCAGACAAGGTTCAACAGGAAGAGAACAGTCATCAAACGGCCCCATCGAGTATCCAAGGAGGCAAACCAATGACTGTCACAGTCCCTGGACACTCCTGCCTGCCAGCTAACCTCGGAGGGTAAACTTCACGGTCTGGACCTTGCCTCCTAGGCAGTCTCACTGAAGGCTGGAACCCAGAGCAAGCCGCCACCCAGAGAACTTTCTCTGATACGGCCCCAAACTCCAAGCCAGCCCCGTGGGGACACAGCTGGCAACTCCTGAGCAAAGCCCCAAAGCGCCAGCGCCACCCTCTCGGGTCCTGGCTCCACTTTGAGGTGGCCCCCAGCCCTGGGACAGCTCCGGAAGCCCCAGCGGCGTGTCTGGAGACAGCCGACCCTCCCTGCGCGGGTGCAGGGGTGTCCGAGGTTAGGTGGACCGGACAGCGAGCCAGGGGCTCAGCTGCAGTCCCCGTACCGACGCAGGCGCTTACTCGGTGGCCTGGGCGAGCGCAGCCCTGCCCTCGGCCGGCAAAGGGCCAGTGACGAACACCTTCATGAGTCTCGCCGGTTTCATAAGACCCGCAGCAGCAAACAAGAACCAGCCAGACCTTGCAAAAGGCGACGGAAGTGTGGGCGGGGCCTGCGTTGGGGGCGGGACCGGCGCTGGGGGCGGGGCCGACTTCGGGCCCCTTATCCATCCAGTATGGCTGGGGCTAGGGCTCTGCAGACATGAGAAAGAGGCCCTGCGCTCCTGTGGGTTGCTTGTAGGGCTTCGAGAGCCTTCTTGGGGGTGTGTGCTTTCAAGAGTAACATGGCCTCGAGACTGTCAAGCATCCCTAGGAGCCTGGAGTGAGCGGCTATGGATATGTCTGTCCGACTGACAATGCTGTCAGAATGAGGAAAGGGGAAAGTCCTGATAGCCCTGTGAGGCCTGTCTTAGCCACACTACCCCAGGCAGAGGCTTCCGGTTAAACACACAGAATTCTAAGCCAAGCCTGACCTGCATGCTCTCAGGCGGCTGAGGGTAGAGGGTCTGAATCCAGACATTATAGATTTAATACCCGGGATGATTCCCTACACAGACTTTACAATTATTATGATATTTTAATCACTGGCCACCCAGGAAGGCTGGACACCTGCTGACTGTCTGGAAACAGTTCCTGAGCAAGGTAGGAACCAGGTATGCAGGATCATAGGTGGATCCAGGGTTTGCTGGTAGATGGGACAGAGACTGGATCTTGGCTAGAATCGAACCCTTTCGAGATGTTTAAACTTGAGATGACATCCGAGCCCTCATCTGCATTCCCACCCCTACCTCTTCAGGCACAGAATGAGAATAACATTTCCAATGAAGGTTGTTTTCACTACTGAACGGGGTGCTTAGCCGGAGGGTGGGAGAGCTTAAGATGTAGTTCCTAGAGCCAAATGACTACTTCACCACCATGAGCAGTTATTGAACTTTGTGTGCCTCAATTTCCTCATCTGTACAATGGGGGTTGGATTAATATTTTCCTCTTGGCTTGTTGAGAGATGAAGTATGTACTGTGTTTGTAATACAGACTGAGCCAGACTTGGTGATTATGCTTATAATCCAGCCTTCGGGAGGTAGAGGCAGGGTTGCAAGTTCAAGGCCAGCCCAGACTTCACGGCAAGTGATGTAGATCCCGAAAGCAGTGTAGGACTAGCTGAGGGCCTGGGGCCTGTCCTTCAGTTCTGCAGCCTCGTTTCAGTCCGAGGCTGCTCGATGACTTGCTCTCTGGTCTGGAAGGGCCCCAAAGGCAACACAGTGGACTCTTACTGATTTTTGTGGGGACCCATGAGGACTCCAGTAGATAATGCATACAGTGTTGACAGGTGTCACCTGAGCCATTTGGGGAATTTATTTATTTATTCGAAGCATGTAGTTCTCACCGGCCTCCAACCCACTATAGAGCAGAAGTAGCCTTGAACTTGCTGGAACTACATGTAACTTCCTGTGTGCATCTGGGTCCAGGACAAGTCATTACACTACCCTCCCTGTCCTAAGTTATACATTAATCTCTCCCCTACTGACCCTTATGTGTGTTGCTGCAGGGACAGAAAAGATCCTGAGTCAAACATTGACACAAGAAGGTGGTTTTGTGCCCCCAGGTCAGGCCTGCTGGGTTCTGCTCAGCATCCTCCACATACCCAGGACAGGCAAAGACAGTGGGCACGGGATGAGTATGTCAACAAGGGGTCATGGGTCCCTCCTTCAACGCAAAGCATCACCTGACATTCAGAGGGTTTCATAGGTTGGAAGGAATGAAAACCCAAAGCCAGCCGAAGGCCCTGCAGCCTGCTTTCCGCTCAAGAGAGGATAAAGCCAAAGGTCATTGAACAAAGTTTATGAAGGCCTTAGTAAGCTCAGAAGACCGTGCCAAACACTTCTCCTGGGAACGCCCTAGTGGCCATGATTCCCAATCTACAAACCAGAAGCTGAGGAGAGTGGGAGATGCTTACAGTCACACAGACACTTAGAGCTTACAGTCACACACCACTTGGAGCTTACAGTCACACACCACTTACAGCTTACAGTCACACACCACTTAGAGCTTACAGTCACACACCACTTACAGCTTACAGTCACACACCACTTAGAGCTTACAGTCACACAGACACTTAGAGCTTACAGTCACACAGACACTTAGAGCTTACAGTCACACACCACTTGGAGCTTACAGTCACACAGACACTTAGAGCTTACAGTCACACAGACACTTAGAGCTTACAGTCACACACCACTTGGAGCTTACAGTCACACAGACACTTAGAGCTTACAGTCACACACCACTTGGAGCTTACAGTCAAACAGACACTTAGAGCTTACAGTCACATAGGCACTTAGAGCTTACAGTCACACAGTCACTTAGAGCTTACAGTCAAACAGACACTTAGAGCTTACAGTCACACAGCCACTTAGAGCTTACAGTCACACACCACTTGGAGCTTACAGTCACACAGCCACTTAGAGCTTACAGTCACAGACACTTAGAGCTTACAGTCACACGGACACTTAGAGCTTACAGTCACACACCACTTGGAGCTTACAGTCACACAGACACTTAGAGCTTACAGTCACACGGACACTTAGAGCTTACAGTCACACGGACACTTAGAGGCAACACTTGGACTCAAGCCCTCGCCTTGGCTCTATTCCCCACTCTTTGCCACCCAGAAAGTGTTGTAGGAAGAGGGTCCAGGGCTCCAGGGAAGAGCAGCTTTTGCCACTGGCTTGGGAGAGCTCTCAGAGGGGCATCATTGTGATTAATCTAGTATGGCCTCTGTAGCCCTTCCACCCTTTCCTAGCCACCTGTAACTTGCCTAGGTAATGTCGTGCCCTGACATGTGTTAATGTTAGAAAGATCAGGCACCCGGTGTGGTGTCCAGTGTTTGGAACCACAACTCAGACGGCTGAGGCAGAACTTTCATGAGTTTGAGGCCAGCCTGGGAACCTGGGCTGGTTCCTGGCTAGCCTGAGACACAAGGTGAGACCCTGCCTCAAGAAAGAAAGAAGGAAAGATCAGAGTAAAAGAATTTATGATCCCTAGTGGCCAGCTATCTGGCAAAATGGGGGATAATTGGCAACGTGAAGTTGATCAAACTGATGCAGCTCGTGCATTTGTTGTTGATCAGTAAATTCTGACCCTGTAGAAAGACATGGCTCTATGCTCCTGCTTTACCATCCTGGGAATACTCCACCTGGACCATGTTGTGTCTATGGGTCAACATGGGATCTTTCCCAAACAGCTAACAAGTTACTCAACAGCACCTAAGGTTGTGTAAGCACAAAGAGAATGTCTCGGATGTAACTGACCCATGGTGCAGGGCCATGGAGAAACCAGCATTTCCCCACAACCCTCCACCAAGCTCTCTCATACTATGGCCTCTTTTCAGAGGTGGGTACTATTCCTAGTTTCTTCTACAGGTTTTTTTTTTTTTTTTTTTTTTTTTTTTTGCAGTGTTTATGCCAGGCAGTGGCGGTACATGAATTTAATCCCTGCACTCGGGAGGTAGGTGGGTGTCTATGAGTTCAAGACTAGCCTGGTCTACACAGTGAGTTCCAGGAAAGCCAGGGATATGCAGAGAAACCCTGTCTTGAAAATAACCACCAGCACCACCACCGACAAAATAGATAGATAGATAGATAGATAGATAGATAGACAGACAGACAGATAGGTGATAGATAGGTAGATAGATAGATGATAGATAGATAGATAGATAGATACATAGACAGATAGATGATAGATAGATGATAGATAGATAGATAGATAGATAGATAAATGATAGACAGATAGATGATAGGTAGATGATAGATAGATGACAGATAGACAGATGATAGACAGACAGAAAGATAGATGATAGATAGATAGATAGATGACAGATAGATGGATGACAGATAGATAGATGATAGACAGACAGACAAGAAACGAAGCTCCACTTTATGCTAGGCATCCATCTTGGTACCCACTAGCCTCTGACTCCATCCCAGGAAGATGTTTCCAGTAACCCTGACTCAATGACTCCCACCCAGAAATGTGTAGCCTTGACCTTCTACTTGCTGTGATACGTCCAGCTGCTTTTTTTGCTCCTGAAGCCTGTGTGTGCAGAGTCAGGGCTGGTCTGAGGTTGTCTTGTCACCCAGTCACTGCTGAGCGAAACAGCTCCTGGCTTGCTTGTGCTGACACTCAGGGTCTTCTTGTGATTTCTCCTTTAAGAACCCCTTCCCTCGTCCCTTTCTCACAACCATCTTGGGTTTGGCTTGGAGATTGTTGTCCTGCTGGCAGTAACCAATAAATCTTTTCATTATAATTTGATTGAGTCTCTGGTCTTTTCCCAGGGACCAGGAACTCCGTAACAGTCCGAGCTTGCATAACTGTATCTGTTTAAGTTCCTAGAAGTAGAATTGTTGGGTTAAAATGTGCACTGCCGAAAAGGAAGGAAAATTGGGAGCACTAGAATTCCTGATAGATCCTGCCAAATGCTCTTCATGAAAACTGTTCAATTTAATTTCCTCAGAGCAATGAATAAAAGCACCCATTTCCCAGGCTTGGTTCCCAGCACCCACGTGGTGGCTCCCAAATGCAGATTAACTCCAGTTCCGGGCGATCTGATGCTCTCTTGGGGCTGACCATGGTGCACATACATGGGTACAGACAAAGACTTAAATACTTAAATTTTCTCTGTCAAAAGAACCACTTCATGTTCCAGAACCCGTTGATACACGTGGCTTCTTCAGATGGGCAGGCTGTGTCTGTCTCGGGAATTGTAGCGCACTGAGGGAATTAGACGTTTGTCTGCGGTCGGGTTGCCAATATACAACATGTCTCCCAGCTGGCCATTCATCTTGTGATTTTATCACTTCTTGTCTCCCCTCCTTTGGGGGTGGGCTGGGGTGATAGGGATGGACTCCAGGCCCCCACAGACTTTAGGAAAGTACCCTAGCACAGAGCCAGACTCCCCCACGCCTGATTTTATTAATTTGTTTGAGAGGGGTTTTGTGTGGTGCTAGCCAGCTCTACCTTCCCCATTCTGAGGTCACAGTATGGTCCACTACACTTGGCTCTTGTAATGTTTTTCTGTAGTGAAGAATGTTTTTATTTCGATGACTCCCTAGACTTTGTCCCATGGATTCACTATAATTTATCTATGTTGCAAATAAATGATCACCCAAACGTGGTGGCTTAACGCAACAGCCACCATCTTACTGTTGCTTACGGTTTTCGGGGTGTCTGGGACTTAGGCTGCACATAGCTGCAGGCAGGTAGTGGCTGGCTGAGGCAGCTGAAGGCTTTTCACACTCGAGTCTGGCTGCTGATGCCAGTCAGCAGCTGAACTGTTGAACCAACATCTACACAGGACCTCACTGCGTGACTTGGACGTCCTTAGGGCCCAGAGACTGGGGTTCTGAGCATGGGCCATGTTGAGAGTCTGAAAATAGAAGCTTTCAGGTTCTGAGGTGTGAACCTGGGAACTACTAGGCCAGTGCCCACCTCTGAGCATCTCCAGCTTCAGGGCTTTCTTCTGATGGAGGAGGGGCAGAGACCCAGAGTGTGTGCCAACACTGGACTGTACTTCCAAGGCAGACCATACAATTTCTGTTGTTGTTGTTGTTTATTTTGCTTTGTATTGTTTTTCAAGACAGTGATTCTCTGTGTAGCCTGGTTGTCCTGGAACTCATTCTGTAGACCGGGCTGGCCTTGAACTCACAGAGACCCACCTGCCTCTGCCCCCCAAGAGCTGGGATTGAAGGTGTGCTCTGCCCCCAGACTCCTCCCCTCTATCCCCAGGCTGAGTTTAGTTTTGTAAAAACAAACCTAATGTGTTCTTATTCCGGAACTTTTTTTTTTTTTAAATTTTTGTTGTTGTTGTTTTCTGAGACAGCACGGGCTATGTAACTCTGGTTGGTGTAGCACTATATGGACCAGGCAGGCCTTGAACTCACAGACATAACTCTGCCTCCCTGTCAACTTTTATGGCTCTTGGAGTTTTGAAAAACTTGTTTTTATTTTTCAGACAGATAGCATTTGTTTAATATTTATTTTGAAGTATTTTTTTCTGTCTAATTTAAAAATTTGGGGATGGATGTAGCAGGAAAGGTAGAGTGCCGGCCTAGCACGCAAAGTCCCAGATACAACCCTCAGCGTCTTAGAGACTGGGTGTGGTGAACTTGCCTGAAATTTCAGCACTGTGGAGATGGAGCTTGGCGGGACTTTAAAGTCATTTTTAGTGGCATAGCCTGGGCTACCTAATACCCTCTCTCTAAATAAGCATATAATGGAAGCTTACCAGCATGAAAGGAGCCGCATCTCCTGGGATCTATCTCTAAACTTTAGGTTGTCTTCTGCAAAGCTCTCGGTTTGTCGTAGCTGTTGGTGCCACAGCAGGTGAATTATTGTACATTTGTAGTATATTGAAAATATCAAGATGACTTATGGAGTAATCCCCTGCGACTAAATTCTACAGTCTGCTTGCGTTCCCTCTGTTGGACCTGACTCATCTGTCTGCTCAGCCCACTAGCATTTTTTGGCCATAAAATCCATTTGATTGAAAATAGTTTTGCTGTGTAACCCAGGCTGATCCAACTGCCTCACCCTCTGACTTTAGAAGCACTGGTAGGCACCACCATGTCCAGCTTAAAATTCATTTTAATCTCAAGTACAGCAAGTCCCCGGGGAAGAAATGTTAAAAGATGTGAACACCTCCTTCACAGAAAATCCCTGTTTTGTTTCTGGAAGCAGCCTCCTGTGGAGAGAGTCGTGTTGAATTGAAGACCCCTTCTCAGTGCCCACATACCTCTAAGATGCCTGAGGCTGGGAGTTCCTGTACCCCACGCTGGACCATGAGATTCTTGAGTTCAAAATTTTTCTCTTGGTCACCCTCTTTGAAAAGCAACATAGGGGCTGGAGAGATGGCTCAGCGGTTAAGAGCACTGATTGCTCTTCCAGAGGTCCTGAGTTCAATTCCCAGCAACCACATGGTGGCTCACAACCATCTGTAATGAGATCGGATGCCCTCTTCTGGTGTGTCTGAAGACAGCTACAGTGTACTCCCATACATAAAAATAAAAATACATCTTTAAAAAAGAAAAAAAAAGAAAAGCAACATAGTATCCAGCAGAAAGGACCCCGTTTGTCGGTGATGGGAGGGCAAAGGCTCAGATGAAGGGACACAGGACCTGTCACTGCCCAGCCAATGAAGAGTAACAGGAAGAAATCGCTCAGGCAGAGGTTAGGCATGGGTCTTCCAAGGCCTTGTGTGATTCCTCAGAGTTTTAAAGTCCGAGGCACAGGGCAGGTGGCTGTTAGCTGTGGCCGGAGGAGCCATCTTGAAGCCAGAGGCAGGACCACAGGGGTGTGGTAGATCCATGGGGTATGAGTGGGGAGGTGGGATTCCAGGGTGGCCTTGTGTCAGTGATGGGCGGGCATCTAGAGACCGACCGTGGGGGGGGTTTATCTCCAGCAAGCCTACCCTAGCAGTTAGCTTTGAAAGGTGCAGCTTCGGTCGCGCTCCTGCGGACTGTGAGGACATGACCCTCTGTGTGGCCTGTGGAAAGGTGCTGCTGGGGCCTCTACTGAGTCACAAAGTGTGCATTGTGCTGGCAGCGAGCTTCTTCTGGGAGACCCGAGATCCGAATAGACCCAGGCTCCTGACTGAAGGTGAGAGGCAGAGAACTGTCAGTCTAGGGATGCCGCCACAGGATTTAACGATAACCTGGTGGGGTATGTGGGCGTGTGTGCAGGGTGGGGTTGGGGGCGGGGTATGCTGTTCTGTGGAAGCAGCCAGCCTTTGTGACTTGTGTCACAGCTGAGGGAGGCATCGTGAGAAGTTGGCTGCTCAAAGAATTGGGGCCACAGACTGGCTGGGGGACATCTGGCAAAGGCTCTTCTGTCTAATTGGGGGAAATCACTAGAATCTCTTCGTGGGCAGTAGGCGCCAAGCCCTGGCTGCACAGTCTTCAGGCTGCACAGGAGCCGGTGGCACAGTGGGATTGGCTTATACCGCACCCTGCTGGTCAGGCGATGAAATACATCCTTGGCGTGTGCCTAGCCTTGCTGGGCTCTGCCGCCTCCTGGTGTTCACTGTTGTGACACATGCCCCCGCAACCCCTCCTCTGCAGGCAGGCCCTGGATCCCTCTGACTTTTGTCAGAAGTGCGGAGGGATTTGATCACCCAGCTTCTGTTAGAGCCTCGGACTCGTCTCCACCTTCCACTTCTGAAATCCGGAGGCTTGAAGGTTCATAGTAATCCGATAGCCCTCCAGCAGCTGTCCCAGAGTCCCGTGTCACTCTGGTCTCCACTGCCCTCAGCTCGGTCCAGCATCTGTCCCATTGCAAGACCCCAAAGCTGTCCCTGTCACCAGGTTTCTCCTTGCACTCGCCCAGAGCACACTCAGACATAGAGTAGCCGAGCTGAGGCCCTTTGCCTAGAGACAGCTGGAGATCTAGCTCAGCTCAGAGACCATGGTCTGCTTTCTCAGAAAGGCAAGGGGCTGCAGGAGGAGACAAATCGAAGATACGTTTCAATACTAGGCGTGCACAGGCACCTGTACATTCCTTAAGAGGTTAAATCTCAGGTTTAGAATTATGTACTCCCCAACAGTTTATTCAGTACATGGTTAACATGGTTAACAAAAGGACACACTATCCTGATGTATCCTAATGTGCTGTTTGCGGTAACATTTACTACCTGCATGAAAGTCACTCATGCATACTGTGGAGGTTTGAATGAGAATGGCCCCATAGCCTCATAAATCTGAAAGCTAGGTCCCCAACTGTTTGGGGAGGATTAGGAGGCGTGGCCTTGTTGGAGGAGGTGTGTTATTTGGTGTGGGCTTTGAGGTTTCAGCATCCCATGCCAGCCCAATCCCCCCCCTGTGTGTGTGTGTGTGTGTGTGCGTGTGCGTGCAGAAGATGGGAATGGCTTCTGCCGCCTCTGCTGCTAGGTCCGGCTGGGCGCGTGGGCTCAGGCAGAGAGGGAAAGCCTCTGACAGGGAACCGATTCCGCTGTTTCTGCTGCTGGGTTTGGCCTGTCCCTGTTTCCACCGCTGCCACGAGGTGCCGTGCCAGGCTTAACTGAGCAAGCAGGAGGCTCCAGTGTGGGGTGCAAGAAGCTTCGGGAGAGGAAATCTCTTCCTAAACGGCGGTGTTAACAGCTCTTATGACAGGAGCTCTTAGCCAGCAGAATGATTCTTGCACATCTCTATTCTTGAGCAGGCCCCCTCCCCTATATATATACAGTTTTTTGAAATGGTTCAGAGTCTGACAACAGGTGCTTCCTATTGGCTTGGCCTGGGGTCTTGGGAAAATCTTGTCTACATATTTGTGGGTGGTCTTGCTTCTGCCTGGAGCTTATGTGACCTATGGTCACGTCTTTACCTGTGGAGGAAGGTGTGGCCAACGTCACTTTATGGGGGGCAGTGAGGTGCTTATGGCAGCATGAAGGGCCCTGATTTCTCAGGAGACTTGGAAGCTTCCTACCGTCTCACTTAACATTCCTGGGGCTTCACTTATCTTGACTGAGAACCAGGGTTCTCTTCACTGCCCGCCAATTGCCCCATAGCCTTGGTCATGGTGTCTCTTAGCAATAGGACACATGCCGCTCCAGTTAACATTAGCACCTATGTGAATATCTGTTATGCACATGTTAGCAGAAAGAACCCATTTCTTCCAGGTCCCATCCACATCACATTCTGTGATCAAAATTAGCTTTTATTTGAAGTAGAACTTAAAATGAGTTTTTGTTGTTATGGTCATGGTGGCTTTTGTTTTTTTTTTTAAAGAAAGGGTCTCCATATAACCTAGACAGTGCAGTCAACATGGCCTTGAACTCCTGATCCCCCTGCCTGTGCCCATCACGTACTTGATTTACAGACAACTGAATCTGGCTTGCTTTTCTTTTTATGTGTTTTATTTTTAAGGCAGGCTCTATTTTCCCTGGCCTAGGCTGGCCTCAAAAATATTGATTTTTTTTCCTGTATCATCCCCACGAGAGCTGAGGTCATAGGTAGGAACCACCTTGCACATCAAGATGTAAGATCATGCCATAAATGTTTTATCACCACCACCACCGTCATCATCCACTGAGTCAGGTTTTCCTATGTTGTCCTGTCTAGATGGGAATTCACTGTATAGATCAGGCTGGCCTTGAACTCATGGCAATCCTCCTGCCTTTACCTCTGGGGTGGCCATCACTACAAATCTTGGAGTCACTAACCTTTCAACAATGCTCTCTCCAGACACAGAAAAGACAGAGAGCAATTTGAACCAGGGGCTGACTGCAGAACTCAGGGTTCCTTGGGGACTTTGGACAAGACACTGACCGTGCTTCCACAGGACATGTGAAGCAGAAGCCTTGTAGCAGAGATCAGCCCACCTCCTCCTCAGAGGGCTGGATAGTAAATGTTCCCAGCTCGCAGCCCATGTGGTCTCTGCTGCAACTCCTCAGCACTGTGGTTACAGCACAAAGGCCGCCTCAGACAAACCCGATGAGTCCCAATAAAACTTTATTTGTGGCTGCTGAAATGTCCTCACCACCTCTTTCTCGTACCACAAACTGTTTATTAGATTTTTTTTTTCTGAGCATGATCTATTTTTAATATGGTAACTTACAGGTGACCAGAGTTAGCCCACAGGAATCCTTTATCCCCAACGTGCTCCCGACTTCAGCATGCGGATGAGTTATATTGGGATCTTGTTCAAAAGCAGATTCTGAGGCTGGAGAGATGCTTCAGAGGTTAAGAGCACTGACTGCCCTCCCAGAGGTCCTGAGTTCAATTCCTAGCAACCACTCTGTGGCTCACAACCATCTGTAATGGGATCCGATGCCCTCTTCTGGTGTGTCTGAAGACAGCGACTGTGTACTCAAATAAATAAAATAAATAAATCAAAAAAAAAAAAAAGTAGATTCTGATTCAGCCCATTCGAGGAATGGGGAATCTGCTTTTCCTGTGAACTCCACGCAACGTTCTGAGTGGCGAGGAGATGGACGACCATCAGCTTAGCCTCTGGGAGGATGGATTTTGTAATCAGTCCCGTCCCACAGTCAAGTTCCATTCAGGCAACATGGACACGCTGGGCGCCTGCTTCATCTCCTTTCCTTCTCTTTTTGTGTCTCCCTCCAGTTTGCCTCCGCCAACTACAACGTAAGCTCCCGGAGAGCAGGGGCCTCCCTGCCCTGTTTGTCGGTCCTACCCGATAGCCTTGTACCGAGCCTCGGACTAGCAAGCATTTGCTAGCATAACTGATGTGGTTGAGGATGTCATCGTTCTATCGCCACCTAGTGGACACTTTTCCAAACTGCTGGGTTGGGAGGAAGATGCTCGTGGTCGACCAGGCTGGAGGTAGTTGCTATGTGCCTTCGTATCTGCGCATGTCTATTCCTTGGAGCAGAGACTTCCTGGAGGAGCAGGAGCAGAGGAAGGTGCCAAGAAGAAAGAGGACCGGGGACAGCTGAGGTGGTCTGAAAGAGGAGGGAGAAAATGACAAACGGGAGGCGGAGAGGCCCCAGGAAAGGGAATTTCCAGGATAGTCACTGCAAATGCATTAAGGTCATTTAACCCCACAAAGTCCAGTGAGGCATAGAGTAGGGTTCCTGTTTTACACACTTGGAAACTAAGGCGCAGTCAAATGAAGTGGCTTCTCCAGGCCTCAGATCCTCTCGGAAGTGGATCTGAACGAAGACCGTCTTTGCTTGTGCTTGGGGACTGTGGTTTGTTGGTGGGTACTGAGCATGTGCAAAACACCCTCAATGCAAGCATGAGCACGGAAACCCAGGGTTGAGGGCTGGGGTTTACAATGTCCAGCAAACAGCCTGGGTCGGTTGTCGTGAATTCCGTAGTCTCAGGCAAAAAACCTGGCCCCTGACCACAGAGGGTAGCAGATAGCATTGTTGGAACCCAGTAGTGTGCCCAGACCTCTGAGAATCACGTTTGGGTTTCAGTTCTCGGTGATGCTCGTCCCTGGGGGCAGCGTGTGTGTACAGAATGCAGGTGGCGTGGGGGCTAGGCCTCCCAAGAGGGAAGGGAGCCAGCAGGCCCTACCTCCGGGCTCTCCAAGAGAGGTGTGGGGCACCCAGCTCCCCCAGTCCAGCCGCAGAACTGTGCAGCCTCTGACTGCAAACTTGTGCCGACATGTCTCCACAGTGGAAGTCAACTGTCTCGCTCTTCTGAGGAGCTCTGGCCTGAGAAGGTTAGAAAGAGAGTCACATTCTCACAGACAGAGACAGAGCTCTGGACTATGATGTTCACCCCCCGAAAGCTGAGGGTATGCCTGGTTAGAAGTCTCACTTTTTGTTTCTTGGTAGTACCAGGGTTGAACTTCTTGCAAGCTAGGGACGCACTAACCACTGGGCTACACCCCAACTACTCTTCACTTTCTATTTTGAGATAGTCTGGCTCAGTTGCCCAGGCTGGCCCTTGGACTTGTAACTCTCTCTGTTTTGCCTCTTGAGTACCTGGGATTGCAGGCCTATGCCATTAGGCATGGCTGAAGTCCCACTGAGGCTCAGAGAGCCAGAAAGACACTCAAGTTCACCAAGTTTAAGCTGATCTGAAATCCAAGTCTAAAAACCCTGACACATTTGACCACAACTCCAAGGACTTTTCCAGGCCGCTACCTCCCTAAGCCATATCCGAAGCCACCCATCCCTCCCCATCTTCTGGGTATCACTGGAACATACACTTCTGCCCAGGGCCTTTCTGGCTTCCGGTTCCCCCCCAACAAGATCCACACCATGTACATCTGACATCCCTGTCCCACCCTCTCTGTTCCTCCATGTCCCCAGTGTGGAGCTTGGGGTTAGCGATCTGAAGGCAAGGGTGGGAGTGGGCAGGGGAGAGCCGTTTTGAGCACCTGATGTTCTGAGTCCTGTAGGATGTGTACTTGTAAATGCCCTTTTACTTACAAGGGAATTCTTGTAGTGGTGGACCCTGTCCCCTCCCCCACACCTTTTTTCTTTTGGAGACAAGGTTTCTCTTGTATCCCTGGCTGTCCTGGAATTCACCCTGTAGAGCAGGCTGGCCTTGAACTCACAGAGATCCACCTGCCTCTGCTTCCCCTGTGCTGGGCCCTGTCCCTATTTTTAAGTGAGAAAGCTGTGGGGTTAGTAGGGGACAGGGCCTGCTTGAATCCTTGCAAGTTCCAGACAGAACAGCAACCTATACAGTCTCAGCTTCCTTACAGGGGGGAGGGTTAGGGAGGTGGATACTTGATCTGACCCAGTCCCCCTCCCCCTGGCCGTTTCCCAGGGTCCCACACGTGCATCCGATAGCCAGAATCTCTTTCTGCCTGGCAGGGCCACCAGCCCAGCAAGTGTGGCTCAGGGACACCCCAGGAGCTGACTGCAGCGGCTGGATTCTTAGAGCTTCCTAGTGGGAGCGCGTTCCTTCTGCTTGACTTCTGACCCAGCTCAGGGCATGGCTGGGCTGATTCCGGGAGCCGCGACACTGCTGTCATGTCCACACAGATGCCTCTCTTTTCTCCGTGATCCAAAGGAGCCACCACAGGGTGACGATGGGGAGCTAAGACCCAGAATCAGGAGAGCCACCGCTCGCACAGGGCTCAGCTCCTGTTCCTACATACGGAACAATATGGCCCAGGGAGCAAAGGTGGCAGAAAGCGCCTACGCAGGCTTAACCATGGGCCAGGACAGTGGGAGATGCTGTCTTCCAGATCCTAGCTGGGCATGGGTCCAAGAGCAGAGGCTTCCTTGGCCACCAGCATCTCAAGATGGCTTCGCACTAATAAAGGGCCCCATAGGAAAGCCTGGGGAACGAGAGAGATGTTCAGACACCACACAGAAGTCCCATTCCACCTCCGCGCTCCATGGCGCTGCAGAAGGGGCTTCTCCCAGCAGGGAAACCACAGCAGGAAGACCGTACACCTTTCCTCAGCGTTGCCTCTGTCTTGAATTTAGTCTAAATCGGGAGTCCCCAGAGTTGTGCAGGTCTCACCCGACCCCTTCTCTGCCCTAGACCTGCCGAGCTCACCACACGGCTTTTCCCTCCGCTCCAGCGCTGGCCCTGCCCTGCTCCAGACTCTCCGGCTCAGTTCCCCTGTATTTAGCTTTATTTTAGGAGAACTCCAAATAAAACCAGGATGATCTTTCCACAATCCAAAGGCTCGGGGGAGGCTCTTGAAGCTGAGGGGTCATCTGGGAGGCAGAGCTCAGCTCCCCAAAAAGTTCTCTGGGTTCCACCTCTCTGCACACCCAGAAGCCCTCTTGTTCCCCTCCCTCCAATCCCCGCCACCAATTTCCATGCTAGTCCACTGGTCCAAACCACTGTTACCCCATTACCTCTGTAGCTGCCTCTTCCTGTCTCCCTGCTTCTGCCCTGGCTGTAACTGACCCTGGATAGACCTAGTTTCCATTTAGGGCAAACACTTCCTCCTGGAAGCGCTGGAGACTCTTTCAAGCCTCCAGTGAAAGTGTTCCCGCCTTCTTTAGCCTAAGACTTTCTTTCTTGCGGTGTTAGGCCTGTGATAGCCCAGTGGGTCCCTGAGTCACAACCAGAGAACACCTGGGGACTGATTAAGCTCAGCTTCGTGGGGCTCGCAACCACCCCAAGGTAGTTATTGTCACCCCATTTTACAGATGAGCAACTGTGGTTAGAGGCTTCCCCCAGACTCCACGGCTGGCATCACAAAGTGGCTTCTCCTGAGCCCGATGGCTGGCCAGGGTACTTGGAGGCTGCATGGAAGAGAAAATCTGCACGGCTGGGCTGAGCACACAGTAGGTGCAGCTGCAGCTTGTGTGTGTCCGTCCACAGCACGTGAGAGCCCACCTGCAAGTATGTGCCTCTTTAAACCATACCTACAGGCAACCTGGCCATGGCCTGGCCTTTGAAGCTGTGCTGTGGAGAAAGGGAAGGCAGGGGCTTTAGCGGCTTTTTCTGCTCTGCGGCTTTGAGCATACCTGCCTCTCACCCTCTCCTGGGAAATGTGACTGTGGTCTGGTTTTCCATGCCCAGCCCTGTTTTTGCTGTTCTTCACCATAGGTCATATAGCTCCTTTGTGGTGTGTGCCTCAGTTTCCTTGTTAATATGGGGTACCTGTCTGAAAGGTTGAAGGCAAATACTGCAAGAGTTTGGTATAGCCTGACAAATCTCTCTCTCTCTCTCTCTCTCTCTCTCTCTCTCTCTCTGTGTGTGTGTGTGTGTGTGTGTGTGTGTGTCTGCACATGTGCGCACAAGTGTATGTACAGCTCCAGACACCTACACTCAGAGAACTCAGGTGTCTGGGGGTGGAGGATAATGAGTTTGAGACCAACTTGGGTTCTGTAGTGAGGCCTAGGCTACTTAATGAGTTCTCACCACAAAGAAAACAAACCACAATAAAACCCCAAGTCTATGGAAATGCAGACACATGAAGATGTGGATGGCAGTGTGCCTTATGGTCGAGGACACACTCGGTCAATGGGAAGATGCTGAGTAATTTTGTCTGAATCCTCAACAATTCTTCAGCTAATAAGGATCACAACCCCTGTTGTGTTTTATTAAAAAAGAAAGATCCAGGATATGTTTGGTAGAAGCTCAGTATGGTTGGGTGAAGGAGGTACCCCTGCAGGCCCATGCTGAGGCATCTCTTCCCCCTGGGGTACCAGCCATACAGATAAATATGGAATAGGGTTTATTTAGGGCATGGGGAGTTGAGGAGGGAGTAGAGACAGAGAGGGGCAGAGAGAGAGAGACAGAGAGAGACAGAGAGACAGAGAGAGACAGAGAGACACAAACACACAGAGAGAGAGAGAGAGACAGACAGACAGACAAAGACAGACAGAGACAGAGAAGGAAAAAGCCAGCCAGGAATTTGTGGAGGGGGGAATAGGGAGAGAGGGCAGAGAGTAAGAAATTAAGAAAGAGATTATTAGGAGCACAGGAGAGCGGGGGAGGGGGAGCAAATAGCCCCTTTTATGGTAAACCAGGCCTGTTGCCAGGTAACTCTGGGGGGCGCCTAGAAGGAATGCTAACAACCCCGGTTCTCTGTGAAGACTGGTGAGGTTTATGTGAACAGGTCTCATCACAGAAAGAAACATCAGGACCACAGTGACAGGGATCCGCTGTCAGAGCCTTCTTCTCCTTCTCTGCTTGTTTCTCTAGCACTCGTTCCTTTGGTAGGGGGTGGGGGGAAGGGCAGTATTTATTCGTGGTAGAGAGTGGGGTGAAGACTAATCGAGGGGAGACTTCTACAGAGGCTAGGGGTGGGTGAGTCTTCTAAAGTGGAACCCAGGGTGAGGAGCAGCCTTGGGCAGAGAGAAGCAGAGGAAGATTCCTGTTGTGTACAGACTGTGAGACAGACAGACTGCCCTGGTCTGCCCTTTCCACCTACCCAGGGCCTCTGGGATGTCCCTCCTCAGACCCCCTAGGGAGACATGGAAGTACCCAAGCCCGGGCTGCTCTGACTCTGGGAAAGGCCCGCTGCATCCTCGACCCATGAGGCCCTTTGGGAAAACCCTGGGAAACCTAACACCTGGTGCAGGTGTGGGCTGGCAGGTGTGGGCTGGCAGGTGTGGGCTGCTGCCTTTTTTGTTTTTAGTTCCTTTTTAGTTGTAATATGGAAATTTTCTACTATGCAAACTTTGCTGGAAATATAACAAGCAAAATTGCTTCTATTGCTCGGCTTGGGAAATAAAACTTTACAGGGCGGGGTCTCCAGGTGTGCCTACCCCAGCTCTCACCAGGGTTCCCCAAATTCAACTTCAGTGTTTGTCCACCAACTCTACACAGCACTGACTTTCTTTTGCTACTCTCCACTCGAAACTGTCTTTAAAATTACATTGTGTGTGTGTGTGTGTGTGTGTGTGTGTGTGTGTGTGTAGCTGTGAGTGTCTGTGTATGTATATATCTCTCTGTGCATGTACCTCTGTGTGTGTGTGGGGGGGGGGACGTGTACCATGGCATGTGTGTGAGGTTCAGGGAACAACTTCATGGGATAGGGTCCCTCTTTCCACCAGGGGTCAAATTCAGGTCAATGGGTTATGTTGTGTCTCAGTTTTGCTCACTGTCTTAAAACACTGACCGAAAGCACTTGGGGAGGAAAGGGCTCATTTGTCTCCAGCTCACAGCCCCTCATGGAGGGAAATCAAGGCAGGAACTGAGGCGGAGGTCAAGGAGTTACACCGCTTGCTTCCTTGCTCCCGAGCTCACATTCAGCTTCCTACCACCTTCCTTCTTTCCTTCCTTCCGACTTTATCCCACCGTATGACTGCTTCAGTTGATACTTGTATGTGCACCTGGTGCCCAAGGAGGTCAGGGGTCAGAGAGAACTGGAGTTACCGATGGTCATTGAGCCACCATGTGGGGGCTGGGAACTGAACCTGGGTCCTCTGCAAGAGCAGCAGGTGCCTTTAACCACTTATCCATCTCTCCAGCCCTCTTGGCTGCCATTTTAATATACACCCCAGGCCTGCCTGCCCAGAAACACAATCTCTACCCCACAGTGGGTCGAACTCTTGTACATTAATTAGCATCCAAGAAAACACCCCTAGATATGTCCTTGGCCAAAGGTGCCAACTCCTCAGCTGAAGCTTCCTCTTCCCAAGTGTTGTCAAACTGGCATCCATATTAGCCACCACGCGTGTCTCACCAGCCTCTGGACTGCTGTAGTCTCTGGTGGAAAGTCACCCTTCCAGATGCTGGTTCTTTGCTCATCCATCCCAGTGTCTTTGGATGAGGGTACCGCATTTATTCTTCCGATTGTTTTTCTCTTCTTCTGTTCCAACGGCGTTACCCTAGGCAAATATCTTTCTGTGTACATGCTAGCAAACTCCTGAGGCTGAATCCAGACCGTGCTCAGCCAGATTTAGCCAGAAGACGCCAACAGATTCTCTGAAGTCGTTACAACAGTGGCTCCTGGAGGACCTGGGCGTTCCAGTCCCCTCCCCCACATTCATCGCTGTCCGACTTTTAAAAATACTTGCTAATCCATCCTATAGGACACTAGACAATGCTAGGCTTGCTTTTTTTTTTCCCTGCCTGTTGGTCTTATGTCTGGGAATCTTCTTAACCAAATAACTGGTTTGTAGCTCAGGGGACCACCCTGGATACAGCAGGTAAAAACACCCAACCATTTCCTGCCACTCTTCAATTCTAGAAGCTTCATCCAGTCCTCCCCCAACCCGCTTACTCCTGGTCAAGAGACTTCCCAGAACTCTAGGGAGAAGCCGGCCTGCTCGAGTACAGTGCCTCCCCTGTAGATAAGGTTGAAGACGTCTCCTCGATTGAAGAAATGCAGCAGAAATTCAAAGAACAAAACACAAACCGAAAGAGGACACTGACTTCTGAGAAACAGAAATTCCAGGAAAGCAGAAGGAAGAAAGTAGTTAATTTCTTTTTTCATGTTTCTTAGAATTGAAGCACATGATTACTAAGACCAGTGAGAGAAATAGACTCACACAAAGAGATGTCAGGGCACTGGGGACGTAGACCATGCCCTCCAAGTGTGCAGAGAAAATGGTGACTCGAAGAGTAATGGATGGGAATGGATAATTTTAGTGCACCAATGGAACCAGGGTACAAGGGAGAAATGTGTTCGAGGTCTGAATAAAGAGGTTTGGTTAAATCTGTGGCAAAGATCAGATCAGGCCAATGAGAAGCTGGAGTCAGTTAAGTTGTGCCAGAGAAGAAAGCCATGGTCTCCCGAAGACTCACTGGACAAGAGAGTTAGCGGAGATCGACTTCAAACTCAGAAACTGTAAAAGCAAAGCCATCTGTTGGGGATCTAGGAGTGGCAATTAGGGGTCACGGGTTTAGACAGGGCTGGCCACTCGGGACAGCAACAGAGGACGCAGGAAATCCAAGTCACATGGGAAGGGCGGTGGGTGCAAAGCTTACCCGATCGGCAGGTGCCTTACAGAGCCCGAACCCACCGTGGCACCCACCTTATCCCGCCAGGCTTTGCCAACTCCATCACGGGCTCTCTCGGGTCTACCCATTGGAGGGGTTAAACGGCTTTTCAGGGTTTTGTGTGTGTGTGTGTGTATGTAAGAGTGTGTGTGTGTGTGTGTGTGTGTGTGTGTGGTTTTGTTTTTCCAAGAGAGGGTCTCACTGTGTAGCTAATCTGGCCTTGATCTCACACTGTTCTGCCCCCCAGCTTCTGTGGCTCCCTATTTTTACTGCTTAGTTCCCATACTTTGCGGCCTCCACCTCTCCTGTGAGTTTATTGTTGTCTCGTGCCCATATCTGCATGGCAGCTTCTTTAAATAGCACCCACTGTGCACCCCACAAATCCTGTCCATGGGGGACTTCTCCTTTCATCCTTTCAGTGGCTCTCTTAGTATAAGGGGGTTTTCATTCTTTTTTTTTTTTTTTTAAAGAAGTACTATTTGTTTAATGTACACTGTCGCTGTTTTCAGACACACCAGAAGAGGGTGTCAGATCCCATTACAGATGGCTGTGAGTCACCTTGTAAATGCTGGGAACTGAACTCAGGACCTCTGGAAGAGCAGTCAGTGCTCTTGACTGCTGAGCCATCTCCCCAGCCCCCTGGGTTTCATTCTTATGTAGCTGGTCTCACTTCTGAGCGTGTTTTGCCTTTGAGTTCTTACCCATGATTCTTCACCGGTGCCTTCCAATGATACCACCCAACCACATTTCCCATGTCTCATCTCTGAGATTCCATGGTATGTAGGCCGCAGCTGTTGCCTGGGTACCACTTATCATGATGGGTGGAATGTATCAGTGACCCAAACAAAGAAAAAAATCAAGAGGTCATAGTAGCGCACATAAGTACCTGTCTTGTTTGTTTTTTCCCTTCCTGGGTCAGATGTCATTTTCAGCTTACCTTGTAAGATGGGGCCATGGTGTATGTGTGATAGAGCCCTAGATTCCCTGTGAGATCTTCTCTCGGCTCCTGTCCAATGTGGAGGAGCTGCTGAGTATGTGACAGGTGTTGGCAAAGACGGAGACAAGGCACTTCCTCCTGCAGTGACCAGACGGGAGGTAGCAGCTAGCTGGGATCCCCATTGCTCCATGTGGAAGTACTG
The DNA here is from genome assembly GCF_963924665.1 of Micromys minutus. NCBI lineage: Eukaryota > Metazoa > Chordata > Mammalia > Rodentia > Muridae > Micromys > Micromys minutus. Next base: position 38,012,741 of record NC_137963.1, read on the forward strand.
CACGTTTATCGAGGTAACCCTTCTGGAGACGTTGGGTGACGTTTGTTACAGCAGCTCGAGTTATTACCGAAAGCCTCTCTGCTCACTGGGGCGGCTGTTTCGAGTCCTGCGAGCTGGAAATCCGTATAGTTTTGTTGGTGTGATATCAGCTCTTGATTTCATAGATGCACCTTTCTCTCGTGATCTTTCTAAGAGTCAGATCTTGGTGTTGGAGCTATGTGAGGTATGTAGAGTTAGCTGGGAAAACTTGAGCTTTTGGCTAAGTTCCAGGAAAGGCTGACGGCACTGGGCTAGCTGACAAAGCCCTTCCTTAGATCGGCTGCCTGTGGCTCTTTACAACAGGTGCTTTAAGGAGCCGCACTTTCTTCTTCACATTAAGTTTTGTCATAGACTGAAGTGCATTTTCTCCGAATTCACAGAGGAAGCTCCAACAGCTCGGGGGACCATGTGTGAGGATAGGGGCTACAAGGAAGTCATTCAGGTAAACTGAGTCATGAGGGTGAGGCTGATGTGTGGTGAGGTTCTCATGAGTAGAGCTATACCAGGGGCTTGGGCTGTGGCTCAGTGGTAGAGCACCTGCCTAGTATGTGCAGGCTTTGTGTTCTGTTAGGTGGGGAAGGAGGAGAGATAGATACAGAAAGAGAAAGAAAGAAGCAGAGAGAAAGAGAGAGACAGAGAGAGGGAGGGAGAGGATATGTTCATAAGGAAGAAGACCGTGAAAGCTGGCTATCTGCAAGGCAAGAATAGAACCTTCTGGAGACCATCAACCCTGCTGACCCCTTGAACTTTGCTTTCTAGTCTCTAAAGCTATAATAAAATAATTTTCTGTTGCTTACAATATCCTGACTGTGGTGTTCTGTTACAATGTCCCCAAAACAATAATGTAGTCTTTATGTAGTCTTTTTTATAGTGATACAATGTAAACAATAAACAAGAAATCCACTCATAATTTCACTTCTTAGGAATAAGCACTGGAAAAGTTTTAACTGGATGTGGTGGCACACACCTTTAACCCCAGCACTCAGGAGACAGAGGCAGGAGGATCTCTGTGAGTTCCGGGCCAGCCAGAGCTGCACAGTGAGACCCTGTCTCAGGGAAAGACAAACAACGAAAAGCATGAAAAGGTGTTGCGGGTGTTTCCAAATGTGGGGGCCATTCTCTGTGTTCACATCTGAAATCTGCTTAACGTCCTTTCCACATTCTATTTGCAAATATTTATTTTTCAGATCCTCACAGTAATAAATGTTCATCCGAAAATATTCAAATACCATAATATAGAAAGCAAAAACCTTCACATTTCCTCTATGATGACTGGTTTTTTTTCTATTGTGTTTGAGTCAATCTATTAAAACGTTATTATTGTTGTTTCTGTTTTTGTTCGTTTGTTTGATCCTTTTTTGTTTGTTGAGACATGTTTTTCTTCTATATAGCTCTGGCTGTTCTGGAACTTCCTATGTAGACCAGGCTGGCCCTAAACTTATCGAATTGGTTACAGTCAATCTTGTAGGTAGTCTTCCCTGCCCCCACCCCGAAACAGGGTCGCTCTGTGTAGCCCTGGCTGTCCTGGGACTCACTCTGTAGACCAGGCTGGCCTTGAACTCAGAGATCCGCCAGCTATTGTCTCCCCATCCCAAGCCAGGACTAAAGGCATGTGCCGCTGCAAAAGGGAGGACTCCCTTTCTCAGCAGAGACTCCCTTCTCTGAGCACAGACAAAATAAAAATAAATCTTAGGGCATGATGGCTCACACTTTTAATCCTAGCACTTGGGAAGCAGAGGCAGGTGGGCTTCTAGAAGTGAGTTCTGGGTCCATCTGGTCTACATGGGGAGTTCCAGGCCAGCCAGGATGATGTAGTAAGATCTTGTCTCAAAAAAAAAAATCTTTAAAAATATTAATCATAGAATTGTGTTATGATTCATAATTCCTGGAATTCCCTGGGATAGTCAGAGGCAAAGTTTCCAAGAGATATTTTGATTCAAAACACTGTTTCACAATAGTACAGATGAAAGCCAAGTGCCCATTAGCAAAGGCATAGATGAACTGTGTCATATCAACAGACAAGGGGATATTATTTGGTCTTAAAAGGAGGGAAATTCCAGAAGGCTCCACAACATAGGCTGACTGTGAGGACAACCTTCCTAACGAGATAAGCCAGCCACAAAAAGACAAACACAAAAAAGACAAACACAGACTCCATTCCGTGGGGCCCCAGGAGTAGGAGCTTCACAGTAGGGCGGTTGCTGGAGGAAAATCTGAAGGTGTTAACTGTGAGGTGAAGGGGCTTTGGAGGTGGGATGTGGCCGTGCTAGCCTAACAGAGGGCTGTGTTCACTGCTGCAGCCAGGACCCTCGAATGCAGTAACGTGGTAAGGGTTTGTCGGATCTTCCCCAACGACTAAGAGAAAACCTGATTCTGGGCTTTCTCATTGTCCAGGCTGGGGAGTTGTAAGCACCACACCTGGACTCATGGGCAGAGAGGAGGGCAGAGATGATCTCTGAACTGCCCACCCTGCCTACTGCCTCAATTCCAGACCTGAGCTGTTTCCCAGGAAGTGAAACAGACCACCCACAGCTCCTTCCCAGCACCGAGAAGCTCAGATGAGGGTGAAAGTGGAAACAGGTACTTTTTATAAAAAGTAGAGAATTAAAAAATTCAATCGAAAATCACACTCAGTATTCCAAGATTAAAAACATTCTTTAGAATCTGGCTTATTAGAAGACACGTGTCCTGCATCGTGACCGCAGGAGGGGGGCAGGTCAGCAGGGCTCTCGGTAGGGGGCAAGCAGGTGAAATGATTATAAAATATGTCAAATAAATGGTCCTTTTTCTCTTGCCAGGAGATAAGAAAAGGTAATTTGGTCTGTCAGTTGCACACACAGAAGACGTCATGGTCAACTGCATTAATACTGAATACTTTGTCCAGAGTCATAGAGCTAAAAGAAATTACAGCATCTCGCTGCTGTGAATTCTGGCATGACTCTCAGCAGGCCTTCCCCACCTGAATTCACAAGAGACACTAGGAATGAAAGGCGTCTGAGACTTCATTTCCCATCCACAGCTAGTCCCTTCTCCATCCTTCTGGGTCTGATTCCGGCTGGACACACTCCCAGCTGTTTCTCAGGACTCCCCGGGGACCACCCGTGCCCCTGGCCTCAGACTTTGCTGGGTCTTTTCCTGCCTGTTTGTTCTTCCTTAATGCATCCCCTGTCGAAGCGACTTCTTCGGGGTACTGTGCAGCCCCCTCCATCCCCTACCACCTTTCCTTCTGTCCCTGTGCACCCCACATGAACACCCAGGGTTTGCTCGGATGAGAGACTCCCCGGGGCGGCCCAGAACCTAGCAATGCAAGGGTCAAAGAGGTCTCTAGAAATCGCATTTTAGAAAACGGCTTGTAGCAAGATGTGTTAGGAGTTTTAGCTTCCAGGAATTGGGGTTGGGTGGGGGTGGGGTGGGGTCGGCCCAAAGATTAGTTTGATTGATTGTGAGGGTGGGGGGTGGGGTGGGAGGAGCCACATTCAAAAATGAAGTAGGTGCTGGTGTGAAGCTGTAGCAGAGGATACCACCTCTGGACCACCTGACTCTAAACTCCTTGGAAGCCAGCCCTCAAATCTCTAGTCTACACCCGAGGCACTGGCCAAGAGGTTGGCTGTTCTAATTCTAGGACCCATAGTCAGGAAGATGTCCAGCTCGGCCTGGGGTGAAGATGCCCAGAGGCCATAGACGCTCATAGTCAGTGCCTTAGGGGTCATCAATTAAATTTGGCTGGTGCCAATTTTGAAACTGTTTTTAACTAAGAATTTTTTTTTCCTTTTAACATTTCTAATGGTTACAAAAATCAAAAGGAGAAAAACCATTCTGTGACTCATGAGGATCATAAGGGCTCAGGTTTTGCTGGACAGTGGTGGCACATGCCTTTAACCCCAGCGCTCAGGAGGCAGAGGAAGGCAGATTTCCTAGATTGAGGCCAGCCTGGTCTACAGGGAGTTTCAGGACATTGGGGCTACACTAAGAAACCCTGTCTCGAGAAAACCAAAACCAAACCCAAACCAAAACAAAAACTAGAAATCAAGTTGTGTCGGAACATGGCGTATCTGCCTTACGCACACAACTCTGTGTGTGGTTACGAGGGCTCCAGAGCAGCTGTGAGAACTTGTACCCAGAGAAGGGTCAGCATCGGTGACCCAGCCAGTTACCCGCGCTCTGCACACACTGGGCTTCAGAACCTCTCTGTGGAAGTCTCAGAGGATTTTAGAGATTTAATTCTAACTGTGTGTGTGTGTGAGGGAGGGAGGGAGGGAGGGAGGGAGGGAGGGGAGGGAGGGAGGGGAGGGAGGGAGGGAGGGAGGGAGGGAGGGAGGGAGAGAGAGAGAGAGAGAGAGAGAGAGAGAGAGAGAGAAGCTCATGGACACCAGAGGCATCTTTCCCTGGGAACTGGAGGCAGAGGCAGCTTCCAGCCTCCCAGACTAGGGCGCTGGAGAGTAGTAAACACCTTTCCAGCCCACAAGGGAGCTTTCTCAGTGGCGATCTGAATGGGACATCCCAAATTATTTTGAGACCTTTGGTTAGATTCACACTGAAGCACTTTCTTATTTGGGTACTGGGGAAACAGGGAATTCAGAACCAGTCTCCTTCTCGTTGATGAGGAGCACATAAACCACCGCACAGCGGGTGTGTGAAACGAAGAAGAGAAAAGAGCTGTGGGGGTCTACGTTTCAGAGGTCTCAGACCAGGGTCAGTTTGTCCTGTTGCTTTGGGTCCTATGAGAGGACAGCATATCATGACAGGGAATAAGAAAAAGGAAAGAGAAATAATGTATGTCCTACAATCCTTTCCAAGGGCAGGCCCCAATTAGGTAAAGACTTCCCAACTGGCCCAACCTCCTAAAGGGTCCCTGCCAAGAGTCCTTTGGGTGTTCCTTAAGAGCTATTCTTTCAGGGCACAAGCAAGGCCCTGGGTTCGAGACCAAGTACTATAGAAACAAATGTAAAGATTCTAACTATAGCTGAGGGTCTAGGCCTATGGTAAATGTTAGCAAACAGTAGGAGGTATAGAAAGTGTAAGGTTGGGGAGGTTGGCTCTGCCTTGAGAAATCTGAGGATGGCAGTCCTCTGGCAAGACTGTGTACCATGCCAGAGGGGCATCCCTCTGTTACATGGTGCAGTGCTGCAAAAGTTCATGGGAGCCCTGTTAAGTGGGCCTTGGAGAAGTCTGGTTGTGAGGGAGAGGCCATACCTCTGCAGATCGTAGGCGACCAAGGAATCTATTGGCTTCAGGGAGGCAGAAGTCTGTCAACCAGGCCTGGCTGGTGACAGGGCACAGGCACTGTCTGTGAGCCTCAGAGCCCACCCAAAGGGAATCGGGGCTGGAGGGCAGAGCCTCCGTGGAGGGAAAGAACAGCTCTCCAGGAAACTTCCAAACAGTATGCATATCTACTCCAGAGAGTAAGAAAGACCCTTCTAGGCAGAGAGGACAGAAATCCATGACCTGGACATTGCTCAGAACTCTGGTCTCAGGCCTTTGGGGGTGCGGGATGCTGCTCTGAGCTGGGCTGCTGGCTGCCCTTGCCCAGGCAGCAGGAACTGCTGACCTCTGAACTCAGAAGTGGAAGAGAAGGCAGCAGCCCCTTCCCCGGCTCCTACTGCACTTGGAGCCCCAGGCTGATCTTTACAAGTTAGGCTTCCTAGTGCCTTGCTGCTCAGGTGACACTGCCCGCTTCCAACCACAGGAATTAAATTTGTGCAGTGCATCTAACGGACAACGAACATTGTCCAAGGTCACAGATACAAGACAAGACGCCGAGCAGAGACCAGCAGCTCCACAGCCCGTGATGGCCGCACACACCACAGCCCGTGATGGCCGCACACACTGTCTGCACCTGGAGGCGCAGAGCTGACACGGCCCTGCGTGCCATCGGACACGGTCCTGCGTGCCATCGGACACGGCCCTGCGTGCCATCGGACACGGGCCTGCGTGCCATCGGACAGCCCGTCTCGATGCGCCCTGCTTGTTCTGTACGCGGTGCCGCATCTTTGTGTTTTGATATTTTAATTAATTCTTTAAGAATTTCATACAGTGGGGTTTGATCATATTTATCATACATCCTGTTCCTCCCTGAAGCTCCTCCCAGATCATCTACTAGCTTCTGTACCCTAAGTTTACTTCTTCTCTTCTTTCTCCCCCTCATCTCTCTTCTCCCCCTCCCTTGTCCTGCCCTCTTCCTCTCCTTTTCCCTCTCCTCTCCCCTCTTCCTCCCTTTCTCCCTCTTCTTCTTATTTAAAAATTTTATTTATTGTATTTATGTGAGCACACTGTTGCTGTCTTCAGACACACAGAAGAGGGCATCAGACCCCATTACAGATGGCTGTGAGCCACCATGTGGGTGCTGGGACTTGAACTCAGGACCTCTGGAAGAGCAGTCAGTGCTCTAACCACTGAACTATCTCACCCGCCACCCCTCCTCCTTCTCAACCTTATAGATTTCCAGTTATGCCGTTTATACAGCCGTGGGTGTGCTGTCACCCACTGGAGTTTGTTCGACCTACCAGGGACAACACTGTCAAAAGAAAACCGAATCTCCCTCCCACCGAAGCCACCAAGAGTCAGTAGTTAGAGGTGGGCGCTCACATCAGTCACTTTTCTATCGCTATGATAAAACACCGTGACCAAGGCAACTTACAAAGCAAAGAGTTTGATCCGATGTATGGCTCCAGAGGGTTAGTCCACCCACCCAGGCTGGTGGAGCAAGAGTGCAGCAGCAGGAGCAGCTGGGGGCTCACATCTCAGCCCACAAGCCGGGGGCAGAGAGCACAGCGAGGATGAGCCCGCACAGTGCCACACTTCCTCACTCCAAACACCTCTCGGTCTTTCCCAAACAGTTCCACCCACAGGGGACAAAGTATCCAAACGTTTGAACCACAACAGGCTCGTGAGCCTTCCACCCCCACGCTGGACTTCTGCCTGGCTTGCTCTTGCGCAGGTCTTATGCGTAGCTGTTGTGAGTTCCTGAGTGCAGTGGTCCAGACATGTCTGCTCTGCTGCGCCCCAAACTCTGGCTCTTGCAGTCTTCTCTCTCTTCTGAAACGGTCCCTGAGCCTTGGGGAGGGGGTGACACCCAGTCCCATTTGCAGTCACGTGCTGCATTGTGCCGCTCTGGTCAGCTGTCAGTCTCTGTTAACCGCCATTCGCCATTCGCTACACTGGGAGCTGCACTGACTTATGGGTAGAGAATCGGACTTAGAGGCAGGTTGATGCTGTGTGACTGAACTTCTGAGAGGTGGGCCTTGGCGGGACCAGCATGCTCCTTTCCTCACACAGTTAAAACACGCATAAGGAGACCGCCTGGCACATTTGTTTTTCAGATCTAAACAGCACAACCCGAGAAAACCAGAGAGCCAGTCCATCCAGTCCTTTGATTTGATGGATGGGGAAGCTCAGGCCCAGAGAAGACTCCAGGTCGTTAATCCAGATGCCAGGACTCCAAGGCGGCCTGAGAATCCAGCCTGCTGCAGTTGAGTTCCCAGGAGAAGCACTTAGGGGCTCTGTATGGGGTACTGCTTCTGAGGGGTCTTAGGGATCCCCCCCTTTAAAATTCAGAGTGGGAAACACTGCTTTTCTTGACCTCAAGATTAGGGCTACTAAGTTGTTCACTTCTGTGCTATTAGAGACGAATTTTAAGTAAATTAAATGTAACCTACATTTAGGAGTAATCTATAAATTGGCAAACTCAACAGCTATATAAAAAACTGTTGGCTATGGGAATATGAGCTATGGGCTATCACGTGTCCCTTTCCTGCTTCCAGCCTGGCTTTGAGACTCCCTGGCTAAGGGTCTGGCTAAGGGAGGCAGGCTCAGACTTTTCCGTGGTCTCTGCTGCCCTGGCTAAGGGAGGCAGGCTCAGACTTCCCTGTGGTCTCTGCTGCCCTGGCTAAGGGAGGCAGGCTCAGACTTCCCCATGGTCTCTGCTGCCCTGGCTAAGGGAGGCAGGCTCAGACTTCCCCGTGGTCTCTGCTACCCTGGCTAAGGGAGGCAGGCTCAGACTTCCCCGTGGTCTCTGCTGCCCTGGCTAAGGGAGGCAGGCTCAGACTTCCCCGTGGTCTCTGCTGCCCTGGCTAAGGGAGGCAGCTCAACTGTTCCATCAGCATTCTTGGCCCCATCTAAGCCAGCTCAAATCCATTCTCCCAAACTCCTCCTCCCCCGTGGGAACCAGGTGAGGAGGGTCTTCCTACGCTGACTGAGACTCTGGTCTCCTTCCTATAACGCTGCCTTCACCTACGTTCATCTCTTTGTTTAAACTCTGAGGTCAGGGTCCGGCGTCACACAGAATGCATTTGGTTTCCCCGGTCTTGCCTCAGGGACAGTAACAGAGCTAGAAATAAAAGGGAAAGTTATACAGAGAGAAGCTAGAAACCGTCACTGCTCATCTCGATAATGTGCGGATGAAGAGTTTGTGTGTGGTGGAGATTTGGTCCTTTGTCTGTTGACAGAACAACTGCTTGATAACGTGAATGACTCGTAAGGAGGCTTTTGTTTTGTTTTAAGTGAGGGTCTCATAGACCCCAGAAGGGCCTCACTGTTGATATGTAGCCGAGACTAACCTTGAACTCCTGACCTTCCTGCGTCACCTCCTAAATCCTGGGATCACAGGTACTTATGAAGAGAGGTTTGATCAGCTCCTGATTCTGGTTGGCAAGTCTGACGACACAAATCCAGACCTTGCAGGAGTAGGCTCGGCCGGCATGAATGTCCTCTCTGTCCCCTGGACCAGCTGGCTTGGCCACACTCTAGCTATACAGGAAGAATACAGTGAGGAACCACCAGAGCTGTGTGGAAATGTGGCAAAGAGATGGGATGAGAGACAGAAAAGGGAACCAAGTGGCCGGCCTTGTTTTACAATACCCTGCTCAGTTACTAGACTTCCAGCCTGTTCCTGAGGACAGTAATCCACACGTGGAAATGGAGCTCAGAGATGCTTTTACCTTCTCTTACTCAGTTCCTTTCTAAAGATTTTACTTCCTCAACACGGATTGCCACGCTGGGCTCTGAGCTTCCAGCACATTGAGGCAACAACTCACGTCTGTAGCCGGCAACAAAGCCAGATGGGACCTTGTCTACAGACACATTCCCATATTCTTCTTGTGGAGCTAGAGAGTGACCAGGCTGGGGACAGAGGGGACACCCATGCTGGCTGAGCCTATTTCTGCAAGGTCCGGATGGTGATTGCTTCTCTGGCCTGTGGCAGTTGTGTGACGGTCGCTCTGGGTCACCATCTTGAGGACCCTTTCAGCATCCTCCCAGTACTGCTTTGGGATGCCGCCTGATCTGTCATGCTCTGGGAGAACCGCTAGGAGAGGCGGTCAGAGGAGTAGGAGAGCCCCAAAGGACGGTCACCACTCAGTGGCCACTGAAGAGCCAATTAACTGTCTTCTGTTCATTTGGGGGTGTTGGCAATGAGCCCCATCTCTCCACATATTCCATCCGGCTGGGGTGGATTTAGTAGCTGAAAATGGCTCAGGAACAATAAAGTTTGGAAACTCAAGAATGGCAAAGAGAGATAAGAGTCTTGCTCCTTTGAAACTTTATTTTAAGCTCGGCCTGGTGTTTCATGGCAATTCAGAGTCCCCTTAGAGGCCCTGTAGCCTCTAGGCCTCCCTATGGGCTTAGTCTAAGCAGCCACTGCCCTGTGAGTCAGCTAGCCTGTCTCTGACTAGCCAGCCACAAGCATCCACACAGCAACCTTACATCCAAACACCGGGGGCGGGGCAGGTTCAAAGACCTGGTTAAGCATTCTTGGTGACTCCGGACCCCAAAGGCCAGCCGGACTGCAGAGCCTCTGCTTCCGTTATCACCCTCCCTCTTCAGCAGTTAACAACACTCCGTCCAGCCGCCAGCCGCCCTTCTTGGCCTCCTAGATGTTTAAATTGGACACAGTCCTTTGGGAAATGTAATTTTATTCATGGAGACTGCCCTGTCTAATTTGAATACAGAATTCTGTACTGGCAAGATATGGTAGCACCACTGGCTTCTTCTTTTTTTTCCCCCGCTTATGTGCCCAGCCTGCTTGAGGGCACAGAGTCAGAGGGAAAGGGACACTCCATCGGGTAAGGAGGAACATGAATGACAAAAGTCAGCATGGCTGCAATCCTAGTGGACTTATACAGCCTCTCGGTACGGTTTTCCCATCCATAAGTGGCAAGAGCTCCAGGCACGTGGGGCTGAGGGACTCAGATGGCATGGGAACTCGGAGCAAACGCTGCACAGAATACGCTCATATCAAGCCTTGGAAGTGTTGGAGACAGGAATTTAAAGCAGTATTGGTTTGGGTCCCCTCCTCTCCCCTCCCTCCTCCCCTCCCCCTACTCCTTTTTGAATTGCAAATATCAAGTCTGGAGCCTTATGCAGGCTAAGCAACAGCCCTATCATGGACCCACACTCCGACTCCCAGACCTGTATTGTAAAAAAAAAAAAAAATTTAAGACAGGTTTTATGTAGCTCAGGATAGCCTTAAACTGTCTATTTAGCTGAGGATGATCTAGACTTTCTGATCCACCTAACTCCTTCTTCTGAGTGCTGGGATTACAGGCTAACCATGCCTGCAAATGAACCTTACCAACTGAGCTACTTTTCCAGCCTCTAGATAAGTGGCTGGACAAGGCTGCTTCTGGGCTGTGTGCTCTGAGTTGGAGAATCAACCAAGTTTGAATAGGACCAAGAGGAATCTTCATAGTGGTTCTGTTTGGGAAGCAAGGATGTGCCAGCCCTCCAAGCCAGTGGAAATGGAGCACTAGCAAGGACAGGCAGCCTTTGGGGTGGGCGCTTCCGGGGTATGTGTCAACACTGAAGACATCAGAGTTCCAATCAGGGCAGGCCGTATAAAGACACTGTAATCCTGTGAGGATTGCCACATGTGGTTCTATGATGGGATGTGATGGGATATGACATGTGCCAATCAATGCTGGGGGAAAAGACCAGCCAGAAAGAAACAGCTTCATCTGTGAGCTTCAGCTGCCCTGCCAGGCACTGGGGGGCTCAGAGCAGGGTGTCAGGCACTGGGGGGCACAGAGCAGGGTGTCAGGCACAGGGGGGGCTCAGAGCAGGGTGTCAGGCACTGGGGGGCACAGAGCAGGGTGTCAGGCACTGGGGGGCATAGAGCAGGGTGTCAGGCACTGGGGGGCTCAGAGCAGGGTGCCAGGCACTGGGGGTCTCAGAGCAGGGTGTCAGGCACTGGGGGGCTCAGAGCAGGGTGTCAGGCACTGGGGGGCACAGGGCAGGGTCTCAGGCACTGGGGGGCATAGAGCAGGGTGTCAGGCACTGGGGGGCACAGAGCAGGGTGTCAGGCACTGGGGGGCTCAGAGCAGGGTGTCAGGCACTGGGGGTCTCAGAGCAGGGTGTCAGGCACTGGGGGGCTCAGAGCAGGGTGTCAGGCACTGGGGGGTTCAGAGCAGGGTGTCAGGCACTGGGGGGCTCAGAGCAGGGTGTCAGGCACTGGGGGGCTCAGAGCAGGGTGTCAGGCACTGGGGGGCTCAGAGCAGGGTGTCAGGCATAGTGGGGTTGGGGGAGATGCAGAGCCAGATTAGTAATGTGTTCCTTTCTCAAAGTGTGTCTGGCAGGGTTGGGGCAGGGGCTGGAGGAGGTCAAAGGGCAAGTCAGAGGTCCAGCCTAGTCTACTGGATCAAAGCCCACCATGTTCTCGTTCCTCCAGCCTGCTGAGCAAGTATCCCTTTCACAGCCTCCTTGTTTCTTAGATGGAATAAACTGATTTTGGGGTAAGTTTTTCCGCCCACAAAATAATGTTACTTTCACTTAATTAAAAAGCGTTGTTCAGTGTAAGTAGGGCCTGATTAGTCCAGTTGGGGAGTGAGCATTTTGGCCAGCCTCACTACGGTAAGTCTTAGTACTCATTCGCAAAGGGAAACACAAAACTGGGGACGTTGTCCCTCCTATGGGTTGGAGGGCTGGGTCACTTCATGGTCCAAAAGAAAGGGCATCATAATGGGTCTGTCCTGGAGAATTTCAGACCTGGTTGGAGGCTCCTGGGAGCTCTGAGTGGCAGGAAGACCAGCCTGCCTCCCGTGGGGCTTGACCTGCAGACACAGGGCCCTGGCTCCTTGGGAACAGCAGGAAGAAACCTCGAAGGGAGGGGGAGTCCGCAGCAGGCACCCATCTGACAGGGAAGGCTGCCTGCTTTCCTCCTGTGTTCTCTGTTCCAGGAACCCTCTTCCAGACCCTAAATCAAATTTAGTTTCCCAAGGCTCCGCCTCACCCGCTGACCACCGTTTTTGCTGAGTGCTCCTGGTTTGGTTCACGCCTTTGCATCCTCACCAAGTCGCTACACTCGGAGCTGCATCTCAGCACCTGGTAGCAGAGCCGCTGGAGCAGCTCTGACCCTGGTCTCATCCTGCCCGGGCTCCTGAGCAGGCGATGCTCACATCGAGAGTGCGAACTAGGAAGGGCTCTAAAGGGCGAGTCTCCCACTGGTAACCGTTGATCCTGACACCTTGGCCAAATTAAGTTACCAGACCGACAGTGAAGTCTAGGGAGTTACAGAACACCCCTTCTGGGAGGAGGGCCCGCAGCCAGCATGGGGACGCGGGGAGGGGCTGACCTAAGCCTCCTACTTCCACACACCACCTCAGCTCTGCTGCAGCCCTGGCTCTCCCATCAGCGTGCCCACCCTGCGCTCTGCTTCCTTCATCAGCACAGTGTAGTCTGCGCCTCTAGGGGGATAAACTATGTCACTATGTAGCTTAAAGGTCTCACCTTCCTCAGAGCGGTGGCCTTCCTCTTCACTGGGAGCACAGTCATGTGAAACTGGGTCCCTAGCCGAGTTCATCATGAAAGTGAGTGATTTCGTCACTGGCTGTAGAGTCTTACGGCAGTGCTGTCTTATACAGGCCTATTTTCATCAAAAAAGTCATTATGAGGCACATGACTAATTGAAATCTAACCATTAACGAACGAATTGAAACTCGGGCTTGCGGTCTTGCTCTGTACAGATCAGGCTGGCCTTCATAGACCTAGTTTCCTTTGTTGTATATTGGAGTGTCTCTGGGGTATATGCCCAGAAGTGAAATAACTGGGTTCTCAGGTAGTACTATGTCCAATTTTCTGAGGAACCGCCAGACTGATTTCCAGAGTGGTTGTATCAGTATACAACCCCACCAACAGTGGAGAAGTGTTCCTCTTTCTCCGCATCCTCGCCAGCATCTGCTGTCATCTGAGTTTTGGATCATGGCCAATCTGACTGGTGTGAGGTGGAATCTCAGGGTTGTTTTGATTTGCATTTCCCTGATGGCTAAGGATGTGGAGCACTTCCTCAGATGTTTCCCAGCCATTCCATATTCCTCAATTGAGAATGTTTTGTTTAGCTCTGTACCCCATTTTTTAATAGGGTTGTTTGATTCTCTGGTGTCTAGCTTTTTGAGTTCTTTGTATACCTTGGATATTAGGCCTCTCTCTGATGTGGAGTTGGTAAAGATCTTTTCCCCATTCTGTTGGCTGCTGTTTTGTTTTCTTGACAGTGTCCTTAGCCTTACAGAAACTTTGCAATCTCATTAAGTCCCATTTGTTAATCTTTGACCTTAGAGCTTGAGCCATTGGTGTTTTGTTCAGAACAATTTTCCACAGTATAATGTGGATATTGGTCTTGAAACTGAGTGACACTGGTCCTCCTTGTTAGTAGAGTCATTCCTGGGTGTTCTTGCTTAGGAATGGCAGCAGAGGAACTCTACAAACCTTAGCACCAGCCACAGCCTCCTAGAAAGAACCCTGAGCAGTAGGAGGGGCCGTCCTCGAGTGTAATGCGGTGGCTGGCCCATGTAGGGTGAACGGCTGGCCCATGTAGGGTGAACGGCTGGCCCATGTAGGGTGAACGGCTGGCCAGTGTTGGGTGAGCAGTACCTTCCGCATGCTGAGTCAGTACCCTCTGCTTGCTGAGTCAGTACCCTCCGCATGCTGAGTCAGTACCCTTCACTCTAGTGTCCCGCCGTGGCTACACATTTCATGGACTGAGATACTACAAAGTCGGCCACAGCACTTCAGAATTTCCGTCCCTCACACTGGGCTCAGCAAACTCAGACCAAGAGTCTCCAGTGCTAGCCCAGGCGCAGAGCCTTGTGACTGACCATTGCCCACGTCTGGGCTTCACTGGGGTGCCGGGCTTACCCTTGCCCGTTTCTAACGCATATGTGTTCTCGTCCCTCTCCTCCCTTCCCTCTGGCTGTGGCCAGTGGAACAGAAGCACACGTTAAGGAGTGAGGACCGAAACCGGGGAAACTTCAGAACACCCTGTTAAAAGGCTACCAGTGCAAAAGCACGTCTGTAACCAAGCCAAGCCAGACTCCATAAGAGTATGAGTTGCTTCCCAGACACAGGCAAGAGGAAGGGGCCAGGGAGTCGTGGGGTCAAGCCAGAGAGCTTTCCAGAAACACGCAGAGCCTCTTGGCACCAACATTTGTGTTTCTTGTTTTTCTCTTTTCTTTTATCGCCCGGCCCATGCTTCTCTCTCCCTTCCTCCTTTTTCTCTCTTCCTGTTGGGGCTGAGCCCAGTGCTATGTCCCTGCCGGGCTCTCTCACTGAGCTCCTGACAAATTCCCAGCCCTGGTGTCAGTACGTCTTTATGTCCCTTTATGCTTCTCCCTCTAGTCACTCTTTATAACACAGTCCCGTATCTGTGCTGACCATAACCGCACAGTTTTACTCCCACTTTTACTAAATGCGATTCTAGAGTTCATTTTGCTATCCTGACACCCACTGTTTGGAGCCCGGTGAACAGCTGGGGACCATAGAGGATGAGGTGGCTCCCAGTGACTATGGAAATCCCATGGAGCCCTTGCAAACCCCCATGCTGCAGACCCTAGGTACAGGACTGAGGCAGTGCACAGCCCTGCGTCTTGGTCACGGGTTTGCACTGGGGAAATGGTTAAGGGGCTCGGCATTCATATGGAAGCAGACAGTGGAGAATGGTGGTGTTTAGTCGGCGAGGGGTCAACCCTTGAGCAGGTGAGGGTGGGCTTAGAACCTGGCTGGTGTTGCTGTCCCCTGTTTAACACACCATGAGGGGCAGGTCATTGGTACACTCACTTCCATTTTGACAGCTGTTGCTATAGAAAACGAGAAGCCCTCTGCATGGGAATTCACCTAGAGCTAATCTGGATAGTTGAAAATACCCCACTGAAACTCAGAGGGAAGCCCTGCTGATCCCCAGGCTCAGCTCTGTGATGCTCAGTTGGCACTCAGGCTGTTGCTGGCCTAGGGCCTTCCGGGAAGGGCTGCTAGATGGCAGAGCAGGGTTCCTTCTGAGGTTCTGATCCTGGCAGCTCCGGTGAGCTGGGCCGCTGGCATCAGCCAAACCTGGAGAAACTCTTGCCCTTGCCTGTTGGGTCCTGTGAATTTAGCTTACCAGATTTACTAAAGACTTTTCTCCCCCTCCCCTCCCCTCCCCTCCCCTCCCCTCCCCTCCCCTCTCCTCCCCTCCCTTCTCTTCTCTTCTCTGGGCCTGAGTGTTGCCCTCTCTGTAAATTGGGATCAAGGGGCAAAGGGAAGATATAAAACGAAGCGAGGTGTTATCTCAAATGGTCCTCCCAACTGAATCTTATTAAGACACAAAGCAAACAACCCCTTGATGGTGGCACATGATTTTATTCCAGCACCCTGAAGGCAAAGAGGCAGGCAGGTCTCTGAATCTGAGGCCAGCCTGGTCTACAGAGGGAGTTCCAGAACAACCAGGGCTGCACAGAGAAACCCTGTCTCAAACAAACAAAACTAGGACCAAAGCCAGGCAGCAGAAGGAGAAACAGATCGACCCGAGGCCTTGCGTTCCCTGGCCTCCACTGAGGTCTCAGCCCCAGACCCTGTTCTGAGGCCTCCTTACTTCATCCCAAATCTACCTTCATATGGCCCCAAGGTTGAAGGGCCCAGCGGCTCACCTCCATGCACAGACGTGAGACTCACGGCCTCGAAGCCTGTTCTGTGTCTCACTTATCCATCTGTGTCTTCAAGTACAGAGACCTGGGACCTCGGCTTCCTCACTCAGATCTGAATATGACAGCATTTCATTATCTTTCCTTACACAGCATGAAGCTTGACCCTCCTTTGGGTTAATCAATAATAACCCAGGCCACCCTTGGTCAGCCATGCCAGGGGTGGGGGAGGGAGGGCGGTTCCTGCAGCCAGACGGCTCCATCTGCAGTCAGGTGGCCCTGTCTCTTCTCTTGCTTCTCCCAGAATGCCTCACACCACAGTCCCATCAGGACTTCTAAGCTTCCTATCCCTCTTCTAAGGATCCGGGATGACCACGGGTGAGGCGCTACCTTCTCATTCTGTGCGCCTTCATCTGTGAGCTGCCTCCCCGATTCCATTCTGTCTGCTGGTGGCTCCCATCCTGTACTAACCATAGTCACACGCAGACTGCAGTGACTGTTGTCTGAGTGTATATCAACTTCCACGCCTTTTACGCTGCCGTTTAAAGCGGTTATTAAAATAAGCACATGATGAACAGAGTACTCCCATATTTTCATAACCAGTGCTCAGGGATAACTAGGCCAAGTGTCATGGTGGGGAGTGATCTGCATGTAGGTAACCCAGAGGTTGGGGCCCAGTGGTTGGAAACAAATGGCCAGCATTTGGGGGTGCAACTGGCGAGCTCAGGATAAGGTCTTTCATCCCCAGCAGGTCTCTGAGATGTAGAATATTTCCAGCAACCCAAAGGCTCCTCACACCCCATCCCAGTCAGTCTCTCTCCAAAGGAAGTGCTGACCGCACGGATAGCCTTGGCTACCTTAAATTTGGCAGAAGGGCAACCTAGTGTGTCTGCCTTCCTTTTCTCGCACATCCCGTGGGAGCGCCCTCCATGCAGTTCCGTTTTGCTGTGAGCGTTCCATCTCACGGATGTGCCAGGACCTATTCGGCCATCGTCTGACTGAAGGGCATTCTCACTGTGCACAGAGGACAGAGCATGCACAGCTTCGATGATCTAGGTAACTTAATGGCTTCTTCTTGCTCTACTGAGTCAGTTACTCCCATTCATTTCTCTATTCTCTCACAGGCAAACATTCTCATACTTTCAATTACGGAACTACTCTACAAACATGGCAGGTAATTCTTTAAGGACTCCTGGTTAACCTTTTGGGCCAAAGAGTCACTCTTTCCACACACTGTAAATGGAACTGCCAGGCTGCCTCAGGAACCCACCACAACTTGAGTGGTTCCAACCACAGAAACTTAAGGTCGGGGTGACAGTGTGTGTGAGGGGTGAGCTTACCTCTTTCTTGCAGATGGTGACCCTCTTGGTTCCTCTTCATGTGGAAATCCCTTTGTGCTCCCAAGTATCCTGTGTTCCGTCTCCTGGTCTCCCAAGGATGCTATTCAGAGTAGGCTGAAGTTCCCTCTACCTGTTCCTGCCCCATTAAAACTTAATCCCGATTTTAAAGGTACTCTTCAAGCACACCCCAACACCCCCTCCCCCGTTCTGAAGTACCAGGGAGGAGAACATCAACACAGGCATCTTCAGGAGCACAGTTTACCTCATAACAAAGCAAGTCCTGAGAGCCCAAGCCCGTGCAGCCCTCTCGGCTTCTCCTAATTCTAGAACACACCATGGTGCCAGGACTTTTGTCTCTTGTGCCCACTCATGCCCCCTTTTCTGTTTTCATCCCCTCAACCAACCTACCGCCCACTGATTGGCATCATGGTGTCTGAGACCCAGACTGACGGGTCCTGATGTCTCTGGGCCTGTGTTCAGGCCGGGAGTGGAGCATCACAGTGGATCAGACGCCGCTGGCCACTGACGATGGCTCTGGGCCTCACTCTTTGCAAAGTGTGAGGCAGACAGCACAGGGGCCGTGTAATTATCCTTTCCAAAGTCAATTACAGCTCCATACTCTAAAGCCTGTTTTAAACTTCCCTAAGCAAGTTCATTTTAAGCTTGGTGGTAATTTGGCTCTTTTGTTAAAATTAAGTCCTTAAAGTAAAAATTAAAAGACAAAATGGGAAAACCATTGGGCATAGAAAATCCACCCCGGGTTTAATAGGGCTTCTTAAGCCGAGGACTCAAGTAAGGTTTGGGACGCTTGCTGTACATTGTGGTCCTCGACGCTTATGTTCTGTGTAAGCTTCCTCAAGAAGGGGATAAAAGCTCATTTTCATGAGAAGCCTGCTTCTGTGGTGGGGTGATTAGGAAACTATTGTTAAGTTCGGACTCCTCCGAGTTTAACACCCCAATCTCAATGTTTGCAACAAAGAAAGTTAAAACCCGTTCCATCCATGGGTGGGTTGCAGACACCCACAGCTGAAGAACCCGGAGACAGAAGAGCGCCAGGCAGTGGATGTCACCACCATGATGAAGTCCAAGAACAGTGGGACCAGTCTACAGCGACCCGAACGGCCTCTGATACGCTCATGTCTCCGCAGGAGGGACAGATCCTGAATCAGTATTTCTGGGAGACCTGGAGGAGAGAGGGGTGTAGGCGACTCACCCAGTTCTGAGGATGCTTGAGAGAGTGAATCTGCTTCCCAGCTGTGCCAAGCTGTGCCAAGGTCCCTGCCCGGCCCTTGCTGGCTCTGCCCCTTACTCTCTGCCCAGCCAACTCACTTGCTGCTGTACCCACACGTGACAAAGCCTAGGGACATGGATGGCCTTTCCTGTGTCAGCACAAGCTCTGTTCCCTGCTCCCAGGATGGCATGTGTGAGGCACACACGTTTTTCTCCTGTCTGGTATTGGCGTATCTCTGTCGTGGGTGGTGTATCTGTGT
Organism: Micromys minutus; assembly: GCF_963924665.1. Classification (NCBI taxonomy): domain Eukaryota; kingdom Metazoa; phylum Chordata; class Mammalia; order Rodentia; family Muridae; genus Micromys; species Micromys minutus. The sequence continues at coordinate 38,031,488 of NC_137963.1, forward strand.
CGGCGATGCCTGGTAAGGCGCTGCTACCGAGATAAGAACTTAAAAAACGTGGTCTCTTACTGTTGTTTAGGGTAGCGAATGGAGACTCGTGAAGAGACATTCTGTTAAAGCCATCTACTTCTAATGACATCTGAGACAAGGGCAGATGGGTGACTTCCAGCGACTCTTTAGGGACTTCTTTGGCTGGCTGGGGTCTGTAAGTACAGTTCCTAGCTCCAGGGAGAGCATCAGGAGGGGTCTATGAAACAGAGGCCAGGATGTTGGAGCTGGTCTAGGTAAAGGAGGTTGTTGAATGAGTGCAAGCCAACAGTTACAAACTAGGCTAAGGCCCAGGTGAGGTAGAACACAGAGGCAGGAGGCGGAGCTGAGAGACGTGGATGCTGTCCAGAGTACCAGGGAAGTTTCCCACACTCAGTTTGCTCCTCCACAAATTTCACGTCACAGCGTTTCTTTCGCCTTATTACCACACTGGATTCCTTTTGGACCCTGTGCTCTCTGATGTTTTGGCGTCACCGGCCTCTAAGCTCCGCTTCTGAGCTTCTAGCAGGGTGTCCGGGAGAGTAAGGGAAGGAGGTATTTCCATCGGGAACTATAGGGACGAGCAAATTGCCACCCAAATGTAGGCTTCTAAAGGCAGAACCCAAGGCAGAGAGGCACGGGGAGAGCAAACGGGACGTGGGAGCTCATGAAGCTTGTGATATTGTCTTAAAGAGGGAATGTTCCTAATAAGGGGTTGTCTTGTTCAGCCCACAGAAGAGGCCTCTGGGAACCCAGCAGCCTTCGGAAGGCCGGAGTCCCTGCAAGTACTGCTCGGTATTTGAGGCTTGCCCACTGTGGAGGGAGATGCTGTTCCTCTCACCTGCCGCACAGCCCCAGTGCAGAGTGTGTGGGAACCCCAGCCCCCGATGGTCTGTGTGTGTGAGCAGTTGCAGGTGCAGACCGGAACACCACGGGTGATTTGCATGGGCTGGAGAACACATTTTCAGTTTCCTCCTCTCACAAATGGCTAATTTCACTTTCACAGCCTTTCTGTCTCTTTACACCGGATTCCTTTTGGTGTCTCGAGCCTGATGTCGCAGTGTAACCCCTACACTGTGACATTTCTGTTGTCACCGGCTTCTAGGCCGGGTTGCAAAAGCTCAACACTTAAGCATCGCTGCGCCTACTCCCACGGCCGATTTCCGGCCACATGGAAAATCCCACACTGAGAATCACCAGCCTGGACCCTGCTTCTGATTCAGTGTGGGATAAGAGGCTGTGTCTGAGTGTTGGGTGGGATTCCCATGTGTACTAAGGAAGTTTCTGGGACTGGTAATCCTGGAGTCCTCCAAGCTACGGGATGCGGTGTTGTGGCAATTTCCTTGGCTCAGAGACCTCAGTAGGTGACAAGTGTCAGAGGTCTTACAGGAACCCTTTCCTTGGTCTGTACCTCTCCCGGCTTGCTTCCCAACGGAGGTCTGGTACCTGTCCCTTGTGCTCACTGGGTCCTTGGTTCGTGTAAAGCAACTCTGGGAATTGTCATTCCAGGGGTGCTCATTACGTCACTGAGAAAGGATGGAGCCCCTTTGTGCCCGGGAGCTGATCCTTCCTCCTTCGTGCCCCTACGCCACCCCCCAGTTCATGTTCATGTAGTCTGTGCTGTGGATGTTACAGGTCGCTGCCACCTGAGCAGGAGTTTGAAGGGATCGAGCCATTGAGGCTCAATACTGAACCTTTTTCGTACTCCTGACCTGTTGAAGTTTTCAGAAAGCATTTTCTGCTGATGAGGTTCAGCAGAGAAAGGCAGAAGGGCTGGTGGGAAGGCCTCCACGCCTGACTTGATGTGTGAACCTGGAGAAGGGGGCGGGGTAGACTGTCTTTTTCAGCTTTGTTAGTGACCAGAATGTCATAAATCCTGATGTGACTGAGAGCTTGCCCATCCTTGTTAAGGTGGTGATGCTTATGGTCTTGTTGGTGGGAGAGAAAGGATTAAGATGGGCCTTGGGCAGCACAGGCAGGCAGGGTTTCAAGCCTGGGGATCCAGAGTCACCCAAGAAGCCAGGGTTAATTGAGGTGAGAAACCAGAAAAAAAATCCTGAGCAGTCAAGTGCAGGAGGGCTGTCATGCAAACCCCCAGGGGAGATGATTAACTGGTTATAGGCACAGAAGACACGTGGCTGGTGACCCATGACTTGTCTAGGATGCCTGTAGGTCCCCAAGTCTCTGAGGCTCCACTGGGTGGGTGGGAAGAAGAGCCTAGGGTATGAAAGGAGGCCAGGTAGAGACGAGTCTGACATCTTCCCAGAGAGTGAACCCGGGCAAGCCTAGCCATGCGATGGCTACTGGGAAGAATAAAAGAACATTCAGACAGCTTCAGTTTTGGGTGGTCCTGCTCCATCCCTCCTCCCCAGGGCACTGTGGTGATGGGGGACTTTTCTGAAATGTTTGGTTAAGTGTGGATAACACTTCTGGTACCCAGGGTTTTGAGTATCCACAGAAGGCTCAGGGGAGCTCCTTCTGGCTTCTGGCCTACTCTCCCTGGAAGCGGGATCTCCTCCACAGACCTTTGCTATCAAGAGAATGACCTCACTGTCCTCTAAGTTTCCTTGTCACTGTGGCTAAGCTAAGGTTGTTCAGTCAAAGTACTGAGGGTGCTGGGCAAGTGCTCTGAGATGTGACTTCATCTGAGGGCAGGGAACCAACCTGACAGGTCACGGCAGGTCATTGGGCTTCTCCCATAAGCCAGTGGATTCTGACTGGGAAGCAGTCTACTGCATCCTCTTTCCCTCTTGCCATTTGTCCCTCCTTCCTTCTGTCCCTCTGTCCCTCCCCACCTCAGCACAGAGCTATATAGACTTGGAGCTTGAAAGCTATGGTGTTTTTTGATGTCTTCCCTGGGGGGATTTTATAGGTACATTCTTATTTCCTTATACAGCCTTTTCAAGTGTATCATTAGTTTTCCTCCAGCCTTCTTTCTGAAAGGCCAATAGCAAACATCTTCATTTGGAAGTCCATCCCCTATTTTAGTAATGTCATACACAGAACAGGGTGGGGCCAGCTAGTTAAATTTGCTTGCTGAAGATTATCCCCTATGATGAGCAAGGGCTAAGAACAGAGGTGGCCTTAACTTTTGAGTCTATGAACAGCTATTTCATCCCCACTCGACACCTAGAACCCTGCTCTTTGAGTATTGGGCTCACTTGTGCAGTGTATCTTTTACACAAGCTACAGCCCCCCATGTTGTGACACCTATAATCTGCCACATCCATGTACTGAGTTCAGGGTAGTGCCTGCCCTCAGCAGATAGTAATGCGATGTACGGCTGTTGCAACCCTGAAGGAGAAAGCCAGAGCTCATCAGTGTGAGATGTGTTACAGGGAGCCCTCCAGAGATGATCACTCAGTTCATAGCCAATTGAAAGTTTACTCCGGCAGGCAGGAACTGCACTCAGGTATTAGGGACCCAAGTGTAGCCCAGTGTGAGGAGGTTTTTGAAGGCAGAAAACCACATCCTGTATCTTGCTGGGCAGCTGCAGTGGGAGGTTTGCACAAGCAGGCAGTTTAACAGAAGCTAAGTTAGCTGTGGCATCTTGACCTTGGGTTTCGAGAATAAAGTTTGGTAATTTTCCATGGGATTCTCCATCAAGTGAATCAAATTTACTTAAACCTGAAAAAGCCTCAGTTAGAGTATTAGGTGGTGCTGCTCAGTGGTGGTAATCTCAGCACTTGAGAGGCTCAGGCAGACAAATCTCTGAATTCAAGGCCAGCCCGGTCTACTGAGTTCCAGGACAGCCAGGACTATACATGGAAATTCTGTCTCAGAAAAACTAACAACACTAAATGAAGCCACGGCGACGATGATGACTACCACAAAATCTCCCAAACCCAAAGTGCCAAAACTAAAACCCAAAAAACCAAAAACCAAGATTTTGGAACTCCTGCACTGTCTCGGCCCGTCACAGACGCTTAAGTGTTGGCTGAATGGCCCTCGGTGCCAGAGAAGCCCAATATAGGTCATTCTAACTGGTGCCCAGGCTGTGGCATACACTTTCAGCTCTTTGTAGCTTCTCTGATGCCTTGGCACCAAGAATTGACGGCTCTTGTTTATTTGACTGTTTTTCTCGTTTGTATGTGTAAGTACGGTGCAGTGAAACCAGCAAAGTAGACTGTTCCATGGGTAGAAGGAAAGTTTTTCAAACAGCCAGGGCTGTCTCTTGGTGTTCAGAGAAGATAGCAAAAATGGCCAAGAGAGTCCTGTCAGAGGTAAAGGGTTGAGGCCAGCGGAAGGTGCATCTGTTGGAGGCTTTAGTTAACAGGGAACGAGAGGTCCTTTCTGGGTATTGTAGGGGCAGATAAGAGAGTAATGGCTTGTCCTGGCAAACAAAACCCACTTCGCAAATTTTCTGAGGAATGCTGAGTGCTTACGGGTGTGTGTGTGTGTGTGTGTGTGTGTGTGTGTCAGTCACTGCTCACTGGCACTGAGCCAAGAGTGTCATTTAAGATATTGTCTGTGGTGCTGTCATTTCATGGGGTTAGGACCTAAACATTAGGTGAATGTTTGAAGAGATTGAAGACAAGATCTACGGAGAGAGCCTGCTGCTGAGGCGTGGGGCCAGTGAACAGCAATCCAGACCCTGGGTGGACACTGGCCTTGTACTCCTAGCTCTGGCTCCACACAGCAAAGTAAGAAACAAAAACAAAGAGGGCTCATGGACCATGGGATGAATCTTGATCTCACTTAGATTTTCCAGATTATTTCCAATTAAGTAAAAAAAAAAAAATGTTTTCAATAGAGTGAATCTTTGAAAGTGACTTTTTAAACTTTGGCTTTTTGAAGCTAACACACACACACACACACACACACACACACACACATATACACACACATGAACACGCACTCGCACCCCCCCCCCCAGCTTATATAATCATTTTTTCTGCCTCTACTAAGCATTCCTGGGTCCTGGAAACTGATGCTGTGCATTCTGCTGCTGTTTAATTAATAGTTTCAGTAGTATTTGGTTGAGTTACTATATTGGTAACTGGTCATGCTGGCTAGTCTCATGTCAGTTTGACATGTTAGAATTATCTAAGAGGATATCAATTGAGAAATGTAGGCAAGCCTGTATGGCATTTTCTTAATTACTGATTGATGTGGAAGCCCATTGTGGGTGGTGCCATCCCTGGGCTGGTGGTCCTGGGTTCTATAAGAAAGCAGGCTGAGCATGGGGAGCAAGCCAGTAAGTAACATCCCTCCATGGTCTGTGTCAGCTCCTGCCTCCAGGTTCCTGCCATTTGTGTTCCTGTCCTGACTTCCTTCAATGATCAACAGTGCAGGCTGGGAAAGTATAATCCAAATAGCCCTTTGCTCTCCAACAGCAAGAGAAATCCTAAGACACGGGTGTCGGTGACTACAACTGTGAAGATCCGACTTGGTTACTTTGCATTGCTCATCAGGGCAACTGCCTCCCACCCCTTTTTGGGACCTTACTGTGTAGACCAATGTCTGGTCTACAGCTCTGCATCCTCCTGCCTTAGCCCCCTGAGTGCTGGGATTATAGTTGTGTACACCATTGTGACTGGATTGAACCCGGGACTTTGTGCATGCCCTCTACCAACTCAGTTACATCCCCAGTCCTCCCAGGTTTTGCTGTTGATCCCCTTTAAAAGCCTTTGTGTACACACACGTACACACACACACACACACACACACACACACACACGCCAGGAGAGGGCATACAATCCCTTAATAGATGGGTGCTGGGAACTGAACTCAGGACCTCTGGAAGAGCAGCCAGTGCTCTAACCACTGAGCCATCTCTCCAGCTCAGTTAGGCTATTCTTAACTGCTGTCTTCCTAGGGGGTCGGTTCTCAGCACTCATGTGGCAGCTCACAACTGTCTAGAACTCCAGTTCCAGGGGGACCTGACACCCGCATACACGCACACCAAACACCAATGCACATACTAATAAAATTTAAGAAGCCTTTTACTTGGTCATGGTGGGCAGAGAATGAAACGTTTGGCCAAAATCACAAACAGCTTTATCACAGGGCTTGGCATGACCAACAAGCCATGTCTTCCAACCAGTGGCTGCTTCTTTAAAACGGCGATAAACGGGCCTGAGCTTTTTTTTCATGGTGATGTTGCCTGTAACTAGTTACTGTTATTGCTTTGGATAGCACCTAGCTGTGTAGCCTAGGTTGGCATCAACCACAATTCTTCCCTTTATGCAGGAGGCTTAAGTGTGCTTTAGATTGTTCCATGGCAGCCGCCTTTCCTTCTTCCGTACTCACTTATCCCTAACACCCGACTGACTTTGCAGTTTGTCTTTCATTCACGCGTGTGCACCATGCACAGGGCTGGTGTGCTCGGAGCTGAGACTGTCAGTCTGGAGTTACAGATGGCTGTGAGCGGACATGCAGACGCTGGGAATTGATCCTTTGCACGAACTCTCCCGGCTCAGCACTTATCTTTAACCCCTCCCACCCCCAGCACCACTGTATCTACTATTCTTGGTCATACCTTTAAACGTCTGAGTGGCACACAGACGTCTACTCTGCAGTTTCATGTCGCAGAACTGGCACTGTTTCAGTTGGATAGGATGTGTTCAGCACATGTCACAAGGCTACATCTGGCCAGACTGTGGGGAGACGGATGTGAGGTAACACTTTTAGATTCTTCTCCCTGGATACCTCTGGCAGCACCCCAACTGAGCACCCTTCGAGGAGGCTATCAAGACTCCTTGTGTGGGGGCTTTTTGTTGACAGATGAGTGGTATTTTCAGCGGTATCCCAGCGTGAGTTACCTTATTTGGTACCAGATATTCTTATCGTCCTTTTAACAGTCTCCAGCTTTCTGGCCGGGGTTGCTTATCTGGAAAGATTTGACTTCCTTTAATTAAGTGCTCATCAGAATAGCTTTCTACTCCCATTTCTCCCCTTTTTGAGATGGGCTCTATCTTCTTCTCAACAGGTGACTGTCATATTGCTAACCCTGTCTAATTACATGGAGTACACAGCAGCCCTAACAAAGCATGTTCCTCAGAGTGGCAAAGCAAGAAAGGAACATGACATACCATGTTAACGACTAGGAGAACGGGCAGGCATTCTGGCAATGTACAGCTAAGCTTCCATGAAATAAATGCATGTTCTCACCTGAAAGTTCCATTTTTATTAAAGGTGAATAGATAGAGAAGGTATGAAAGAGAACTTAAAAATAGTAAAAAATCAGAGACATCCAAAATGCTCAACAGGAAATGAGTAACTAACAAAGCAGGCACAGAGAGAAACCCAAAGGGCTGGTCATTAAGTGTTAACTCCATCTGTGGGTGGAAGAATCATGTCTGTTTTCCTTTACATAATGGTTATGTAATGTCAGTCACTACGCAGACACAAAGGGCTGCATGTTCTGTAAGCATGGCCAGCACTGTGACCCAAGGGCAGGCTTGCCACCAAGGCAGCAGGAGGTGGTGGCTTCAGGCTCTTCAGGCTGCTGTGATCAAAGTGGAGCCAGAGGCAAGAAGAGCTTTGATATCCTAGATGATTATATAGAGCCCTTTTGTTTCAGACTATGGGTTTTCCATTGGGTATTTGTTATGTAAAGCGACCTCTTGAATGTGCATCTGTTTTGACTTCTTCATCCTTGTATGCAAAGAGCCCGTGTGTTAATAAGCTGAGTTAGTGACAAATTTCACCAGACACTCAGGTGTAAAGACCCAGGAAGGAGCTTCTGTTTCTGTTCTTCCTTTGGCAGAAAAAAGGCTTATCTCTATGCCCACCTGTGAAGGTGCTCAGCCTCTTTCCTATCAGAAAAAGAAGGTGTGTCTAGGGCGACCTGTCTAACCCAACTATGCTCTCTGGGAGCCAGGCTCTCACTGTCTTTTGTAACAATAAACACATTTACACATGGTTTCAGGCATTTTATTTTCCTTATTCTAACATCAGGTTTTCACAAGTGTAAAAAAGGCTCGTAAGTACAAAAGATTCTAAATAGCTTTGCAGTGTTTAAAAAGATCTGCGAGAGCAAATTAGGTTGGTAATATTTATTTCTATTTCTTGAACTATGGCTGTTACCCAGTAAGAACAGTGCCCTGCGACTGCACTGGAGTTTGAGGACGCCTCTCACACTTGCGTGCCCACACTGCACACGTTGTTTGTGTGCTTTGATATGGCCTCTCCTCCACCTCCTCCAGGTTTCAATGATGAAAGATTACTTTACGTGCTGTTCTGTACAGAGAAAGATTCCAACAGCCTCTGACGTGAGCAAAGCTGGGCTTGGATTTTCACTGATTTTTCAGTGCTTTTTTTTTTTTTTTTAAAGAATATTTTAAAAAAAGTGGTGACTTTAATAATAATAAACTCTCTTCCAATGAGCTTTTAAGTCCTCAAACATTGTAGATGAATTATATCTGACGAGCTTGCTATTTCTTCAAAGCATTTAAAAAGGTTTTCTTGAAAGAACAATTTTCTACCTCAAGTTTGCCTTCCTACCTAAGGACACCCTTTGGACACAGACCTGAGCTCTCTGTGGCCTCTGTGCAGCAACTCCAGGAACGGTGAGAATTCAGCAATCAGATCTCTAGTCTCCCTTCATTTAGCAGATATGAAAGCATTCCCAGAACTCTGAAGCACGGAGAGCAGGTCAGAAGCCACTTGGCTTAGGTTTCTTCTTCCTTTGCTTAATAAGCAATAAATCATCATGGCCGCCATCCTCTGCGCACTTCCTTTTCTTCGGTTTGCCCCGCTTGCTCTCTCTGAGAAGCTTCTCTTCTCTCAGCCTGTGGTAATGGGATGCATGGTGGAGGGACCGGGAAGGCTTCTGGTTGTTAACACTGCCAGCAGAGTTGAGTTTTGAGCCCCTGGGGAAGTCTTCGTCCTCATCTCGAGCCTGGTGCCTCCTGTGCTTCTTCCCTTCTCTGCCACTGGTCTTCTCTGCCTGCGCCTCCTTACCGTCCCGAGGCCACCCACTGCGCCTTCTGGAGGAGTGGCTCTTTCTCATATCATGGTGGCGCCTCTTATCTGCCTCTTCTATGTGTGGTCTTTTGAACTGCCTTGTGAAATCTCCATTCTTCTTGATATCTGTAAGGTATAAAAGTATTTGTCTATTTAGTCCATGCAGAGTTCTTGCATTCGTAGAAGTGACTCAGCAGACAGAGGAGGAAGGCATTCAGACACGTGAGCAAATGGTATCCCTTACAATCCTGACTGCTAAAAATGGGGACACGTCCTCAAATCCATTACTCTGACTGACAATGCTGGTCAGTGAGGCTCAGAGTAGCAGGACGTCTGGGAAGAGTCAGCCTGGCCATCTTTCTATGACATCTGCGGTGGTGTCTTGTTAGGACCTGATATACTGTCATGAGCATCTGACAGAGGCACTGTGACAGGAGTGAGCGGCAGCTGGGACTGAGGTGAGGAGCAAAGACAAACAGACCCCTGGAACATCACAGAAGTGGTCGGGAGAAACTTAGCCCAAGCTTAGGCATAAAATAAGTTCCAAGGATCATAATAAGCCTCAAAGTGTAAAACTAGCTAACAAGAAAACAACTAATCTTCCCACATTATAACTCATAAGTGCTCACTGCCAGAGTGCAGCCAGGCCTTTAACCTGAGGACATCTCAGGCTTCTCTGGCGATCTCACTACTGAGTCTGCTGGTCATGCACTAATTTCTCTACTGTATGAGTAACGTAAGCCACATAGATGAGTAGGAGCATCATTTAAAAAGGCCTGAACTCAAAAGAAAATAATGCCAAAAGAAAAAAGTTAAAAATGTTAAGAGTCAGTAAAGAATTCGGAGAAAAGCTTAAAAAACGATTTTATCATGAACAGTGAAGGAAACCTGGGAACACATCTTGATTATACCAAGAAAGAGCAAAGGCAAAGAAAACAGATTTGAAATTTAAAAATTATTTATTTATTAGTTTAGGTCATTACTTTTAATTCTGTGTAGGGACGCATGTCTGCAGGGTCTATGCACTTGAGTGTTGGTGCTTGTGGAGGCCACAGGCAGGCATCAGATCCCCTGGAGGTGGCATTACAGACGATGGTGAGCCACCGTGTGGTGTAGCAGCCAGTGCTCCTAACCTCTGAGGTGAGTGCAGGCACAGAGCGGGCAGAGGACCTGGGGCCCTGCTTGGAATGGTGAACTGTGAGAGGCTCGGTGAGGGAAACCCCAGGAGTCACCAGAAACCCATGTTTTATGAAAAATATTTGACATATAAAGGGGAGATAATTATTTGTCAAGTAGAAAAATTTCAAAGGAATCATTATCTCTGCAGAGACAGAAAAAATATTCTTAAAAATATCCTTAAAGGTTTCTGAAGTGTTCTTTCTGAGAAAAATAATAATTGTGACTAGAATAGGAGTTTTGAAGTAGAGGTTTGGTTTCTGGAGCGCGAGAAAGTTTTAGTTTTTATAATTATTAAAACTGTTTTTGGGGCTGGAGAGATGGCTCAGGGGTTAAGAGCTCTGACTGCTCTTCCAGAGGTCCTGTGTTCAATTCTTAGCAACCACGTGGTGGCTCACAACCATCTGTAATGAGATCTGGTGCCCTCTTCTGGACTGCAGGTATATGTGCAGGCAGAATGCTGTATACGAAATAAATAAATCAATCTTTTCTTTCTTCTCAGTGTTTTCTGGCCTTCTAGTTTCCAACCAAAGCTGACCCTGCGCTACAGCTCTCTCAGAGGTTCTCCCAGAACCAGGAGGGTAGAACTGGTCCCCAGAGGTGCTGACACACCTGAGAGCACAGCAGGGTCAGGCCACTGTCAGACTCACAAGACCAGCTAACAGGAGATAAGCAGATGGGGAGAGGTAAGTCCAAGAACCTAAGCAACAGAAAGCAAGGCCACTTGGCATCATCAGTACCAGTTCTCCAAGCACTGCAAGTCCTGAACTCCCTAACACACCAGAAAAATGAAGCTCATGATGATGTTAGAGGATTTTAGGAAGGTCATAAAAATACAGGACAACACAGGTAAACGGATACAAGTCCCTAAAAAGAGGAAACAACCAAACAGGTAAAGGAATCAAACAAAACCATTTAAGATCTAAAAATGGAAATAGACACAATAAGGAAATCACAAAGGGAGACAACCCTGGAGATGGAAAACCTAGGAAAGAGGTCAGGAGTCACAGACACAAGCATCACCAACAGAATACAAGAGATGGAAGAGAGATCTCAGGGGCTGAGGATACCATAGAAATCATTGACACAACAGTAAAAGAAAATGCAAAAATATCCAATACATACAAAGAACTCAAGAAGTTAGACCCCAGAGAATTAAATAACCTTATTTAAAAATGGGGTATAGAGCTAAACAAAGAATTCTCAAGTTAAGAATACTGAATGTCTGAGAAGCACCTAAAGAGATGTTCAACATTCTTAGTCATCAGGGAAATGCAGATCAAAACAACCCTGAGATTCCACCTCACACCAGTCAGAACGGCTAAGGTCAAAAACTCAGGTGACAGCAGTTGCTGGCAAGGATATGGAGAAAGATGAACACTCCTCTATTGTTGGTGGGATTGCAAGCTGGTATTTCCATTTTGGAAATCAGTCTGGAAGTTCCTCAGACATAGTATTACCTGAGGACCCAGCTATACCCCAAAGATGCTCCAACATATAACAAGGACACATTTTCCACCATTTTCATAGCAGCCTTATTTATAATAGCCAGAAGCTGGAAAGAACCCAGATGTCCTTCAACAGAGGGATGGATACAGAAAATGTGGTACAGTTACACAATGGAGTACTACTCAGCTATTAAAAACAATGACTTCATGAAATTCTTAGGCAAATGGATGGAACTAGAAAATATTGTCCTGAGGTAACCTAATCACAAAAACCCACACATGGTATGTACTCACTGTTAAGTGGAAATTAGCCCAAAAGCTCAGATTACCCAAGATACAATTCATAGACCACATGAAGCTCAAGAAGAAGGAACAAAAATATTCACAGGAGGAAATATGGAGACAGAGTTTGGAGCAGAGACTGAAGGAAAGGCCCTACCAGGAGATCCAGCCCATATATAAACCACCAAACCCAGACAATATTGCTGATGCCCAGAAGTGCGTGCTGACAGGAGCCTGATATAGCTGTCTACTGAGAGGCTCTGCCAGAGCATGACCAATACAGAGGCGGACGCTCACAGCCAACCATTGGACTGAGAATGGGATCCCCAATGGAGGGGGTTAGAGAAAGGATTGAAGGAGCTGAAGGGGTTTGTAACCCCATAAGGACAACAGTACCAACCAGCCAGAGCTCCCAGGGACTAAGCCACTATCCAAAGAGGACACATGGAGAGGCCCATGGCTCCAGCTGCACATGTAGCAAAGGATGGACTTTCTGGGCGTCAATGGGAGGAGAAGCCCCCTTGGTCCTGCAAGGCTCAGTGCCCCAGTGTGGGGGAATGTCAGGGCGGGGAGGTGGGAGGGGGTGGGTGGGTGGGGGCCCACCCACAGAAGCAGGGGGAGGAGATATGAGATAGGGGATTTGTGGAGAGAAAACATTTAAAATGTAAATAAAATATATCCAATAAAAAATAATTTCATACCATTAAAAAAAAAAAAAAATAAAGTGTTTTCTGTGCTAACCAATAACTTCCAAAATAGGCAAAGATAGTTTAACAAAAATTTTTTGGAGCTGTTGCAAAAGTGACCTAACCAGAAGTTTATTGACAAACCTTTCAGTTTTCGATTTATTCTCCGATCCCTTTGTTGGATGTCGTATTTGGCATCGTAGCAGTGTATGAATGGAGATGTTGGGAATGTCTGGTTAAACATCCGTCTCTCTGTGCATTCCTGCAATTGCATTTGAAAGAATGACAGCACAAGTTTGCATTATCAACAAACCTTTTCACGAGCTGCTGGTCTACCCTGAGTAGAATTGAGTTAGTCCCACCCCACTAGCATGGCATGCAGTGGCTGCTGAGTAGTCCTTGCTACCGTGGAAAGGGACCAGCTAATCCAAAAGCCCTACTATGCGCCTGAATTTCCTCCCTTTTTAATGAAGGAACTAAGGAACTTAGTTTTCTCTGCCAAGCTCCTTCCCCAGTTTGAGTTAATAGCATTGGGGGGGGGGGCACCAACTCGATTTGTCTTGTCCTTTCTGGAGTTTTTTGCATTATATGAATGATTTGTCTGTTTCTTCCAGTAGCCTTCACATCAAATGCTCCTTCCTGCCCTCCTGCTCCCTAGCCTCAAACTGTCTGGGAACTGTTCTTTTCTCCACACACATATGCCATCTCGTTTTAACTCTACACTCATTAGTTATGGGGCAGTGATTTCTTTACTAAAAATGTCTTATGGTATGTACTGCGTACTGAGCATAATCTTTGCTCCCTCTGCTTTCTTTCTTTGCTTCCCTTCTCCTCCTGTTCCTCCAGTCAGTCTATGGCCTCCCATTTGTCCCCTTTGTCCCGGGCTAAGGGTTCGTAGGGTAGTAGTAGGCCAGATCTACCTGGAAAATGTTCCAGGGTAATAGACCCTCTTTTCTCTGCTCCCTCAGCCACACTGAGATCAGTCCTTCCGCTGTCTCTCCTGTGACTGGTTTCCCGTGTCTATTTCCCAGTCTCTGCCCTTTGGCTTTAACCATTCCCCATACACGAGGTGATACCAATGGATACAGCAAGAGACTTTCCTCTGGGGCCTTCTCATCTGCTGTCTAACATCTTGCATGAGACTTCTTTACTAATGTTCAGCATTTCCTAACTAAGTACTTAAGAAATCAGAATGCTTCTAGGAAGCACATGAAATAACCACACAGAATTTAGCTGGCTCATCAATAAATCATAAGTTACGGTTACATCAGGAGTCCTAGAAATCTTGCTATATACTAAGTTGGTATCCATGACAACAGAACCCTTTCACTCTCCCAGCCCCCTCACCCTTCCCGTCCTCCTGGAACATCCTATTTCTCCCAGTGCCTGCTGCTATCCTTGCCTCTCCAGCTAGAAGGAGTGGAGTCAGGGAAGGCAGGCAATACAGAGAGATTCAATAACCACATCTGAGGGCTGAGTCCCTGAGACCGACAGGGAGGAGCTTGGCCACCTTTCACTACTGGGGCAGTCTCCTATTTGGATACTGTTCTATCTAGACAGATGTAACCACATAGAGCCATATCGTCTCACAAATGTTTCCCAAAGCTACATGTAAATGATATTTTGATTATCCACATCGCTGGTCTCCTCCATTAGCACAGATAATTGATAGCTGGTATATAATTTATCTTCTGTTCTGGATTAGCCACACCAATGATCTTCTTCATTAGTGTTGGATAATCTAGAGTTCCTTCAACTATGGCTGCCAAATTTGTTTTACTATAAATTGAAATTTGTCTAAGTCTAGATTTCAGGAATATATTCTAAATGCTCTCGATATTCCCATCTACATTAACAGCAGTGACCAGTAAGCAGGAAGCATCCAACTGTAACTGTTTTTCTTTAATTGAACACAAATGCTAAAAGTTTACTCTTTTGCTTTAAAGAGATAAGCAAGCATATAAATTAAATACCTGTGTAATGTGTGTGGCAGTGGATTGCTAACATGAGTGTTTCCTAAAAGAAAACTGTTGGCAGTAAGAGGTGTGCACAGAACAACAGAAGTCCCAGGGATGGTGATTTTCTCCAAGACTCTTCTGTACGTAGGTTTTTGGTGCAAGTCTACAAAGGTGATGCCAAGTATCCCAAAGGCTCTCGCTGCCTACAGTGAGTTTTCCTACATGAGAGACAGCATCAGAATGTCGGTGCTATACAACTTCTTTGCCTTGGAGACAAAGACTGAATGCCACAGGGGAAAAGAGTAGTTAAAGCCCCTGGCTGCTGCCCTCTGGTTCCTGAACATGGAAGAGACGCTCAGCACTTTTCCTTCTCTTAGCCTTTCTGTCTCTTCTCATCTGTAGGACTCCTAAGGCACAGCTGTACCAGAAAGGCGCCTCAGCTGGAATCCAGAGCTCGTCTGCAGCACTGCCCACTCTATGGCTTGCCTCTCCCTCTGCTCTGAGACGTCCTGAGCTGCTGCCGGGTTTCTTCCTCCTACCATGGGGTCTGGTTGATGATTACTTGGTTTCTAGGTTGTTAGAGCCTATGTGGGGGACAGAAATCCCTTGCACAAGGATTTCTACTCCCTGGGCCCGTTTTTGCCCTTCATCTTTACAGTTCCCACAGTGCACAGGTCTTAGCTCGCGTGACCCACTGTTTCACGCGTACTGTGGCAGCTGGCTAGCGGACACTCACCGCCTTACAGCTCTTACACCCATCACAGGGCCTGGACTTTCAGTCTGGACTTGCAGTGTTGGCTGGCAGGGGATGTGGGTACTTGGGAAGTAGGTGTGTGAGCCAGTGCTGCACAACCTCTGTTTCTACTCAATGTCACAGCTTGCATGTGAATGACAAAAACACAAGTGAGTGTGGTACCAGGGAACCCAATAAATAGTTTAGTAACAGGCCATGGAAGGTGCAAGAACTCACTCTGCCTCACTAACTTTATGAGCTAAGCTTGTTTTATATAGGAATATGGTTCAGCAGTTCTGTTGTAGGAATACAGGAAGTAAATTAGTTGAAAACACAAGTCTCACTACCGAAGATTACATACAAACAAGTAAGTATTCCGAGTGACATCCATTTGGGAAATCATCCTTTCAGCGACCACTCACTAACAAGATGCATTACGTTCAAATGCTGCTCAAACTTACATGTCCATAATGGCCTTCCTGTGCACAGTTGTAGCAGTACACTAAGGCTGACTGTCCAGAAGGGGTCTTGGGCTTCTTAGGAGGTCCAGGTTTGGTCTGCAAATAAATATTTGTGAGAAATTACTACATGTTAGAGGAGAAGCTAAGAGCCCATCCTTTCTAAAAGAGTTCTTAGGTAAGAAAATCCTTAGGAATATTGCTTCTTAGAGTGTAGCGTGAAGTGAGAGTGGCTCATGATGGAGCCCAGGAAAGAACATGTAAGGGGCAGACAGAGCTCATGAAAGGGACAGAGAAGGGAAGGTTCAAGGCGGAGGAGACACAAGAGGACAGAAGTTCAGACTTAAAGGACACTTCCAAGGAAGGTCTGACCTACACTGCCAAGCACAACAGAAGCCTAGCAACATGAGGCACAGCCATGTCATATGCAACCATCCACAGGGCCTCACTGTGAGAGCCTGGGAGGGCAGAGCAGGGTGAGCACTAAAGGGATACCGAGAGAGTTATGCAGCTATTATCACACAGCTAACTTATTAAACTATACCTCAGGCATTTCCATACGCACACTGTGCTACACAAGAAGAAATGCTAAGAAATTGAATATAAACTGACGAAAGGGAGTAGGCACAGGTTATCATTTTGAGTAGCACCAACAAGAAAGGACAAGGTAATGAGGCAGTGTTTGTGAGGAAGCGTTAGTTGGTGGAGTTTTAAACGGGAGCAGTTGGCTCATGTAGGCTGAGATGGAGAACTGAGAGGAGGGACCAGAACAGAGCACAAAGCCAACCTTTAGAAGGTGGCGGGCTCAGCCGAGAAAAGGAAAAGGCCATCTTTATTTGCCCCCCTTTCTCCATGCAGTTTGGTAAACCCCATCTCTCATGCTATAGGGCTTCTGTAACAGAGTGCCAGTCTGCGGTCACGTGGTTTGAGCTTGCAGGCATAGGGGAGAGAGGAGTCCTTGACACAGAAAAATAGTGTGTGGGTAAGAAAAAACTCTAACACCTCACTGTAGCTCTCATGTCTTAGAATATAGAGCTGTATGGCCAGCTGCTCTGTGTGATGAGCACAGCACAGGGCTCAAGGGAAGACAGTGTACTTCTCTCAGTCTGTCATGGCAGGGAAGGTGCAGAGCAGCTCACAGTGCAGCAGACAGGAAACAGAGTGGGAACAGAGGCCATCAGGGCAAGACAGAACCTCCAGGAGCACACACACCCTATCTAGCTTTGCTGACTTTCTCTATCTCCCAACAGTCTATTCAAATTTGACTCTAGCAACTGATCAGACCCACCTAGAGGTATGCCTTAGTAAGTTACTAGTTGCTATTAATTCAATCAAGTAACAAGACTCATCATTCACCGTTTGAGGAAAATAAAACCTGACCAGTCTTTGCTGCTGAAAATAATCAAGGCACATATAGCAGCATTTACAACCTCAGCTATCACGAAGTGCTAAGTGGACTTTAGCAGGGAAGCATGTGCAGACACGTGTCACTGCAGTGGCACAGACTTTCCTTTAGGTGGTAGAGCTCCAGAAGTTATTAAATTATTATACAGAAACATTTTTCCTCATCTGAAAAAAATGACTGTTGTTTTAACAGGAAATAAAACTGCAGAGCATACAGAAAGAAAACAAAATCAAAGACATATTGTAACTTTTTAAGGACAAAGCTGTTAAAAGCTATTCATGGTTTGTGCTTGGTGACACACACCTGTGATCCTGTACTCGGAGGTAGAGGCAGGAAGATCAGGAATTCAAGGCCAGCTTCAGTTACACAGTAAGCTCCCAGCTACAGGAGACCCATCTCAAAAAACCAGGAAGAAGAAGAAAAAGGTTAATGATGTGCTATCACTTAAGATGGAGCCTATGAAATACACTGGACTTACAAGTCAGGGAATTGTAGGTAATGGAAACTATTGAAAGCAATTTTACCTGAGTGTCTGGGGCAGAATCATTTGCTGTGAGTTTATCCTAAGTACAAAGACAGTGAAGGGGCTTAGCTGTGAATGGAAGGGGAAGGGAGCTTGGAGAACAGAGCACAGTCCACGGATGGCTCTAATGTCTGTCAGAGTCCTGAGCATGTGGCACAAGTACATGCAGACATTTGCAGCAATTCATTACAAACAGTAACTGCAGAATCCATGCAGACATTGTCCTAAGGTCTGATAGTGGAGATGTAGCAACACAATAAAATAGCTGCTTACATTTCTAGTGAGGGGAGAGATAAAGCCACCCCCCCCCAACTCCTTCCCTCCCACACAATACACATTTGTATAAACAAGAAATTGGAATAAGAGGGAGTGAGTCACTGCTGGTGCCTGAGACTGGTTTGCTGATGGGGACCCTAATGCTGAAGAAAATCAGGCATGTACTTGTGCTGACTGACCAGCACTACTCTCTGCAAAGTCCCAAGGCAAGTCCGGGCCTGCCATCTTAGAGGATTAAAACCAACAAAACAACAAACAAACTCCTGTACCTTGAGGTAGAGTAGGCGAAAGAGTGGAAGAGGAGGTGTTAGAAGGTGAGGAGGGTCAGTCACCCAGGATTCTAAACCGAAGATGGAGATGCGCTGCCTCTATTTTAAGTGACCCGGTACGCTAGCAAAGGACTGGAAGCTAATGGTAGGCAGGCAGGTAGGTACTCAGCAACCAGTCGGCAACTTAGCAGGGTGTGTAGCTGATGATAAATGGAACAGCCAATTTCCAGAATAATAAATGTTTTCTTACAAAGGTACACATCTATGCTTGCACATGGGATACAGGATATACTCTATCACTAATGTAGATTGGCTTTATAGTGTATACACACACACACACACACACACACACACACACACACACACACACACACACACACCTTCTGCTCACCCTACCTGTGCTACCGGACCATTCACCTTACACTGCATGATTAATAGAGCCTTATAATTGGTCTGGATGCCTCTTTCTTTGTAGCCAAAATTATTCTGGTTTGTCACTCCTGTAACAGCCTCTCTTTTTACTCACTAAGACCCAGAATCTTACAGAGGGTCACAGCCTTCCTCCCTGTAGCTGCCTGAGTGCCTTGTGTGTCTTATCACCTCACTGGTTTCTTCGGTGCTCGACACTCCACACAAACGTCCTTCTATTGAGAGTTTAGTACCATCCATTCCACATGGGAATGTTCTCCAGACACAGAGAACTCATTATCCTAGTAAGGCCTCCAAGTGGCGCTCCCTATTCCCTTCCCTTTGTCAAACAAATCCCCCAAAACACGCCACACCAGATATACTAAATAGTTTGTTACCTCACCTATCCAGTCCTACCCGACCCAGCAGTGAAGGACAGTTGCTCACTGTGGGCCCAGCTCCTGGAGCAGAGCCAGGCGCACGGTGAGAGTCCGGTCAGCAATGTCTGAAGGATGAGGCACTACAGGTGCGGAGCACACGGCTCACGGAAAACTGGTGAATTGTGGGTATCCTTAGTCACACTTGAGATACTTCGGAAACTATTATTTTTGTACCCCCAAAAGGAAATCTATGAAATCATGCAATGAAACGTTAAAAAGCTTGACTAATAGCATATTCTCCTTGGTGTTTTTCCCACTTCACGTTGAGAGTACGGCACATCCTTGGAAAACCAGGAGGGATTGGTAACGCAGAAGAGGAACTCCGTCTTCAGGGAGACCAAGAGATACTTCTCAATCGAGATTTGAAAGCATGTTTCATATCGACACTTGTTACTTTATTTAGAGAATAATCTGAAACACTGCCTCAGTGTTCATTTATGCCTCTGGATGGAGCACAAATATTTGATGTGCATTCAACTGAATAATGTCACTATTTAAAAACTTCCATTATTACTAATAAAAATAGCAGCAGTATTTATATTGTTATGAAATTCTACACTGTTTCACAATAATTAATTAGTAAATGACTTGACAAACGTTATCTACATGCTCTCATTTTAATAAACTAGCATGTACTAGGACTTAATAGAAATGGAATCAGCCTAGATCTTACCTCGTTAGAGAACTCTGTATTAGAATACAGTAATGGAAACTCAATAATGACTTCCATTGGACATGTTTTTACACTAAGACTAAATACAAATCTTTAGGCTATTTCAAGTATTGGAAATATAAAATTTTGACCCAATACTTATACATTACCTCTTTTTTTTTTTTTTTTCTCTTTTTCTCTCTCTTCGAGACAGGGTTTTACTTTGTGGCCATGATGTCCTGGATCTCACTAGACCAGACCAGCTTCAGGCTTACAGAAACCTGCCTGTCTCTGTCTTCTGAGTGCTGGGATTAAAGATGCACACCACCACTCCTGGTCCACTTGTTTCTCCATTTGTAATTACCAGCAAATGTCCAATTGAAAGTAGGCTATGCCAGCTGGTAAACTCTAGGTCTAGGTGCACCATGTGAGTTGGAGTTACTGACAGAGCTAGGGTGAGCGTGTGAGTACAGCTTTGTCAAGACTTCTGGAAGTAAAAAGTGTATCAAAGACCTTCACCCAATAGATACCAAACAAACTATTTATGAAAGCAGGCTTTTTTTTTTTTTTTGTTACAGACATTTAAATAATCTATATTTGTAGGGTGATATCTTGGAGATTACTTTACTATCAATATATAGAAGTAATAACCTGGTAGACAGCATTACCTATGAAAGGTCCATCCCATCTGCTAGTGTTGCTGAAAGCTTTTCATGCATCAGTAAACTCAGTAAATATCAGAAGATAAGGCATAAGCCTACCACGCCATGGATTTACTCCTAATGTCTCCTCAAAGTGCAGCCTGATGCAACGATTACAAATGATTTTCTCCTAATGTCACTTTACATAACCCTTTTTCTGCATGAACAGTTAGTGCGGAATGAATGAATGAACGCCATTAGAACAGTTAATCATTACCGAGACACTGGCCTTACTCCCTTCACTACTAAGAATCTCCATGACAAAGGCCAGGAGATCATAATGCTAGAGCGGCCTCAGTGTCCTAAATCTAACAGTAGTTTTTATGCTAATGAACCTGCTGGGCATCTCCCCCTGTGACCTTGGGCTGACCTTACCTACACTGACTTTGATCCAATGAGGGCTAACATCTAGTTGAAGCTCATTACTATACAGGATATGCAACTGATCTTACTAATTCGAGGCAATTTCCTACTCTTGTGACTGAAAATGGGTTTATTTTTATAATCACACATATACTCAGAGAAAAGACCGTATGTTTTTACTTATCAAGCCAGTTTTCATACGAGCATATTGTAAAAAGCACATTACATGGCTGGGGTAAATGTATTCATAACCAAACCCAACACCGAGAAACAGACAATAGCCAAAATCTTCCTTCCGTATGAATACTTCTTAAATGGATGGATTTTCATATTTGAGAAACACCTTGTTAATTCCAAGCATTCACAAATAATTTTAATCTTTCAACAAATTAGTATCTGAACCCCTTCCTTAATAATGATATATTTTAACAAACCTAGCCCTCAAAATCAAATAGGCTGTCTCAAGAAAATGTTATCCCAAACCAAAGTGGCACTCTTACTCAAATTCCATTGGCTGATGTGATCTTCTGGCATGTACTTGACATTTGAGCAAAACAAGCTTGAATTTAAAATGCACTTGTTTCCTGGTAGTGCTGCTGAGTTTTGCTGGCTCTCTGTGTTGTCTTTAGCTTATAGCGAGTAGGCATGGAAGAACAGGTGCTTCCCCTTTCCTCTGACACTCAGATCATACACCAGTAGCTAAATCTTCAGCATCCAGACAAGGGAGAACATCACTACTGTCGTCACCATCAGAGGCAGGAATGGAAGAGGGCAAGCCATATACATACATATATATAAATGTAAATTAGAAATAGGAAACCAAGGCAGAGCTTGTGATGAACAGCTGGGACCTCAGGCACTGGCGGTGCGCAGGCTAATACTTTCTGCTCTTGGTGTCTGGAGGCCGATCCTCCACGGTGATGTCCATCATGGTTTTGAAAAGGGCCTTCTCTTGGTCCATGTTCTGATAAATATTTACAGCATTACTTTTCTTTGAGGAACACTGGGAGATATTTTTGCCCCAAGCTAAGACAATGTTTCCTTTATGAAGGTTTTAAGCTTTAATTTTCTTACTGAGAAAAGTAACTCTATTGCATTCCAGAGAACATTACTATTAATTCTTCTAAGTACCATATATAATAATATACATATATTTCTTATGTATTAAAACTATATCATATACCCAACAGACTCCCAATTCGTCAGGTAATTCCTTAATTAGGTGGATTTGTGAAACATGCATTATGTACACAGCAGACCGGAACGTCTGTTTTGGAGCGTTTTCCAGTCTATCAGGTGATTACATCATTAAGCCACACATGCTACGTAGAAAAATCCTTATGAAAATTCATAAAAAATGTACAGCACATCATTAGCACACAGCAGGCATGTATGCTTTTTGATAGTTTTCTGCTTAAAAAAATACATGAAGTAATTAGTTGAGGTCAGGAAAATATGAGAATAGCCCCAGACACTGGCAAAAATGAAATTTACAAAAAAACTGCATCTCTCATGGCTTGGCTGAGAGTAATTTGCTTTCCTGGAAAATGGATCCTTGAACAGTGTTAATTTGAACCGCAGCAGAGTAAGTGTTGCTATATTGATCTGATATTTCCAACATACATCTAGCTTTCTCCCTGCCTCTTTCTTAGACATACTTGAGTTTTACAAACCCATGGGTCAAAAGGTTGCAAATGTCCACTGGTAAATCCAGGAATTATTCAAGGCCTTGCAGTTCCAAATGCTTACATATTTATGCCTTCATTTAACGTAATCAAGAGTTTATTACATGGGCTTTTCATTTCTTGATAAGCAACAAAAAAATGTTAAAGATATGTATGTTACTAGCATATACTTTAATAGTGAAATTACATATTGACTACATTAAAAAAGCAATAGGCTCTCTAAAAGACATATATTTAAAGACTAAGATAAAAGTGTAAGTTCCATAAGAGGGAACTATTAAACTGACCACTTTCTAATCTTTCTGTAAACAACACACTTGCCACTAAAACCCCAGCAACAAAGCAGGAAGAAAAGCGCAGACCTGGAGAACAATGAGCATCTGCACGACAGTGAGGAGCCCACGCTCACTCCAGATGCTCCGTCTTCCAGGCTTAAAAAGCCCCCCATTTCCTCTAAAGGTAGCAGCGTCTACTCACTGGGCCATGGCTAATTTTACATGGAATGCAAAAAATGTTAGTTTAAGTTTAATTTACCACCCTATTTAAATATTTCCAATGTAGCTCTTCAACTGCAGAGCTATCCCTCCGTCTATTTTAATTTTAAAGTAAGTTAGCATAGGGCTTCCTTCTTAATCCCCAGAGACTACCTACATAGTGACACAGATGCACACATTTATGACGGCGACATAAATGCTCTGCTCTTCTGAAGTAACATTAAGTGAAAATCGTTTCCTGGAAAGATATTATAGGTATCTATATTTTATTTGCCATCTTAAACATATCTGGGTCTTTATGGCCTTATTTTAAAAATGTATTTCCTTTTTATATTTCCTGGTGCAAATGGACTGCATAAATAAGCGATGTGCTATGAGGCTTCAGACCAGCCGATAAAACCTTTCAATTTTCATGCCAGCTTCTTCTTTTGTAATTCAAATCTGCCTGGAAACTGGCAGCTCTGAAAACTGAAACAAGCACTGCCACAAATACCTTGTAATGCTATCGACCTTGTCTGCCCATGCAGTGAGAAAGGGGGTGCGTATGTGTCTGCAGCCATCCAGATAACACAACTCATTTTTTTTGGGGGGGGGTGAGGTGGGGATAACAGAAGCCAGCCCCAGACTGCACCAAAAGCAGTCATTACCAGGCAGGCTGGAGAATAAGTCTCTTCAAAATACACAGTGCATTTAAAAACCACATATGAGGCTGAGCCACTGCTGTCATTACCAATTTTAATTTAGCTCCTTCAGTTTGCCAGCCAGATAAACTCTTTAGTGCAGTTTTTTAATCTATTTGCCACATTTATGTTTCAGATTATAGTAATATGGATAGGAGAAGGAATCACTTTTAGAGGAAATAAAGCAATAGATCCGCTTATCGGCACCCATCAGAAAGTTCATTAATCAGCTAGGCTTTGTGCCCTCTAAATTGAAAGGTTAAATAATCCTCTCAGGAGTATTTCTCAGCCCCTCCACCAATTGTCCAGAGAGGAGCTGCCATTCATAGCACATGGGATCAGTGACAGGGTATCTTACCACTGTTTGGACCCCAAACAATGACGGACAAATGGCCTGGTTTACAAAGAAACCTTTTAGTACACAGATGGAGAAGGACCACAAGCTTTGATGTAGGGGAGGGCTGAGGAGGGTGTGGAGACAGGACATAAGGGAAGGGACAGAAAAGAATACACACGTGTGTAACCCACAGACCCTTTATCTGCAGGTTTACTGGGGTAGACTGTAAGGCACGGGAATCACGTTAAATACACATCTTCCAACCATATGAGATGCTTACGGAAAACTCCACTGATAATTATAGATCAGAACCATAGCTCTACTGTATTGATTAGTTAATAAATGGGGACCCAAATAAACCTCAAGCTTTTAATTTTGATTATAACTCCATGTAACTTCCCTCCCAAGCTTGCTTATTTGACTAGAGCACTGTTCATAATTGCAAGGACCTATCTTCAGGGTATGAAGTAAATGGTCTGGTTTTTTTTTTTAAATACAGTAATAGTCTTTTTAAACTTTCATATTTTAAAATTTATTTTATGTGTGTGGGTGTTTTGCCTGCACTTATTCTTGATGCCCACAGAAGCCAGAAGAAGATGGGTGCTGGGAATCAAACCCAGGAGCAGCCAGCGCTCCCCAGCTCTACTCTTTGATTGGATAATACATTCTGTCTTAGCCCTTGCTTATCTTAATATAAGGAACATGAACTTCCCAGGACATGTTCTTCAGAGGGCAAATATTGCACATATCAAGGAAGTGCCTAATTCGATGTTGACTTTTTTTCTGAAGCCACACACAACAGGAGGATTGCAAAGCTCAGCCAGGTCTCACGCTATTCTATTCTATTCTCTCTGGCTCATTTCTGGTACTGGTCGTGTGCAGGCACAACTAGTTTTATCTCAAGTGCAAATCCCTGGTATATTATTTGGTTTCCTTTCCTGTCTTATTAAAACTACCCCTCCCTTGTATAAGGCACTATAATTGCTGTGTGCTATTTGGTTTCATATTATTCTCGTTTTAAAGATGTACATAATTTGCTTGCAGTAACTAGTCATAGGACATTGAAGTATCAGTTAAAATTATGTGCACAATAGCTTAATCCAGGTATTTTAGAGTGATGTCATTCCTTATTCCCATCCTTCCTTGCTTCTCCGCTTCCTTTAATGGTGGAGATTAAACCCAGTGGTAAACATGCACTGCATTCTTACATATGAAATGTACTTCACCCTGTCACTTTCATAGGAAAGGAAGTCACTTAAATCTTTCGTGACACAATCTTAAGTGTTTATGCTGATGTCAAGGTAAATCAAATTAAGAAAATAATTTGTTGCAGTACTTAATTAAGAGTTACTCACCTAAACCGGGCGTGGTGGCGCACGCCTGTAATCTCAGCACTCATGAGGCTGAGGCAGGAGGATCTCGAGTTCCAGGCCAGCTTGGGCTATATAGCGATTCCAGGCCAGCCTGGGCTACATAGCAAGACCCTGTCTTGGGAAAAAAGAAAAAAAAAAAGAAGTTACTCACCTACATTTTTTGAAACAAGTAAGACAAGTATAAAAAAGTATAAGTATTTAACTTCAGTAACTGTAAGGAGGAAACATTGTTAGGAGGCTAAGAGAGGTG
Organism: Micromys minutus; assembly: GCF_963924665.1. NCBI lineage: Eukaryota > Metazoa > Chordata > Mammalia > Rodentia > Muridae > Micromys > Micromys minutus. The sequence goes on from NC_137963.1 coordinate 38,057,013, forward strand.
ATTACAACCTCCTCACCTTGAACAGAGGCACTGCAGCAGTGAGTCTTGGTGCGGGCGCCCACCTTGCTCTGGCAGTGCTTACCTGGTTTAACCTGCTTTATGAGGAGCTCTGAGGCACTGCACAGCTGCAGACTTACAAGTCCTGTGGGCGTCACCACCCGTTTCACACACAGAACTAAGCCTCTTCTGAGTGAAACACTTTAACTACCACCTCTGTGCATATACCACACAGAGGAATCAAACTTGGAACCAGAGCACAACCTTACACTGGCATTCTTTTCCTTCACTGTGATACAGAACATTGGCTCATTGGCAAGCCTGCCCTTCAGTTCAAATCTCAAAGCATCTTTTGCTAAAGAAACACGAGCAATAAAACTGTAAAACAAAGGACACGTTATAGACCCAAGACATAACAAATGGAGACTTATATTTATAAACAAACTTAAAGCACAAAAACTTAGTTCTCCTGACTGCATATTCATATGACGGCATTTAGCTGGGAATGGTAGTTCATGCCTATAATCCTAGCTCCTTGGAGGCTGAAGCAAGACTTTGTAATCCAAGGTCAGCCCAGACTAGTTTCATAAAACCAACAAGTGCAAAAAATGTAAGTGGGTATTTATAAGATCAGACATTACAAAATTATAAAGATGGCTTTATATCTAGTAGTTTCAGTTAAATTTGTGTGCATGTGTATGTGCATGGTATATATGATGTATGATATGATATATATATATATATATATATATATATATATGATGTATATACATACACAGTTTTTTTTTAAAGAAATGAAAATAAAGCTGGGCATGGTAGTCTACGCCTGTAATCACAGCAGTAGGAGGCTGAGGCAGGAGGAACGACCTGTCTCAAAACAAAACCAGAACAGTCTGGTGGCCTTACAAGTAACTGGTGTGTGTGTTTGTATGTATGAACTGTTTTTACCAACATAGATTTCTGACCTCTCACATTAAAATAATTCTTATTTTTGACAAAGAATCTATTTATATGTTGGTAAGCCAGCTAAAGTGAAGGTATAACTTAATCTCATATACATATATGCATGTATGCATGCACGCATATATTCATATATGTACATTTGGTTTATATAATAGCTATTAAACTTTCTTTTAATTGTTCAATATCTTCCAACTTTGTAGCATTTTTCTTCGTGTAAATTAGTAATAAGGGCCAATTCTTAAACAGCTAGAAGAAATATTCACGATGTACAGATCTACACATAATTCTCCTGACTTTCTAATATACAGTTAAACTACCAATGCCTTTCAAGTCTAAACTCAGGTAAATCTGTAAAGTAATTCACGAATTTCTAGTCACTTAAATAATACTATTTTTTGAAGTCTTAGTGCCAGCTTAATTTGTTCATTACAGAAGCATGTGTAAAGTCAAAACCAAGCTCTGGCTCAGACCCTGCTCACGAAGAGGCCTTCCTGAGTCACATCCAATGACTGAGCTGACGCTAAGACTAATTGGTGCGGATCACACTGGTTTGTATACCCTGTTTACATTGATTGCTGCACTGGAATATCCAGAAAAGCACACAGCAGAGTCAGCCACTTAGAAAGTACTTTAAGAGTGGCATAAGCCACCTGTTTATCTAACGTATGAAGAATGTAGTAAATTATACTGCATGCTATCTCTCTGCTCTGAGGTAATCTTACGAGATAGAAGCTGATGAACACCTCAGATGTGAAAACTGTAGTCTCTGGTGTTGGATGGCATATGGCGGTCATCTATAAGTCTGAGAAAGTTTAGTTCACGGGTTTTATTGATTCATATTCACTCTCACTGTAAAGTGGCATCCTTTCCAAGAACAGAGCCATCAGTAAAAAGGATAGAATGGAACTCATACATATGTTTTACTAAGGAGACAAAAGGAAAAAAAATTCAAAGTGTACCACATTTAAAATGTAAACACATAGAAATAGACTTTAACTAATATTTAATTATTAATAACTTTTCCCTACAACGATTAAATATAGTTCATCTGTAACTAAAGTGAACACAACAATGGTGGGAAGAAAAGAATAATAAAATGTCTAAATGTAATTTTCTACCTCTCTGTTATTCTCAGGAAAAATAGACTGGAAAATTAATGAGTGCAAGAATGTCTTTAAAATTTGAAGCAAAACTCAAACTAGAAGTTCAATGGTGAGTGTGTAAACCCTGAGTGTGCTGGCCATTTTCTCCAGCACTGTGAGGCAGGTGAAAAAGTATGGGCACCCCCCTTTGTTTTAAAAAAAAAAAAAGCTCAAATGAAGAAAATAGTTACCAACTCTAGTAGATCTGTGGCTTAAACTAATCTATCACTGAGCAGCACTGCTAGCTAACATGGAGTGGGGCGGGCACACTCAGAAGGTGGAGTGGGCGGGCACACTCAGAAGGTGACAAAGCACAGGCAATGCACACTTCTTGCTTCACAGTCTCAAATGCTTGTGTCTACGTCAGGATCATAAAGTCTTTACAGTATTCAAATATATTTAAGCAAGAACAAGCCTATACAAAAAAATACCATACTGATTTCCTGTCCAGACAAAATTACTTTTGAATTAAAATATTAAAAATCATGTGTGTTGTAAAATCTCTGAAAGAATGGGTAACTCATATTCCTTCAAAAGAAGAAACTTTTATATTATATGCATGTGTATATGGCCTGAAGTAACATGAAAGGAGAAATAACATGTATTAATAATGCACAACTTTGACACTTGTCCACTTTCTTTTGTAGAAAGCACTTTAGCAAACTGCTTTTTGGCAATTTTTCAAATTATATTTTTTAAAAATGAATCTCATTTATTGGGACTGATAATTCCAGGTTTCACCCTCTTTGAAAGTACATTTTCTTATTGCTCTCAATGATTAATTCTGACATGTCGCTGAATTACTATAAAAAATCAGTTAATCTAACTCGTTAAGTATAGTCATCTCTCTTTGTATATTAGGCTAAAAATGATAAGACTGAAGTAAAAAATGATCTATCATAATTTTGACATCAAGGGCAGTACAAATACTAAACCATTTCAGATGAAAATTTCACGTGAAAAATCTTTAAAAATGATGTCATGTTACTGTCCAAATATATTTTCTACTATAGAAGTCATCAATGCTTATCAAAAAGTCTTATTGGTGCGAGGGCACATACTTAGCAGACACAATGCCCTGGGTTTAGACCCAGTACCTAAAACAACCAACCAAACCTTGTTTTTTAGGTATTAAGCAACTTGGAAAGGAAACAAAGCGGCCTGCTACACTTCAGAGCCTATGGAAGAATACATCCCCAAGTGCTGCAGACAAGGTGCGCTCCGCACCAGGTCACAAGCACAGAACTTCAACAGCTTCAGGACTTAAGGGGATTTTAAATCAAGTTGAATTTCTGAAATTTAACAAATATAATGTCTTAATGGCAATATAAAATTCACAACATGGACACAGCAGCACCTTAGAAAAATCCCTATAAGCTATGAATATTCTCGGTTCTTAAGAGTGGATTGCACTTTGAATTTATAAAAATGTTTTTTATGATCATTTCTGTCAGGCCCTTAAAGATGGTACAACATTTTTTTGCTGTTGTTTATTTTTTTTAATAGTGAAAATGAGGCAGGCCTCCCTCATTGTTTTGGAATAGATAGTTCTAATGATAATGCCCAATCAGTTTTATTTTCTTAAATACACACTCGGGGCTGTTTCCCCTGGTAACGTGCAAACAAACACAGGAAAGATGAAGACTTCTCAGCTGGGCAGCATGTAGACAGTGCTCTCTCACGGCTGTCAGGTCTGCCTGGGAAGCTAGCAAGTTCTCAGAAGCTACCCAACACTCTCAACATATACTCCTAACACATTTAAAGGAAGTTTCTTTTTAAAAAAACATGAATAGAAAAATTTCTCCACTGTTTCTGTTAAAAACTTTTTGCTCAGGATACTTTTTTTTTTTTTTTTTTTTAAAGAAAGACATGGGATTTTAGCATTAGGCAGTTAGAAAACTCTATCCTGCCTTACACGTCAATCCCAAGATAAAGATATTTGAATGGCTGCAGCTTCAGCACCTGCTTCCTTTCTCTTCTTCTGGGCTGCAGACAGTAGTTCTAAAGTCTGCTGATGCTTGGGCACCATTCTGTGGCATAGAGCATGGAATGTCTTACATAGTAAAAGTCATTCTGTGAAAACTCAGAGACACACTGCTAGGCAATGTTTCCAGGTTAGGGGAGAATGTGGAGTGGAAAAGGAAACAGAGTACTGTTAGCTGCAGTCTGTAAGGCAGACTCTGCCATTCAGTGGGTTCAGGGTCCCACTCTTGGCCAGAAAGGAAGACAAGAAAACGTATTTCCTCTTCTTTTTCCTAGCTAATAAAAGTTTCCATGTTTGAAGTGTAAATTCTAAGCACATCAAACATTATGACTAAATATATCAAACTTCACCCCCATATAAAAATTACATATACTTTTTTTATTCTGAATTTTTAGTTAAATAAGAAGTAGTAAGGTTGTAATGCATTTTAAGTACAAAAAAATAAAAAATAAAAAAACCAAGCATGAGATTAAACATAAAAGAGGCATTAACTTTCTTGGCTTTTAATATATAGAGCGCTAGAATTGCAATTTTCTGATTCCTTTTTAGGTTGGCAGGTTAAGAATGTCTAACTCATGTTAAATCATAGTTTCTAGTCAAGTATAGAGCTCTATCTGTACCACACCAGCCTCCTTTATTTCTACCGTGACAAGAAGTGAAGGGGTGGAGAAGGGACTCTCTTTTCTCACTGGGACGTAATCTACAAGAGGTATGTGAATGAAAAAAAAGACAGGGCTTTGCTAAGTCTGCAAGAAGAAGTTACAATGTAAAGAATAGGGTTATATGATTAAAACATGTAAAAACTTTTTAACTTTTTTTGGGAGAAAGTAAAAGTATTAGCTATTGGAGGAAATTACATAATTGTTAATTTCTCCCCTCATGTTTGTCTCTAGATCAGCAAAGATATCAAAAGGCTCGATTTTTTTTTTTTTAGGAAAGTGAAAGTATTAACTATTGGAGGAAATTAGGTAATTGTTAAATAATTTTTTCTCACGTATGTCTCTAGATCAGCAAAGATATCAAAAGGCTTGATTTTCTATCAGTCACTGGGATGGATGAGGAGACACAGTAAAGCCACGCGCTCTGCTGGGAATGTGCGTCAGAGCCTCGCTATCGTATATCTTTTTGGATGATACATTTGGCTTTTATAAATGTATCGGAGTGAAATTTGTTAAAAAGCTCTTTGTTTAGATATAATCTATTAGAGGTCTCATTTTAGCTTTGATGATATTACTGAAAATAGCAAAAACTTTTTGTTTGAAATATTATTTCATAATATTTTAAGAAAAATCTGAAACTTCATAAGGCAATGTTAATTAATTTCATCCTTCTTGCATGTTTATAAAAGAGAGGCTTCCTAGGCAGGCTCAGTTTTGTGGCTGCTCACAGTGTACTTGTTCTGGAACTGATCCTGCAGATCTCGCAATTGAGCTGAGAGAAGTCTAACTCCAAAGTGCAGCTCATTTGGGGCTAGATGTAGATATCGTTTGGTGAGAAGAGAAGTGAATATACCACAATGACCCGTACACTGCTTTACAGCCTCAAGCAGGCTGAAACGGGTACAGAGGCGACTCAGACTTCGTTCCTCTGCGGCCACTGCTGTGGCTGACGCCACACTCACATGTGAGGGCTACTCTGAGTCAATAGATGGCAGTCCATCGCCTAGTAAGAGGCTTGAAGATGCTAAAATCAGCACAAGGTTGCTTTCATTCAATATTTAATGCTACTGAATTACAGGCATTCAAATTTTGTCCATATACCAATAAGGCAATTTAAATAACTGGAAAATGATCATATTTTAGATGGATGGATAAAACTATTTACACATTAATAAGCATACTATTGTTATAGTTATTCTTGCATAGTAAGTCATTATTAATTAGCACCTGGTAGTTGTGAATTACAATGATTACTTCAACATTTTCTGAAAGAAAATCAACCAGGTTTCCAGATAAAGAAATTTTCAAATTGAATTTGTTATTCTTACAGATAGAATATAATATATTCTAATAAAGATGAATTTATTTTCTTTTCATTTTTAAAGATCTATATTCTCTTTATAACTTGTTTCCGAATAGCTAAAAAAAAAAAAAAAAAAAAAAAAAAACCTCAAGAAACCTTTAAGTACTTCTGTTACATTTGAAGCTAATTTTTATTGTTCAGTCATAGTCACATAAAATTCTCTAAACTAGTGGAAAAGCCAAAAGAAAAACCAAGTGAAACCCACAGCGACATCACTCAGTGACGCTAACGAGTGCTGCCGCGCCCACACGGAGACTCCGTGACCCTGAGACACACTGTTCTTGTCAGGTTAGGCTGTAGGGGCTTTACCATTATTATGTTACCAAAGAGCTGCCACAGTGCCAAAATATAACCCATCGACTACATTTGTCACACGTAAATATGACACAAAAACTTTAAATCAATCTCCAGATACACCACCCCTGGCCTGACAGACAATGGGGGCTGAGCCCACCTGTTGGCTCACTTCATATTTCTGTGAGAGGAAAGCAGTAAGAAGATATGAAAACTGCCCTTTCTCTTTTCTAAAACGTATTATACAAAGTCTTTTATATACTAAACTTCAACAACTATTAATCATATTACACTGTTACATTAAAAATGACTAGTAGGACAATACTGAACTGCTGACATCATAATATTGAGAATTAATCAATGGATTATATATAACAGCAATAGTTATTTTCTGCTTTCACCAAGAGTAAAATCACAATAAATCAAAATTGAATAATAAATCAGAAACTGATTATTAAGTATATATGTATAAATTCAAACAAGTAAAGAGAGTTTTAAGGATAGGAGAATTAAATTGTCCTATGTGAAGGGTACAGGAAGCTTTTTCTAGCTTCATTTAAGAATGACTAATATTCCAGGAAAAGCAGAAAAATGATAATGGATGACATTGTGGGCTGTATGCTATGAACTGTGGTAACACAACGTTATAAAGACACAGATTATCTCACTGCTTTATAGCTTCTAGAATACCGTCCCCTTTGATTTAATAATATAGTTTAAGCCTGAGACTATCATGATATAATCATTTAATGACATGAGTAATAAAAACCAGTTGAAATCTTTTAAAAACAGGAAAATAAAGAGCAGGCAGTGGGCAGGAGAGAAGGATAGGTGTATTATCGCTCTTGGTACGAACTCTCCAGATGTTTATTATCTTGCTGCAGAAGATGCTTGTCTATATTTTATGGTCAGCAGTTCAGAGAAGGGTAAATAAAGGGTCTTGGGGAAAATAAAAAGGTGTTTTTACTCACCGTTAGGTGATACTGCCTCCAGATTTCTGGGCAAGCCTGGAAAATAAAAATATTGATCAGCTGGGAGCATGAAACAAGGTACTTTACAGCCTGTTGGTTTTGGCATAACCCAGCATCCACCGGTGTCGGTCACAGGAAAATAAGAAGCTTAACAGAAAGGGTCTGCATTTCAGCTTCAAAAACCTGGCTAGACGGTTTAATTGAATTTTACACTGCTTTAACACACTCCCGCCATTGTCAGGAAGCCAGTTACAAAGTTTCTCTCTTTCTTTACAGTTTAAAGTTTGGGGACTGCGGTGTGCAGGGCCATCCTAACTCAGTTAAAGTGGTAAATCAAGAGCAGTGGTCTAGATCTGTAAGGCTAACCCAGCCGTAACTGTCTGTGTCCTTGTCTGTAATGTCTGCTGGTGCTAACATGAAGCTTAATGAAGAAGAGATTAAAAAAAAAAAAAAAAAAAAAAAAAACCAAGCCAAACCAAAGCACAATCCCTAAAGTCCATGGCCTTCCTCTTATACATCAGAATTCTACATGTTCATATTTAAAGAGAAATAATCTAAAAACAAAACAATGAAACCTCAAAAATCCTGACCAAGATGAATTTACTGAAATCATAACAGATAACACCAGGCAGAAACTCTTTCCCTGCGTCCCACCCTGATCTCTTTAGAGGACACTGTCTCTGACAGCTCCGCCTCACTCACCAGTTGACCATCTATCTCTGCAGAAAAAGAATGTTGCCGACAGTAACTATAAACATCAGAATCTCTACTAAAAACCACGGAAGTGATTAGACAAAAGGTCTGTAACAAAGGTGAACAAACTATGCACTGTAAGCTTAACCAGCTCGTGCAACTTTCTATAGAAAAGTACGTAAATTAAAATGTCCAGTGGTCGGTCCCCTTCGAATTTCTAATGGTATATTTGTAAAATATATAGTGTCTGAGAAAAATCACTACTTAAGAAAATGATTTCTGGATTAGTAACACTAACTGAAAAGAAAGATGCTTTTAGAAAATTAAAAGTAGCTTCAGGAGGCAAAGACAATGTCAGTACCACATAAAAAACAGTTACAGAGTGATTGGCTCTCAGGTTCTTAAGGATGACACACTGAGATATACTTACAAGACCTAACGCGTGATATGTCTTCAAGTACTACTTCCTGCCTTCTAGCACAGACCTTCTGCTGTGCACATGTAATTTAAGTTCGATTACTATAGAGATAAGCAAGCAGTTATTTATACATTAGTTATGGATAGTTCTTGATTACCACAGTATCTTCAGAATAATACGGTTGAAAAATCACAATCCCTGAGTTGTCATAGACTGGCAGAATGCCAGTCTACCATGTGACCTTTTCTGGTGTAGTAGCAATTTAGTAATAGAAGAAAGAATTACTTGGTTTTTGAACAGTCATCTGATGCTCTGTATGTGAGAAGGCTGACTAATACATGAGACTTCTTCGATTAGATAACAGTACTACTACAATTAAAACAATCTAGCTATTATGTAAGTACTTTTGTTTAACAGTCTTACGTACAGATTCACATCACTATTTTGTATATAATACTGTGTAAAGTAAGGAAAAAGACTTCAAAGCAGGGGTCAATAGAGAGCATACATGATAATTTTAAATACAAAATGTATCATCAATCAAAAGTTAAAATAACATTTTTTTTCTACACACTAAAGCTTTGGTGGCTTCTTCTTTTTCAACATTCCTTAGTATTATACACACATAGATATTTTAAAAATTCTCACCAAGCAGAATGGCAAAGTATTCAGGTTTATATATGTTTTGCATGGAAAATTTAGACAGAATAAATTTCTAAAGAAAGAAGCTAACTATAGTAAGTAAAAACTTGATCCAATTAAAACATTTACACTGAGCGTAGTCAGCTGTGTGGCTCATCTACAAAGCATCCAAGTGCACTGCACTGCTGCCCCACCTTCCCGGCACTTAGGTAGATGAACCCAAAGGGTACCGTCACGTCACACACCCGAACACACACAGCGCACTCACTCATGCATCTGTCTCGGTAATGTGCTCCGCTGTTTGCCAACTTCTGCCCAACTAGTTTAGCTATCTATTGTACTTTGGATAATAAACATACATGAATAACTGAGTGTTATTATTCATACAATTCAAAGATGAATCAACACACTTTTCCATGCCAGATGAGCTGAGAGTTTATACTGTGCATTCCGACCCATATTGAATTGTATCAGGTGCTAATTATTGTTTTACGAGAACAACGGCTTAGTGCATCTGTTTAATTCCCACTTCCCTATTCTCAAATGCGTACATCAAGGAAAATAAAACACTCAATCTTAAACAGCCCTGACAGCAGACCAAGACTCAAGTGCTCAACAGACAAGGCCCTTGCCACCAGCTCTCATATTTCCACAACAATGAACAAACACAAAACAGCGCTAAGCGGCCTCTCCTCCTCCTCAGCTCCCCTTGGCCAGTTGTCTGCCTTGTACTAGAGAGAGCCCTTGAACGCAGCCCTGCTGGGAACACAGCACAGGAGAAAGGATTAGCCTTACTAACATGCTAGCATTTGCAAAAGGGAAGGAAAAAAAAAAGCCCAGTACTGTATTTGGTATATGAATAACCAAAATGTATGAGCTGACAGGAGAGCAGGACAGGCCTGTGGCTCCCCGGGAGAAAATGTAGCTGTGATGAGTGACAGCGCTTTCAGGAAATATGTTCACAATCACAGACAGTGAAGGCCATGACCTAGATCGTTTAAGAGCTTGTCTTGTCAAATTATCAAAAGCTCCTTCCTCTCTGAATAAAGAGTGACATAAGTGAGTGTCAGGAAGCTGCAGGCTGACAAGCCAAGCATACAATAACAGAATGCACGTCACATACACGCTCAGCACCGCCACTGCTAGCGGCAAATCTTAATGAGCGCGCGGCCAGCCCAGGAGACTTGGGTCCCTGCTGGCACAGCTACTCATCTCACAAAATCCTTCAGCTCCAAGTCAGTTAGGCTCTGACACGACAACTACAATTATGAAACACAACTTTTTAACAGAATCCTCTGGTGCTTTGTCAAAGCTCTGTTGTTAAGAGCTGGCCCCTAAGTCACTGCAGCAAAACAAAAGATTTAATAAAACCAGCAATGCTCATCAATGGTGAATAACTTACAGAGGAAAAATAGAGAGAACCCCGTCTCTGGATCCGAGTGTCAGTGTGAGTCCCCCCACTGCTTTGGGCACCTTCCACTGCGAAGGACACCCCTAGGCTGAAGCCCGGTCAGCAGACTCTTCATACTTCCAAACCCTGGCTGGCCACTGCGAATGCAAGGGATTCTCCACACATTTATGTGAACTGGAACTTATCGTAGGAGGAAATAAAATTAAGTGGATATCCTAATATTTACCCTAAACCAAAATTCTACACAAAGACAGCTCTAAGGTCTAACACTACAGAAATCTACAATTAAAATTCAAAATGTTTAAAGATTGTTTACTATATTTCTATTCTGCATAAAAATGGCTATTCTTGGTAAGGAGATCAACACATAAACACAAATAGGTTCAGATGTATACACAACACCTATATGTGGCAATGTATACAGAATCTATATTTTTTCAGCAATCAGTATGAAAAGCCATTCACTGATCGCTATCTCAAAGCTGCTTCCAAAATGAACCTGACTCCATTGATCCAAGGTCAAATTTTAATCAGTTTTTATACTCAAAATCTTCTGTAATTAGGAAAACTAAAAAGCTATTTTTTATTTTTTGCAGAAAATACTTTTTTTTTGCATTCTAAGTTAAGTGTAGTTATAAGGGCAAAAAGTTTGTTAAATCATATTTCAGATTTATTGGAAAATGCAATTGTCTTATTTTACAGAAAAATATATAAAAGACCCTCAGTACACTCACAGGAACTCAGTTCTCTTAAGTAACATTTTCTTTTGAAAAGTATCTTTTTTTAAATAAGGAATCACAATGTTTCTGGAGATTCTCTGATTCCAGATGACTGACATAAGCTTATTTTACAAAGAGCTGCTGTTAGTTCTAAACACACTGTTTTTAGCTAAGGAAAATGAAACAAAGTAACAGGAGAAAATAAGGACAATGAATCATGTGAGCATATAGCTAAAATTAGACACGTCAGAACCAAATAAAAGGCTAGTTCAAATCCTGGCCCTGGTTCTTACTGTCCTAGGAAATTATATACTGCCCTGGGTCAGCTTTCGTATTAATAAAACAGGGCTCCCAGAATTCTCTCAACATGCTGTGTGATGGTTAGAGCTGATAAGATTAATTCTTAGAACAATGCCCGATAAATAGCAAGGCTCGACTGTTATTAGTTGTGACTACAGCCACGTGAGAGCAGCTCTCTTAACCTTATCGAAGATCAGGACAAATGGATATCAACAAGGCAGCTGAGACTCTCCTGGATAGTGGTCAAGCTTGGTCGGAAAGCAAAGACTCCCAGAGACAAACCCAGAAAGAACAAACTACATTTCATTCAGATGTAGCTGTTTGTGACTCCCTTCTTCATAGTGGGGCGGGGAAAAAAATCAAATTATCACCTGAAAGTTATCCATTTATTTTTACATTCAGATGAGGTCTACTTAATGTTTTTAGTTGTTTAGAATGATAGAAAAGGATACTGGATCAGATAGTATCTGACCTTAAATTTCAGAGTTAACTTCTGACTACAAAAATTTTAAACTATTTTGGCCACTGATGAAAACCAGAAGTGTTTCTACCCCATTCTCAAAGTGACCTGTCGGTGGCTCACTGTACTCAAACTCAGCTCAGTTCTTTTCCCTACAATGTCTACCAATGATGGGCACAGCATTTTCACCAGCATTTCCTTTTTAACGCTAACCAGAAACTTCCTTCCAGGAAACACTTCTTTATATACGTATGTGTGTGTGTAGTTTATAGCTGGTGCCTCATGCCCTGGAGCTGCAGCTGTAGACGGCTTGAACAACCATGTGGGTGCTGGGAACTGAATTTGGGTCTTCTGCCGAGCAAGCACTTTCTTAACCACTGTTCCATTCCTCCATTTCTTTTAAAAACAACCTTTTACACTCATTCATCTTGTGTGTGTGTGCCTGGAAGTGAACATGTATGTGGAGGTCAAAGGGCAACTTGCTGGAATTGGTTTTCCCTTCTACCATGTAGGTTCTGGGGACTGAACTCAAATCTAAGGCTTAGTGGCAATCTTCCTACCTTGCTGAGCCGTTGCACTAGCCGAGAGGCTTCCTTTCTTCAATACTAACCTCCCTACCTCAACAATAACAGATTGAGGTTGACGGTTTCCCTCAATTTTGTCACGAGCACTTTGATAGTGCCCAATAAACAGCGAGTCTCTGAGTGCCGACACCGACAGACACTTGCTATTCTATATTTACGCATATAAAAATAAAAATATGAGCAACCTCTCAAATGACAAATACCTAATGATACAATTTATTCCCTACTTATTAAGCTACTTCTATTCATGACCATGTTTTATCATTCAGTTCCAGTTATGTAAGTATCATGGAATAAATTCTTCCTTGGAATTACCTTATCTTTTTCCCTCAAGATGCTCATAACTTCCAGGGTGTGTTAGATGCATGTGCTATTTGATGCTGTCACAATTATAATTTAAAAGCTCATCTTAAAAAAAAAAACATTATAAGGATTAGGGAGCTGCTCAGTTGGTAAAACACATGAGGACCTCAGTTTGGATCCCTAGAACTCATGTAAAAAGCAGGGTGTGGTGGCACACGCTGTAATTCTAGTGGGGGAGCTGGAGCAAGAGGATCTCTGGAGCTTGTTGGCCATTCAGTCCAGCCAAACCAGGGAGCTTCAGCCAGAGATCCTGTCTCAGAAAATAAGGGGAGAAGTGGTTGAAAAAGACACTTGACATTGGTCATAGATCTCTGGGGCCTACGTGCCCCCCCATTATTATAAAAGTACTCAACATTCATAAGTTAACTATAGTTGTAACACTGGTGAACCACTGCAAATATTTAATATTTTTCTATACATAAGCAATAAATGAAAAGCAATTTGGTAAAAAGAATGGCACAATTCCAATAAAAATGTGTAAATCTAAATATGAAGAACATACACATATTGGGATCGTCAAAATTCTTGTAACATAAAGCAAAAAAAGCTCAGAATAAAGTAGTAAAAAATATTGTATTCTTGGGTTAAAACACTCAATATAGTAGAGTTTAACTGCCCCTATCGTAATCAATATATTAAACACAGTAATCAAAATCCAATCAGGATTTATCTCAGGTAAAAGAGCTAACTTAAAATCATTTGGAAAGAGAAAGGAAATAGAGAAAACAAAGTTTTAAGAAACAACAACTATCTGGATTTATGACTGATTGTGGGACATAGTAAGAGTTGGGTGTCAGTATTGGGGCAAATATATAAAGCAGAACATGGCATAAAGTCTAGGTATTAATCCATTTAAGTGTGACTATGAAATCTTGAACAAAGACGCAAAGAATGGACTTTAATGGATGATGAAAACCAAGTCATCCCTATGTAAAGACCAACTGAAAATGGACCAGCAATCAGTATATGAAACAAAACTACAAGATGCTTGGAAGAATATACAGGACAAAATATTTATACCCCAAGGTTGGGAAGAGTTCTTAGAAATGCAATAAAAAATATAAGCCATAAAAGACTGGCAAGTTGTACTTCAAATTTACAAATGAGCTGTTGATTGAAAAAAAAAACCTTCTGGATCATATAGGTAATAAAAGAATATCTGAAGTAATAATGAGAAACTAAGGACCACAGTTAAAAGTGGGAAGGGATGTAGACACTCACCAACGACGATGACACAAGAACAAAAACGAACACATAAAGGATGTTCAGCAGGTTAGCACTGGGCACACAAGCCAGAGCCACAAAATGAGCAGTTGTATTATGCAGTTACTAGAATAGCTAAAAACCACTCAATAGGACTAAGACCTGGTTACTGACTACACTATTCCCAAAGAATTTAGGACATACAATACTTATAAGTAATAGAATAGGGCACATTACACCTTGAATACATAAAGTAAATAAAATAAATACAAGTCACTCTGACAAAAGGAAATAAAGACCAACAGAAGTACGAATGCAGCTCTGAGTCTTGACATAGCTCCAGTAACATTAACCGCACAGCCTGGTATGTGGCTTACCACAGAGCCACATCAGCAACCCTACCTGGGGCATTTTCCTAGGTTCTCACTAAGCTGCCCAGGATGGCCTTGAACTTGGTGGTCCTTCTGCTTCAGCCTCCTGAGTAGCTGGGTTACAGGCTATAATATCAAGTCTGGCTTAAACTGAAGTTTTCCAGACATAATTATCTTTTTTTCTCTTAAAAAAAAAAACCTGAATTATGGTAAAAAGTAGAGAGAAACTAATTATATCCCTTAGCCTGTCTCTATTCTTAGTGCACAGAGGAAAATGAAAACAATAACCTGGTATGTAACCTTTTATTCTATATACTAGGATAAAATGATACTTATAAATAAGCACATACACCAACCACAGAGAAATGAGCCCATTTTTAACTTGAAATTATTCTGCAGATATTTTAAAGTTCACAGAGAAATCATGTAACACTTTCTGATGTGTTTAGCATGTAGTCTACATGCCCCGTGTGCCCAAAGACAGCAATGAATGTGGGGTAATAGAACACTGTAAAATTCCTTATACACTGAGGGTTTTTTGTTTGTGAACTGGATTTTATAGTTCTGGATGGTGGACTGTAGGGATGACAACGTACCCTTTACATAGGATGGTGGCCCTGGAGGATGGGGTGTGTTGCAATGACAAAAGGCTGGACACAACTGCGTGTTTAAATGCATTAATTAGTACATAAGTGTATGGTGTGAAGATCTGCAAAACGCGCTTCAGAAGCTATCTGGAGTCAATGAAGTTTGGGAAAATTGACCTTGGTTTTCAGTACTTAATTATGTTTGTACCTCACAGGCCATTAGTGTGGATCTGACTTCCTTAATTTCACAGATCAATTGTATCAGAATTTGTCAAAATTAGAGATCTAAGAATGAAATCCAAGTCAACTGAAGTTTAAAAGGTGAGGTGTTCAGTGAGCCTGACAGTGACATTTCTGTGCCAGTCTACTTTGTCACAGCCTCACACAGGACTGAACTAAGAGCAAAGTCAACTTCTAAGGCCCACATACTTCTCAGTGACACCAAAGACTCAGGACACTCTCCCTTCTAGAGAAAGAGAGCTGTCTCTATCTTAAAGAAATCCTTCCATTAAGCTGCTAGGCTCACAGTGGGGCCAAGCCTGCACCGGGAGGCACTGGGAGGCGCGTGCTATAAGGCAGCTTGGGAGGATCGGGATTCTTCAGGTTAGAGATGCTGAGAAAGGAAACCATTTAACACAGTTTCAAGAGAAGTCGTGATTCTCCTCCAAAGTTTAAATGTGTTTAGTTAGGTACATAGCTTCCATTTAAAATGCAGAAAAAATATATGCAATACTAAAACGTTCAGATATTCATTCATTAGTTAAGTGGCTTGGGAACAGTTTCAATGGATGATTAATTCTTAGCTTGAGATTTATTCTCTTAACAATGAACACATAAGAGATTCTCACTAAAGTGAGGAGGACAGAAGTCGGCTGGGCAGATGGCTTCATGTCTAAGGACACAAGTTCAGTTTCTAGGCCTGTCTAAAAAGCAGATGCAATGGCATGTGCCTTCAGCGAGCACGGCTGTGCCCCTCACTCTGTCAACGTGACACATGCTCAGGTCGTCTGCGAAGAGGGGATCTCAACTGAGAAAATGCCCCAAGTCAGTTTCGGTCAGTTTTTTCTCACAACAGAGAATCTAAGTAGGGCAATTACTGTGGCAAGATGCGGGGAGGAGACAGGAGAACCCCCTGAAGCTTAGGGGTCAACCTGGAATGCATACAGCAGTGACTCCCCAGAGCTGTCCTCTGACCTCCTTCCACACAGCATGCACCCACACACACCTCTCATCCCTAAATTAACTGGGACGAATAGAAACAAAGTGCAGGGAGGGGGCTGGAGCAACAGCTCAGTGGTGAAGAGCACTGA
Source organism: Micromys minutus (assembly GCF_963924665.1). Classification (NCBI taxonomy): domain Eukaryota; kingdom Metazoa; phylum Chordata; class Mammalia; order Rodentia; family Muridae; genus Micromys; species Micromys minutus. Next base: position 38,073,447 of record NC_137963.1, read on the forward strand.
CTGCTCTTCCAGAGCTCACAACCATCTGTGATGGGATCTGATGCCCTCTTCTGGTGTGTCTGAAAACAGCTACAGTGTGCTCAGACATTAAATAAATAAATAAATCTTAAAAAAAAAAAAAAAAAGGAAAGTGTTGAGGTGAACCTAACTTTCATATTAGTCTCCTGGGCCTCTCCCCTAAAGAAGCACTCATGAGTCCGTCCAATGGTTATCTTTAGGTAAGGAAATCAATCTATCCTAGTCATGCATCTTGGCTCCAATATTATGCTTAAATTAAATTAAACAGATGTGAACAGGAGATAAAAATATATCCATAGGGAGTTCCATTTTTCTCTTTATTCTCCAATTGGTGTGATGATCATCAAGAGGACCACACATTTATTTCAATCAATCAATCAATCAATCAATCAATCAATCAATCATTCTGAAACATTTTGGATAATTTAAATTATTTTATTACATTTATTTATTTATTTATTGTACATGTGTGGTGTACCTATCCCACAAGTGTGGTGTGTGTTTAAGTCATTAGAAAACTTTCAAGAATTGGTTCTCTCCTTCTACCATATGGGAACAGGGAATTGAACTCAGGTTGCCAGGCTTGGTGGCAAATACTTTTACTCATGGGCCCATCTCACCACTCAGAGGTGATTTTATTTTTAAAAATAAGCCCTTTCCTTCCTTATTATTATATATCTAAACTATTTTGTGGCAGCAGAGAAAGAAGGTGCTCTATTTTCATCTGGGAACCCTTGCTAGGAGACGACCACATCTTATGCTGTACTTGTTTTCTTCAATTTGTGATCATCTTTAAATCAGTCAGTCAACATCAGCAGTCAGTCTTATTTTCAAATAAACTAACAGAAAAATGGACACAGCATACACCACAGTGGTTTTGAGTCTTCCGAATGGAACCCAACAGTTGACAGGCCCAAACTGAAGAACTGACAAACAGCTACAGCATTTATTTAAAACACAAGGATTTAGGAAGAGTATGTGGTAACGAGGTAAATGTGTTTGAAAAGAACGCAGACCTAAGATTACCTGGAGAAAGACAGAACGGAATGCCTTTGCCTTAGAGATGTCCCTTTACTTTGGGTATGCTACAGGCACGCTGACTTCTGGAAAGTCTACTGAAATGGTTTAAACTAGAAAAATAACTAGGTTTACCTTGTTACCACCTAAGCTGAAAATGTCCCAGCGGGCATGTTTAGGTGCAGCGTTTGACAGCTCTCCAATTCATTTAACTGGAGGCTGGTTACACAGGATCTAGCATACCCAACCATTACCTCACTATTCAAAGTCCTACTGAGCTCCAGTGGTACAGCACTGTCCTAGAGACTACAATTACCATGACGAGTCTGCTGAAAACACACAGGTAACTCATGTTCAAAGTAAAGGACAGAAAAGTGAATTCAGTGTAAGATGTGAGTGTTAAGGATGAAAAACATAGGGCTGGAGGGATGATGGCTCAGTGGTTAGGAGCACTGACTGATCTTCTAGAGGTTCTAAGTTCAATCCCCAGAAAAATCACATGGTGGCTCACAAACATCTGTAATGGGATCTTATGCCCTCTTCTGGTGTGTCTGAAGACAACTACTGTGGATTTATACACATACATACAAACATACATACATCTTTGAAAAGAAAAGGAGAAAAAATAGAATAAGAGGCAAGGAAAGTTGAAGGTGTAGAGACAGGCTGTTTGGGGAGATGCAATAAAGATGAGGCAGTAAGTTCTTGTGGGTAACTAAATGGAGAAGTAACAGGATACAGAGAAAGTTCATTTAGTCTTTCAAGGAAACCATCTAAATAAAGTCAGCTACAGGGATTACTATGGCCAAGAAGTCGGAGCACACACAGCCAGGTGCAGACTGTATGAGCCTGAGCTTTGGACTGATGTAAGCTGAGACATGTTTAAAAAGGATTACTTCAAGAAAGGCTTGGTGGTACATGCCTAATCCCAGCATTTAGGAGGCAGAAGGCTATGCTGGTATACACAGCCAGCTGCATATCTTGCCAGACACTAACACAGAAATATAAACAACAACAACAACAAACCCAACCAAACAAGAATGACTGCTCTAACTGCCTACTGAAAATAGAGAAAATGGCAAAGTGGGACCTGCTCTCAATAGTCCAGAGTTAATACTCACAGACTGGGCAGGAGAGTGACAAGTGTGATCAAAGTGGTTAAGACTCTGTACTGTGGGGGTTGGGGATTTAGCTCAGTGGTAGAGCGCTTGCCTAGCAAGCGTGAGGCCCTGGGTTCGGTCCTCAGCTCTGGAAAAAAAAAAAAAAAAAAAAAAAAGACTCTGTACTGTGACGGGGTTTTTCACATCGGTGCTAAGACAATTCAGATTCTGATATAACATTATAGCCTTTCAAGACTGGATCAGACAGAGCAAAGAGAAAAACAGTTCAGAACAGCTAAACTTTCTCAAATAGGATTTTGTATCTCTACGTCTACATAGTAAGACCCTATCTAAAAACAAAAGAAGAAAGCTATTAAAACCAGGCATAGAATGTCCAAATGTGCATAAATTATCCCAGTATTCAAAAAGCAGGAGGACTGGGACTCAAGGCCAGCCTGAAATACACAACAGGACTCTTGACTTAAGAGTTTTTGGGAAGAGGACAGTCTGGCAGTGTGAGGATGGGAATCTTTTCCTACTCTACAGTCTTGTCATTTGAAGGCAATAACCCCTGGTGCAGGCTGGCTTAGGTCTTACTGTGTCCCTGTCCTTCCCTTTATAAAGCAGGGATTTAGTCAAACGGCTTCTGCATTGTTGTTACCTAAAGAGGTGTTTCAAATACAGCAAGTCTGAGCACAACTCACCAGTCTCACGGTGAACTTTCTTTGCATGTAGGTATCTGGTTCCCAAGAACGGCCATGGGAAGAGAAGGTTAAACATGGTTCATCTATTTAAATTTAAAAAATATTTATTCAGTGTGTATGTGTGAGTACGTGCTGTGGTATGGAGGTCAGAGGACAACCTGTGAAAGTCTGTTCTCTTTCTCTACCACATCAGTTCTGGGGGTCCGACTTGTGAATCAGGTTTGGTGTGCAAGTGCTTTATTCACTGGCTCCCACTTGACCTTTACGCTCATAAAGTGTTAAAAGGCTCAGTATTCAACGAGGTTCCAGAGCCTTCAGTGGAAGGACAGAAAGTGGAGTCGGTGAGAAGGTGATAGTGGATGGGTGGACAGTCGTCCCTTCAGGTTAAGCGTGTGACCTGAGGCTTCTATAGAGACAGGAGGGAGGCCTGCAAACCGTTCCCAAAAATGAAGAAGAAAGAATTGGATTCCAATAGCTCAGAAGTCCCTGTGGGGCAGTGGGTTGGTGTGGGCTTCTGGCACAAGCCTGGAACCTCAGCACCGAGAAGACAATGAGGACTGACCAGGGTGAGCACCAGCAAAAGCGTGGGACGTCTCAGCAATGATCAACTTAGAAGTACAAAACAGGCACCTGTCACTGTAGGAATAAGTGTGATGAAGCTTAAGTGACAGACCCTTGGTGACACCCATTAGGTAAGGAGCAATCCAGCAGTGGGAGCTCCACATTCCTTATCAACGTCATTAGCCTTCCTGGGCTCTGGAATTGTGGTTAGAACCGACAACCCTTCAATCTAACACATTTACAACAGGAGGGGCAGGTCCAATGCACCGTTTTGATTATGCTGCAAGTAACTGAAATGTTTTCTAAATTACTTATACTTTCTTAATATTAACAAGTACATACTTTTTGAGACAGAATTTTGTTGGTCTCAAAACCTGAAATCCCTCTTGACTAGAACTCCAAGGTGGTGGAATTAGAGGCCACACTACAATGTCTGAGTTACTCTTTAAATATATAAAAAGACCTAATAAAACAAACCTATTTAAAGTACTTCTCAGTCACAGACTATTTATTTTACCACTAGTGAAATCGCCAGTTTTCACATGCACATCTGTATAAAACGTGTTAAGTGTACATTCTTACAGAGCCAGCTGTGGTGGCGCACACGCCTTGAATCCCAGCACTCAGGAGGCAGAGACAGGCGTATCTGTGAGTTTGAGGTCGGCCTATTTCACAGAGCAAGTTCCAGGATAGCCAGGGCTACAGAGAGAAACGCTGTTTCAAAAAACAACAAACACACCTACCAACAAAGGCTCTTTCAAGTAGAATGGCTGAGGGTTATAAATTGCTACACTGCCCCAAGTCTTGACAATTTAGTTGCATTAAAAATACTTACGTCAGCATAGTGGCCTATCATGTCACATCGGTCGCATCGTTTTCTCCAGGAGGATCTTTCAAAACATCTGTGGGCGGAAGACATGGGCAAAGAGCAGTCTAAGCAGTAACGGGCTGGACAGCCATACTGGAGGTGTCCTCTCTCCGAGCAGAGGCAGCAGGGCCGGACTTTCTATATGGCAGACAAACACAAACTCTTTTTAGCAAAGCCTATCAGTCTCAAATGGCAAAACATTGGTTTTCTATCCTATATGAAAAGCTTTTTCTAACTTGAAACTCAGTGGCGGTCCAACCTTCAGCAGAATTATAAAAGCAGACAAATGTCTGGACTCAGAGCTTGAACACAGCTATCAGTACGTGGCTGCCCAGCAGGCACATACTTATCACATCTTATCCCACAGAGAATAGTCACAGAGTAGAGATGGCAAGGATACTAGGATGGGGATGTCTGGAAATCAATTCACAGGAGGGACAGACAGAAGCAGTTGTGTGCCTAGGAAGAGCCGCTCAGAGGTACTAGGTAATGAAAGGACTGTGAGTACAGAGCCGCTACATACCGCAACGCAGAACTTCAGTTCTATTTGTTCCAAACAGATATGCTTGCTCTGCCATTACTACACATACAAATCTCTAACAGTGAGAATTATCCCACAGTGAAAGGTGCTGTTTACAGAGGAGAAGGTTTCCAAAGGAAACCACTGCACTCGGTCTTCTCCTCTTGTGGACGGAATGTGTAGGCACAGAGCGTGCCGGATCTGCACAGTCACCCAGCTCCCGGAGCTTGCAGACCCTGCAGCCATGCCAGGCTCAGGCGAGGCCTGACAGTCTGACTTTAACATAGGAAGGAGCATCATGCATCTCACGTACTTGCGGTAAGGGGCAGTTTTTTGACAAATGTCCACGTTTATCACAATTTCTACATGTGACATTTTTGTTGACTGAATAGTATCGGTTACTCCACCTTCCAGATGATCTGTTATTATCTATCTTGGCCTAAGGGTAGGAGGAAAAAAATCAAGAATTAAAATTATGTCAGTCAGTTTAAGGAAACCTACCTATTCTTCCTCTTAAAACTACCAAGTAAGAAACAGTAAATTTTAAGTTGGTTCCATCACATTGGTATAACAAAAGAAGGAACAGACGTCTATGTTCAACCTAACATCTAGAAGCAGACTCCATTCCCGAGAAAGTGGGCACAAGGACAGCTCTATTCCCTCAGCGCCTGTCCACGTACCCCCTACCTGTCAGTCCCCACCAAGGGCTTAGGTCTAGCAGGAATACTGACATGCTTCATTTAGTTGTCGTTAACTCGTGTATATAAACATACACCAGTTATTTTTGAATGAGAGGCTTGCTAAGCATTTTAGTTAGGAAATGGTATTTTTATGATTTTGTGCTGTAAAGCATTATAAAAGCATGTAACTAACAAGTATAACCTTTTGAAAAGCATGGGGCTACCTCCACTGCCTATAAAGCTCATCATAAGTTCTGAGAGCCCGAGACAGTACCCTCCACTACTGGACACAGTGACCAGTTCTACCTGTCTCTTACTCTAGCCAAATTCCTATTACATATGAGAGAAAACGAGCAAAGCACATCATATGAAACACTTAAAGAGGAAGGTGCAAATTCCAACCTTGCGCTTATCTTGTTTGGCAGAATTCCATCTTTAAAGTTAAGCATGGCGGTTCATGCCTAATAATCCCAAAATCCCAACACTTGGGAGGCCGGGACAGGAGGATCGTGAGTTCAAGGCCAGCCTAGGCTATGTAGGAGACCCTGTCTCAAAAAAAGAAAAATACATAAATAAATAAATTCCATTTTAAAAAAGCTTCATGCCTTTCCAATCTAGTGATATCTTAAAACTTGACTGTCAAGTTGAAAACCACTTTCAGTGTTTTAAGTGTTTGCTACAATAAGGTAAAAACGGACACAATCGCTGCCACGTTCTGAACATAGACGGACATTTCCTTACTCCGAGGAAACAGTCATTTCTGGTGCTGGTCTTAGTGGCTTTAGGCTACAGGGCTAATAGGACTGGTGAGGCAGAGAAGAAACAAACAGAAGGATGATTATAGCTACTCATCAGCTGACAAAAACCACAGTTGAATTACATTTCTGAAAAGTTAAATTAATACATACTAAAAACATCAAACTTTCTTTTCTAAGCTATGGGACTATATCTTTAAAAAAAAACTTATACTTTTCAGAAAAACGGTGAAAAGACAAATGGAGATACACAGACAACACTGACCTACTATTCAGAGTTTTAAAAAAATAATTGATTTTACCTCAATGTCTTTGTCACTGATGAACCAATTTACATCATCTTCTCCTAGAAAGTAAAGTAAATGTTACTTTTAGTGCCACACACAGATAGACAATGGTTCTTCAATTTGTTAGTATCCAAACTGGTATAAATGAGAGGCGTAAGGGAAGGTAGAAATGAAAAGTGCTAAACACCTGAAATTCTCATGCAAGGTTAAAATGTCACTTTTTAGACTGCATTTATTTGAAGTTGTGTGCCCTTGCATATGAGTGCATATGCCCCTGGATGCCACAAGAGAGTGTCAGATCTCCTGGACCTGGAGCCTCTCCATGTGAGTCCTGGGAAATGAATTTTGGACCTCTGCAAGGGCAGCAAGTGTTCTTAACTGATGAGCCTTCTTTCCAGCCCTAAAATTTGATATTTTTTTGTGGTGATGGCTTTGAGCATGCCAAACAAAGCACCGATACCACTGGTTTTGTGTGTCAGGATTTCTATGGGGCAGAGAGGATGTTGGCACCCTACTTGCCAGCACCTACGTTCTTCCTTTGAGACAGCCTCTCTCACTGGCAGCAGACTCTGCTTCTGCTTACTCCAGCGCTAAGGTTACAGGTACGTGTGTGCCCATGTCCTACTCTATACACGGGTGCGGAGGATTTCAGCTCAGGGCCAATGCACCAAGTGCCCCCCCTCCACCCCCCCTGCACCCCCAGCCATCCACTCAACACTGACTTAAAAAGCCTTCGTATCACTTGTGTGACTCTCAACAATTAATGAAATCACCTGTGCCTGTGAAATAGGGATAACAGTATTTATAGTATTTGCCCTGCCTACCTAAAATCTGTACGAATCAAACGAGATTTGTGAAAAATGCTTTGTATCCCAAGCTCTATAAAAAACCCAAACAAACAAACAAACAGCAAAGGACCCAACAGCAGGTGCAGAAATAAATGTTAGTTTCCTTATCTGACCAAACAGAACTTTTCTTAGAGGGAAGGTGTTCCAATGGTCCCAGCCCTTTTATTTTTCTAAACCCCAGACACTGGGACTTTCCAAACCATTTTGTAAACAAGCCTCAGAATTGTGTTTTTGACCCTCTAAACTGGGCTCTTTTGTGAAGTTGGTATATAAACTGTGACCACTATCCATCTAACTCTTCAAGCTGCTAATTAACGAGGCCTCCCAGCAATGTCAGACTTCATCCTATCTTCACTTCCTCTGTTTGGTGCTGCGAAAGTCACATGACCCCATTTACATGGAAGTTGGTAGAAGAGAAATTCTTTATCTCAGCATCAGTATTAACAATGTTAACTGTTCTCTTCTAGATGACTTCTACAACATCAAATACCTTTGAAAGTATTATATATTTACTTGGTTTATGTGCATGTTGACGTCGATGCACATGAGGTTAGACAATTCGAGGGAGGTGGTGGGATCCAGGGCTCACACTTGGGTCATCAAACTTGTAGGCAAGCAACTGTACCTGCTGCTACTCCATCCACTAAAACATTTTAAAAACAGTCTCCTTTGTATGTTAGAACTTTGCATCCTGCGCGGGGTGACAGGCGCAGGAGGCAGAGCAGGCGGCTCAAGTGCAGCTTGGCCTATATAGTGAGCACACAGACTACATAAATGAGCTTAGGCTAGCCACAGATGCAAAACCCTGCCTCAAAACAAAGACAAACCCCAACCCCCAAATATCTATAACCCAGTAAGTAATAATTTAAAACTACAACTGTGAAACTTGAGGACTGGCAGCATTTTTCCTGGGTCAGCTATTTCCTTTTCTTTGCATTGCTCTTTACAAACCTGCAAATGCCTCCTATTCCTTTGGTCCCTCTGCGGACAAGAAGGAAGGGACCTATGACTAATGCAGACGCTAAGGAGGTGTCAACAAAGGGCTAAAAGCCGACTTATGATTTCCTCCTCGTCTAACCTTACCACTTTCACCTATCTCAAAACCACAAATCAAGCTTGACTCGTTTCTCTGAAAAGAATTTTGAAGAGACATGAAGTAATCTACATTTTTTCAGGCCTACCAGGGTAAAGTGTCTAGAAACTTATTTTAAAATAAAATACCTGTACCAAGAAAAAAAAAATGAGTCTGCTCTACACAAAGGTCAATCCACAGGCAGGCAGAGGCGCCGTGCTGCTGCTGCTGTTCTTTGTGGAGTCTGGAGGCTGCACACGCACAGAGAGGGAGGACATATTAAACAGCAGCAGCACATTCCATCCCACCACATTCTTCTTCCATTCAAAAGGTGCAGAACATATGGCCTGTCGTTTTCAGAGCTGCCCTAAGTATCCCAGTGACAGTCATCACTAAAATCTAATGGCTCCTAGTAATCACTTTAATTACAAAACTCAAACTCATTTAATTTTGTGTGTGTGTGTGTGTGTGTGTGTGCACGCAAGTCTGAACATGCCTGTGCAGAAGCCTGAGGTAGACATCTTTTGTCTTCTTCGTTATCTCTCTACAGTACTTTTTGAGACTGGGTTTCTCACTGAGCTGGGCTCATCAATTAGGCTCCAGAAGTTTCAGCATGGAACTGGGGCTCTATCTGCCTGTCTTCACCTCCCAGTGCAGGGACTGTAGGTGCATGCTGCACCTTAGTGTCTGCATGGGTGCTAGGGATTGAGCTCAGGTCCTTGTGCAAGCACTTTGCTGACTAAACCATTCCCAATTCCACAAGCTAACTTAATTCTGTTCTTAAAAAATTAAATGCAGGCGGGGCATAGTGGGGCATGAAATTAATCCCAACACTTGGAAGCAGCCAGATCTTTGTGAGTTTCAGGCTCCAGATTGGACCCGAACCCCAACAACAACAAAAAAAGAGAATGAAATACAGGGCTACACATCCTTGACTTTCATTCTTTTCGAGACTGTTTAGGCTATTCTTTGATTGTGGTATATATTTTAGAATAAACATGCAAATTTCAGTTAAAAAGTCTGTTGGGATTTTGATTGGTATTGTATTGAATCCGCATAGCAAGTTATTATAACACCAAGCCTCAATATACAATTATATATCTCTCAATTTACTTTGGCTTAAGTTTTCATGGTACTACTTTTCCAGTTTTTTATTATTTATAAAATATAAGTGACTTTTATATACTCATATTACATTGTCTAAATTTGTTGTGGTCACTTAGTTTTAGAAGCTTGTGTTGCATGTTTTTGACAATTTTCAATATACATGTTCATATCACCTCTAAGTAAAGACAGTTTTACTTCCCTCTTTTTTAAAATTTTTATTCATTTGCACACACATATACACACACCTGTATGAGGTCGGAGGACAATTTGTGAAACTTGGTTCTTTCCTCCCATCATGTAGGTCCCAGGGGTCTATAGCTCAGGTTCTGTGGCAGGCTTGGCAGCAAGTGCCTCACATCTGGAACATCTTGCTTGCCCTGGCTCTCTCCCTGGCAATTCATACGCTTTCTTTCCTTCTCTTGTGTTACTGATTCTCAGAGGACCTCCTACAGAAGGATGTTGAATATAGGTGGTGACAGCAAACCTTTGTCCAATTGTTGCGGTAAATATTAAAAGGATGGCTTAACCTTTTATTGGCCCCCGTTTACCACAAGTTTCCAATCGTAGGAAATAAAATACATTTTCTTTTACAACTAACTGCATATACTATTTTTTTCCTTTGCCTTCTTAGGTTTCTTCTCTGTTTTTCATAAAAATTTTACAGCCAAAGAAATTTCTTTTCCCAGTTTGCTGAGGTTTTAATACAAACAAGTGGTAAATTTTATCGAATCCCATTTTTTGCAATAAGTTGAGGAGTCTATGATTTTTTCTATTACTTTCTGAATGGCCACAGTAATTTAGTTTCAAATGTCAGGCTGACCTGTATTTTGGAACTAACTGGGTTAATATCTAGTATCTTTAAAGAACAAATACTTGAAATAAGTAAGACTTTTATAACTGCATTCATGAAGAATTGTAGGTTAGATGTAAAATGACCCCTGGAGGCCATGTTTTGAACACTTAGACATCAGCTAGTGGTGCTGTATTGTGAGGCTGTGTGACTTTAGGAAGAGGAGGGAAAAGTAGGTCACTGTGGGCAGGCTTCTGAAAGTTAGGGATATCTCAGTGTCTCTCTCTGCTTCCTGTCTAATGAAAACCTGCCAGGGACAGAACTGTTGGGCCATCACTGTAACTGTGACGGACTGAAAGACCCTAAAACCATGAGCCAAAATAAGGACTTTTTTTCTAAGTTGTTTCTATTCGGCACTTCATGATGCAAAGTAACTAACAAAAGGATATTGATTTGAGTTTTCTTATGATATCTCTGGTTTTGATAGGAGTTTAAAACTGGACTCCTAAGAACTGAGAAAAAACTGTGCCTTTCCTTAAACCTGTGATGGAATTTAGCAGTTATCTGGGTTTGGCTTTGTGGGTCAGGAAGTTCACTTGTAGAAAGTCTTTAAGAAGGAATTCTATTTCTTTAGTAGATATGGATCCATCTATATCTCTTTTCTTAATTGGGCCAATTTTAGTAATTTGTGACTTTTAATACTTTTCTCTTATTCTTTCTTTATCTAACTTGCACTTCAGCTCATCTACTTATCACTTAGCCGTCCCGTTTGCTCTTTGACAGTTTCATATGCATGTAGTACAGCTAACTCTCTCATCTCCTGCCCTTTCTGACAAGTCTCCACAGCCCATTCCCCTCGTCGTTCTTACCTTTTTTGTTTTGTTTGTGACTGAGTTTAGCTAGGACTATCTCTGTGACCAGCAACCACTGGAGCCTAACAGCCTAGATTCACCAGACCACCAGGTAGTTCTAGATCTTGTCAAGTTGACAACTAAGATTAATTAGCACAGCTGGCTTCCAACTTGTCATTCTCCTGTCTCAGCTTCCCACTGATGAAGTCATAGGCAAGTACCACAATAATGGTTGACTAATTTTTTTTTTTTAAGAAGACAAAAAGCCCAACTGGCAGTGGTGATGCATGCCTTTAAATTCCTGTACTTGGGAGGCAGAGGCAGGCAGATCTCTGTGAGTCCAACCTGGTCTACAGAGTGAGTTCTGGGATAGCTAGGGCTGTTTTGAGACAGAGAAACCCTGTCTCAAATAAGCAAACAACGAGAAAAGGTTCAATATTATTTGGAAAAATGGGCCAATTAGCAAAAAGTACTGACTTCTACCAACAAGTAATTTATGACAACACCCAGTCTTTCTTTTGTGAAATAGTTTGTAAATCTCTTCACAACTATGAATTCATATACTACTATATAGAGGGAGCTAGGAAAGAGGAAGGGAGGAGAAAGTCAATGATTAGCATAAACCTACAATCCCCAAAGAACCAAAATCTGAGTCTTTTCCAATATTTATTTTTCATTTGCAGTATAAAGCCAAATTTGACTGCTCTGAAACAGCACAGTTCCACAGTTGAGTTGCCAAGGAAACAAAAAGAACCAGGTGGTAAAGGTCAAGTGTACGGCTGTTAGCCTGTTGGAGGGCACAAGGTAAGATTCTCACCATTATAAAGTAGGAGCTTAAGAGTCTTCACCCATTGCTCCCTGTCTGAAACCCAGTCGTGTTTCCCGACTGTGCTTGCTCATTATCTTCCTGACTTCCAAACTCTCTTGCTCATTCCAATCAAGTTCAAATCTCAGCTCTGTAACTATAGTTCTGATCTCAAAGTCAACAGGAACAGATAAATAGTCAATACTGTCTTACTTCTTTGGTGACTCACTCTCTGGCTCTTGTCTTCCTTTGTAGTCTCTTCCCCTCATCAGTATCCTATATGCTCTGCTTGACTTTTTCCTCCCAGAGTATGCCAACACGCCCATAATGGAAACCAGCAAATCTGTCCTTCTAAGCCAGGTCATTTCTTATATAGTTCCTTATACAGTCCAAATCTTCACGGGAGATTTGAAATCGAACACGTCATAGGTAGTTCAGATCCAAAGCATTAAAAGTTCTTTCTTCCCCCCTCTTGAAAGCTCATGGGTAGAGTGCTTGCTGAGAATCCAGCACTGGGCTTAATCCTCAGTACTATAAACTAATAAACAACTAGACATATAAAACAAAAAGTGCCCTAGTTTTTCTTTTCCTCCTGATATTCGACAACTTGTATCAAGTCAGTTTTTCCTAGTCAGAAACCCCCAACTCTTCTCTCTTACCTAGAGCTTAAGATTACTCACCCAATCCTATAAACTGTTTATCCTAAATAGCCTTAATACTATTATTTTAGCTCTGGACCACTTAATTTCTGACACATTATTAAAATAATGTCACTATCATAATTTCCATCCTGATATCTCCTCAATCAATGAACTAAAGGGGCTGACGACAGTGAGACGATGCTGTGGCTCAGTGTTTTGCGACTCTTCTGGAGTACAGTTCCCAGCACCCACATCGGGTGGTTCATAACTGCCTGTACCAGCACCAAGGGCTCGGTGGCGTACCTACTACGTGTGCACACACCCATACAGACATGTAACTACAGTATAGATAAAATTTCAAAAACCAACCAATAAGTAAACTAAGCAACATTTCTATTCCCACTGATTTCCTTTTGTAAAGTCTTTTTCACCCTCAATGATAGGGTAAAAGCTTATTACCTGCATCTTTTAGGCTACTATGCATTTAAAGCCCTAAATTAAGGGTTCTACTAAGAAATAATTTATTCATTTCTATGTCAAAGCTGTCTGTGGACCGAGACTACATCTGTTTTATCCATGTATCCACTGATGACAGTATCTTGTATAATTAAAGTTAGAAAAAAAATCAAATTTAATCATATGTACTATTGTATGAATAAGCACTATTCTGAATTGAGAAATGTAGCTAATACATAACTTAATTGCCTCTACAATTGTACTGTATTGATGGACAGTAAATGTTTAGTAAGAGTATTTTATGGCTAAGAAAGAATAGAATTTTTAGAGGAAAAACTTTAAAGAACTCAAAAGAACTGAACAAACAATTGCCATTATTGAGTAATAAACCAACAGGCCCAAGACGGAGTTAATTGACAACAGAGCTATCGTGTTTATTGTCACCTCTTGCCCTGAGCTAACTCTAGGGCTCCAGATCCCCTCTGGGAGCTTCTCACCACTAGTAAGCAACGGAAACAGCCTCAAGTGAACTTAGGATTCCAACTTCAGAAGAAGCATCTGTTACTTCAACGGAAACTTCTGAGAAATACAATGCCACACTAAACCCCTGAGGGCACAGCCATTTTATTCACTTGCATTCTTTTCAAACTGTGCACTTGTGTGCAATTTCTATCTTTCCTTTTTTATGATTTTTCATTTTAACTTAAATCATAATTTTGTGCTATATAACTGGCAACTGCTTAAGAAAAACATATTTTAACATAAGAAAAAAATGCTCATCTTATTTTAATCATATTAAATTTACCAGAAACAGCTATACTTAAAATTATGCATAAAAGATAAATGAGAATTTGACTTTTCTTTTTTTAGAGACAGAGGAGGAAGAAGAAAGGGGAAATAAGTGCAGGTGCTTAGCTTGAGTCACAAAGAGCTCCCAGTCTGTACAGAAAAATGCTTTGTATACGAAATACAGAGTCTACTGCCAGAGGGAACAGACATAAAGACAGTTACCAAGTACCCTGATCCCTAAACCCCAATAGTTCAGCATCGAGCTACGGGTTAAGAGATTGTCATTTAGAAATTCAACCTGGGCACGGTCACTTAGGCCTATAATCTTAGTCCTTGGGAGGTAAAGGCAGGAAAATCAGGAGTTCAAGTTCATCCTCAACTACATAGAACGTTTGAAACCAGCGGGAGCTGTTTAAGACCCCATTTAACAAACAAACCCTAAGAACAAGCAACAAAATTAATTCTAAGCAACAGAAGTGGAGTGCACAAACCACCAACAGCCAATGGTACAGTGGAATCAGTCTTTTTCTTCTTGTAAAATGTGAGCAAAATACCCCTCCTACTAGAAAAGGTATTAATGGAGGAATACCTGGTTTCCGCTTCCACGTCCCCCACCTCCCTGCCCAGAATATCTGTGTAAATTTAAGCACAAATAAAATGATTAATCCAGTGGCTCCTTTTGAAAAGGCTTTGGAATGAGGCACAAATGGAGGCTGTGAAAATGTGTCAGCCCTGTGCTGCTGTGGGCACGAGCTACTGGAGACTATTTCGTTCTGTCTCTCTGAACACTTCCTTGTCTTATTCCCACTTCTTTTTTCTTCAGTGTCTGATTCTGTACTCACTCTCTCCTTGGTAGAATAAGTCACTAAATCTCTCTCTAGATGTTAGATCAAATACACCTACACTGACATTTATGATTTTTCCTTTTGCTTTTTTGATAGAACCCCAGGTCTTAAAGCATGTTGATGTAAGCCATTATAAGCATAACATATCCAAAGCCAAAGTCATCTTTACAACTTTATCTTAAAGGGCTCAAATGTAGCTTTCATTCCAACCCAATAATCACTCACTATCCAATCAGCCTGGGTCTTATGTTGCACAGTGTATTTCTTTCCTTGTCTCTGGAGGGCAGTTACATTTTCTGTTTTCTTATATTCTTCAGAAGTTACTCATTCCCTAAGACTGAAGGCTGCATGTTCTGTTGGTATACCTTCAACTTCTTTAGAAACAGAATAGATTATTCTCTAAACTATTTTATATTTCATTGTGAATTTTTATCATGAGTTTTATAAAAAATCCTAACAATACTAAAATAATATATGAAAAACAACAGCAATGAACTTGATATTATACTGACTGTTCATCTAAAGAATCATCTAAAATCTAACCATTGATTTATTCATTCAACAAATATTTAGCTAATTATTTCCACATAGCAGACATCATTTCAGGTGCTCAGAATATGTCAGTCAACAAGATAGACACTGATTCTTTAATAGGACTTAAATTTTAGTAGGGGAGGAAAACAATACACAATAAATGATGCGTGCCACAGGGTCATAAGCGCTTTGGAAAAACCAGTAGAGCATGTGGCAGAAACTGTGTGCTGGGTATGGGTTACAATTTTATGTAGAGCGAAGAATAGGTTTCACCAGCATTTAAGTGAAACTTATGCATTTCTGGGTAAGAGCATTCCGGGCAGGAGCAAGTGCCAGGGCACAGTGCTTGTGAGACAGCTGTGTGCAGTGTGGCTGGAGCAGCGAAGGGAGGCTGTAGGTGAGGTCACAGGTACAGGCACACCTCTGTAAGGGTTAGGGCATCACACATACTTGGGCCTTCATTGTTAGTCAAAGGGTTGTCACTGGGGTATGGTGAGCAGAGATATGATTTGACTTGAAAAGAATTCACTCTGCTGAGAATAAAACATGGAGGCAGGTATGTGAGTAGGGGGACAGTTAAGAAGAAGCAACTGCAATAGTTTAATCAATAAATAATAGGGTCTCTGATCAAGCTAGGTGAATAAGAAGTACAGCGATGCACTTTGAATACACTGAAAGTAAAGCTGGTAAAGTCTTTGGGAGAATTAGATATAAACATAAAAGAAAGGAATCAAGGGTGACTCCTTAGTGTTTGACCTGAAAGGAGAAGTTACTGTAACAAAACCTGCAAATAACATGTCGGGGGAGCTAAATTTAGTTTTGGACAGGTTAGATTTCTGATAGTATTAAAATATTGAAATGAAGAAGCTGCTAATGACTCTATGAAACTTAAATTTAGGAGACAGAGGACTGGAAATTGAAATTTCCCAATTGAGGCATGGGGATCATATTCAGCCTAATTCTGGGTGAAGAATAGCAAGGGTCTGGTTCCAGGTCAAGCAGAAAGCAATGAGCAAACCTGGGAGAAGGACCCATGCACTTGGGCCAATTTGAGACTTAATGAAATAGTCCCTGGTGAGCGAGAGAGGCTGGATGGAATGTGACAAAAACCCAGCTAAAATGAAAAGAGAGCTGAAGGAAGGACTCATGGACAATAGGGACAAGCAGCTGTCTGAGAAAAATGGTCACCAACTCTAAATACTGGCACCCTATCAGCTTAAAGTTTGCATCTTTGTGAGAGGGACTCAGCCAGCTCCATAAGTGACTCATACAGCAATTTAACTCCAGGAAGAAGACATGACTAAAGTGTCCTTCAATCCCCAAAACACAAGCCAGACAGAGGTGGCATATGCCTTTAATCATAGTAGTTGGGAGGCAGAGACGGCTACATAGCAAGTTCCAGGACAGCAGGGTACACACCAAACAAATAAAATTCCAACCACGAGTATCTATTAATGTACCTACAATAGTTATGACGTGTATAAGCTGAGATTTCCAGAAAGAAAGCAAAAGGCATGAGACGAAAATCATATAAGACCGTGTTCAAAGGAGAACTTACATTTTTGATATAAATGTACAAAACTTCAAAGAAAATATTCACTAGACCTAAAGAACACATCTTTTCAAATCCCCAGGTAGAGAGTCAAGACAGAAACAGGACACGGTACATAAAACACATGTTGCTGATAATCACCTCTGCAAGATTGTCTCCTTGATCACACAGTACGTTCAAGTACTAATGGAACTCAGCTCTACTTTTAACACAGAATCACATTCGATAGAGCTGTGAACGGCACGTGAGGGGCAATGCCAGCCTTCTACTGAGGCACCGTTAAGAATAATGCCTCCGATCTGCAGCTGTGACTCCTCAGGGTGAGTCACCATGTTAGACCGCATGAGCAAGTTCCATCTCACTCTTAGGGCTTAGCACTTGTCTAGTGTCCACTGTATAGCAGGGCTTCCACAAATAGTATTTGTAAAACTAAGTGATTCTTAAAAAAGCCATTTTATCAAAATGTTTACTTTTACATATTTTGTTATTTTTGTGTATGCATGAGAGCACACATGTGAGTGCAGGTCAGAGGACAACTTGCAGAAGTTAGTTTTCTCCTTCTATGTAGGTTTTGGGGGCATGTCAGCAAGAGCCTTTACCTGCTAAGCCCTTTAGCTGGCCCTATACTGATCTTTACAGATCATTAGTATCTTTCAGGGTATTGGTTACTCTTGCACTTACATGAGCAGCAACTGACAACTGTGTGATCAGTTTGTAACTTGCTAAAATATCAGGGTAAGTACAATTTTGATTTTGAACAATATTCAAAAAAGAGTACTGTAGGTCTTAATGGAGCACATGGAATAGTCAGACAAATCTCTTACCTACCAGCCTGTTCCTCATAATGCTATAACCTACCAGCAGTAAGAGCAAGATGTCAAAGAAAAGACAAAGCACAAAAAGAGAAAAGAAAATGTCAGAAACAGATTAAGACACTATTTCTAAATATCTCCAGATAAAAGAGTGGCGAAAGTACCATGCAAGGAAAGAGTTGGTGTGGACCGAGACCTAGGCTCCTTATGTGACTGCATGCTAAACATTTTCTTTCTTGAGATTCCAATGTCCTATTTGTGAGCATGAAATCTAGCTATCACATAATCTCTAAAATAAACCCCCCAATCAGTTTTAAGTGTCTGCTGCCTCAAAGTCCCCGACAAAGCCAGTCACTCCAGATCCAGAGAGTTTTCTCTATTAATATTATTATCTTTCAAAATCTCTTTATGTTTTCATTCATACTACAGAAGGTACATAAGAAAATTTTGATAATAGAATCTTCAAATTACAAAGGAAAACATTTTAATTATAATTTAATTTTGTACATAAAAATACAAGTGAAATATTTGTCAGATAGTCAGTCACACCCCGAGAATACATACTAACTTCCACTTCAGAAAAGACAGTGTCTACTTATAATCCATGTGCAGTACGCACTAGTGAGGTCTACTGGCAGGGTTTTAAGGCTATTTTTTCAACAAGACTCACAAGTCCTGAGGTTAAATACACATGAATTAAGGATGTTTAATCCACCTTAAGATACCATCTTTTCATATTTAAAGTAGTTTGCATTAAAGAGAAAAAAAATACAAAATACATGAGCTATCTCCAAAAATAAAGCTTCTACGGGCGATATTAATATAAACTAAAAAAAAAAAAAATCACTTAGACTCATATGGTGTTTACTTTAATTTCTAATATGCACACTTTTATATTAAAAGCAAAATAAGATTTAATCAGAAAGCTGCATAAAGAAAAAAAATTCTCTTACTTGTCATGTTTAGACCCATGCTGAGCTGTAACCACGGCTGACTGTACACCATATGAAAGTGTAGTTTTTGGTGTGTGTGCACACAAAGCTCTAGTATGCACATACACAGAGAAATAAACAGTTAAACAGCTTCTACCTGTTTTGTGTATTCCCTTTCAGATTTTGTCCCCTAGAGCTTTGGCCTCTGTTGCTGTCTAACTTGAATCACAAAACTCAATGGCTCATGGTTTTCAAAGCTCAGAACAAAGTCGCTTTCTCTCTCTCTCTCTCTCTCTCCTTTTTGGTGGGTACAAGTATGGGGACCACAGGAACAGTTAAATTCATGGCATGGCTGGTCTACCACACAGCTGGGGGAGTTCTTTAAATAGAGCCTGTCACTCTCTTGGCCCATCAATGGGATTTCCTCCTCGAACTGCTGATTCGTTCAGGTACACAACAGAGGAAAATTCAGTTAACCTTTGTTTCACCCCAGGGAAAAATCTGTCTGAAAGTATAAAATGAATAGATTAAGAAAAAAAAAAAAAAAAAGCTGCTCAGCCCAGGGCTGTTCTGAGCAAGCACTGCAGCTTAAGTTAAGACAGAAAGGGACAGGGGCGCTGAGTTCCCAATGGAAATGCAAAACACAGGGTATCCAGTAGGCCAGACTTCATTTTGATGACTAAACCAAACCAACCATCTTTTCTGTTAAATAAAGCTGAAATCCTCCTTCTGATAATCTTGCGAGTCAGATTTTTCTCATGTCAGCAAACCACTAAACTGCTGTAATCTAAATGTCTCTAACCAAAACAAACTATCTCCAATCTCCTTACCAAAAAAGAAAGGACTCTTAGGAACAATTTCAAACACCTGTGAAATGTGGGCAGTACCAGGGTGCTGGATGAGAAAAGGGAACCAGCTAACTGAGAATCCTGTTGAACTCTTCTATTATTCCTTTCAAAATAAAAAATTCCAGGGAGAAGGGACACACAGAGAACCCCCTGGAAGCAACAGTTACTGGCGAGGCTGGAGTTGGCTCTATAGATGTAGGAAGTCACAGGTGAAATAAGTTAAGCTACTTTGACCGTCTGATATTAAGATAATTTAGCTCACAGACTATTGAAAACATGAATATAAATTCTGAGGTATGGTGATACTGGATGCCTATTTCTACCAAATTACTCCGGAAGCTAGTGAGACAGAAAAGCTACCGTGCTGCCAATACCCTTTATATGTTTAACCTATTATAATTACAATATGTTGACTATAAGCTGTTGGAGCAGCCATCTAAATAAAAAACAAGACCAATTTTACCTCAGTGACCAATGCCATTTTTCATAAAATAACAACAAAAGTATTCATTGCATTTTGACTTATTTTTCTTACCAGTATATGAACAAATTCTATTTTTAATCGACACGCTGTACACTGATAGAAAGGCCTGATAATTTTATGTCCATCTAAACTGTTAAGGGTCAGATTAGGTCTCTTCATGTTAGGAACCTTCCCTCTACCCAGTTATTTGAGAGAAAACCACCAAAATTCCCCATTCTGTGCTAGGCTTGTTTCACTTAACACAATGCCTCCAATTCTACCCTGCTGCTGTGAATGACCAGATTTCAATCTTTGTGGCCAAATAATATTCTATAGTATATACAGGATACTTTTCCTTTATGCATTCACCTGTCAATGTACATCTTGGCTGGTTACCTTTGTCATTATAAATACTGCTTCAATAAACAGAGAGTACAGATAACTGTCTGACATCCAGATTTTCTTGGACACACACATCTGGCAGTTTTACTACTATCCATTTTTAAATCAAAAAGTCTGTATATATCTAAGTAATAAAATTGTCAGATTTTACTGTTAATCTTCTTAATATGGAAAAAAGATCTATATAATTATATACTATAATAATCTATGACCTAACAGCTTATTTCCCTCCCCATCTTAGATTGTATATCAACCCAGAATTTTATATTTACCTCTCTTAGGTTTCCAACTATGTAACCAAGTAAGGCAGAGGTAGAGTGTGGCCCTATGAAAAGCATATAACTTACAATCTGAGAAATTACATCACTAAAGAAACTGAAAATAATACAGACTAATGTATAACCAGGACACGCTAAAACGCTCTTCCTTTTTTGAGTGACAATCTGAACTAGAGTGTTAAGACAGCTAATGTGGCCTGGCAAGATGGCTCAGTAAGTAAAGATGCTTGCCACCAGGTCTGACCCTGGGACTTGCATGATGGAAAAAATGTCTTCTACCTTTCATATTCCATGGCAAGCATGCCACATCTGTGTGTGCATATACAGCGTACACCCAGGAATCAAAGGTATATAAACAGGTAGCATATGCCATTCTAAGATGTGCATGGTATCTGAGCTTCTCTATAAGCCTGAACAACAGCACTCACAAAACACTTTACAGTTTCATTTACAGTTTTTCTTCCCTCTCCTGTAATCCCAATGGCATGCTAGTTCTTTAAACTCTGTCCAATGGGTTAAGACATTAGAATGTATTCTTTGAAAGTATGCTCTAAATTATTTTTGTTTCTCAGATCAGGTAAATTTGATCTCTCAATTCATTGGGATTTTACACTTACTGTTAAGTGTTTCCAGAGAATCTTTATTTCAGAAAATATGTATTTTAGTTCTAAATGTTCTATTTAGTTCTTTTATAGCTTTTTTTCTATATGGAGATTTATATTTATTTCATTATATGCTTATTTTACATCCCTGAACAAAGTCATAACATTGGCTTTAAAGTCCTTGCCCGCTAGTACCAAGTTTGGTCATCACAGTGTTTACTGAGTGTCTCTTAAGCAAGCATCACATTTTCCAGTTTCTACATATGTTTGGTAATCTTGAATTGTGGCTTAGATATGAACAAGACTTTGTAGAGACTATGTATTCTGTTTCACTCTTCTGAAGAGTGTTGATGATTTGTTAAAGGATCAAACATCTGGCAAACATATACAGGCAGAATTTGGTGTCTCTTTATATTGATTCCCCTTCATTTTTAAGTAAGGAGTTTACTGAGTTCTCAAATTAGTAAAAGTGGAACTTTACTTCTTGGTCCTAATCTTTAATAACTAACTTCATGTAAAAAAAAAAACCTGTATAAAACCATGAAATCTTATCTAATGCAGTTTTTTTTATTGCCAGTGTTGACTTTCTATCAGTTTCTGATAGATCTGTTTCCAGTTCCTTCAGATGTATAAGTATGAAAGTTTTCTTTTTAGTTATGTATTTACATAAAAATAATTGTAATTTATGTTGTAAATGTTTCATATATAGTAATAAATATGCTTTGGCTACTGAATGATTATCTGTGGAAGGTTGGTTTTTCCTATTATTATCAGAAGAGGACTTTGGGATCAAAAGGTGCATGGTGCTAGAATCTTTTACAAAGCCTTCTTTTTACTTAGCTTCACCGAGGTAGGATTGAGTTTATAGTTTTCAGTGTTTTGGTGCTAGCACACTTAAACTGATATATTTTGTACAATTATTGTCAATGAATAATGGAACAAGAGAAAAGGAAAATCAATCAATAAGCACTAGAAAGTTCCAAAGAGTTGAAGAAGGATCTTTGGGCTAGAGTGACTAGCAATTTAAGAAAACTTGCTTTCTTTCTGGAGGCGAAGAGATGTACCCTGGCTTGGTTCAGAATCGGATGCAGTGTGTATAGGTCTAGAATTACTCTAACTGATCCCTTCTTATACCCTAGATAAGATACTCAGGGTTTTTAGTATTCAAGGATCCCGTATTGATTGTAAATTCTTTTCATCAGAGAAATTTTTACATTTTAGTTCTCTCGGCAAATTAATTATGATTTACTATTTTAGGCCACCTTCTAAATTCCTAGGATAATTATATGAGAGTCTAATTTCCAAAACATTCATTTGCAAATAGCTCATGAATACTACGCAATTTCCCAAAAGGCAGGATGAAAATGAGCCCTAAGTGATGGGAGACAATGATCATGTACGGAGGCCGGCTAGTGATGGGTGAGAGGAACAGCTTCATCTTGCTAATGCTCCAGAGGCTATATGGTAAGGACGTCATCACCATCTATCTACAGGTTAGGACAGTGAGGCCCAGAAGCTGGCCAAGGCCACACAGAAGGTCACGTGTGGAGCATCAACTCAAATGTCTATTAGTGTATGTATGTATGCATGTATATATATTTCTGACATTTTCACAATGCATACAATGCACTTTGATTACAGTTATCTGCCATTTGTTGTCCTGCCTCCCCCGATACCCTTCACTTTTCCAAATAGTCTTTTTCTATTTTCAGCTTTGACTATACTGAAATTAAGTAATTATAATCTGTCTTTACCAAAGAAGACAGACAAATGTCATTAAGATGGAGAAAGCAAACTGCAGAATGGGAGATCTCTGTCCAACATGTAAAGGACTCACGCTGAGAACATGAGTCACCCTGTGAGTTTGTGACACAAACAGAAGACGACTGAGCCCAGAGCAGACAGGTCCTTAAGAAGATACTGATGTGACTCAAAAAGTGCACATGGTATTCCACTCCATTTAGTTATCTTGCATATGGATATTAAATCCACAGTAATTAAAATGCTCCTTCTCATCTACCACAAAATAACTAGACACACCCATACCAACTGTTGGCAAAGGTGTTGATGTTGGGAACTCTAACACACCGTCTGTTATAGTGTAAACTGGCACAAACACTTTGGAAAAGCATTATCGTAATGCACTAAAGTTTGAAGATAGACACGAAAAACAATCAATTCTACTCCTCAGTGTGCATCTAAAATAAAAACAAAACATTCATGTTAAGAGAAATTCAAAGTGAAAATGTCCAAACAGAAAGGAGCATAAACTGGTAGTCATAGAAGGAAAGATCCTATATCAGCAAAAGCAGACAACAAAAAGACTATGCAATATTTATATAGAAATATTAGTAATATTTATCTTGGGGTAGGAAGATGGTTCAGTGGGTAAAGTGCTTGTCACTCAAGTGTGAGCATCAGAGTTCAGATCGCTAACACCATGTAAAAAGCCAGGTGTGTGTGCTGGTCATCTGCAACCATAGCACTCAGGAGGCACTGATGTGCAGTGTGGGAGGTGAGCTATCCAGCTAGACTAGCTAGAATTAGCCGGTTCTGGGTTCTTAGAGAGACTATGAACACCTGATGTCCTCATGCATACAGGTGCACCCCTACCACACACATCGACACTCAAAGTTATGAACGATGACATCATTAAGAAATGAATTATGCTTGGTCGTTTATTATGAAGTCATATTAACATAAATGAAGTTGAGACCGATCCTACTGCTATGTAACAGCACATGTACTCACAGTAAATACACCCTAGAACAGCTAAACGTCTGCAGATACCGCCATGGGGAGATGGCTCAGTAAGACAAGGTGCTTTTTCTGCAAACCTGTTTAAAAATCTCAGAATTTATAAAAGATAGATGCAGTAGCCTAAGTGTCTGTAATCCCAGCATGCTCCTATGGATGGGAAATGGAGACAGGACAATCTCCTGAAACTTGCATTTCCTGAATCTCCTAGCTTGTCTAGCCTATAAAGAGGCCCTGCCTCAAACAAGGTGGAAAGGTAAGGACCTACACAAAAGCATTCATTTTTTGAATTCTTACAGAACACACACACACACACACACACACACACACACACACACACACCCAGAGAATACTAAATACATAAAATTTAGTGATTCTGAAGATTATCCTAGAACTTCATAATTCTAACATAGATGTAAATATAACTAAAAGCAGGAAATGAGAATATCGGAATCAGCAAGTTTTTCTTAAATGGCTGGGTAGCACACATTTCAGGCTGGTTCTGCCACTCTAGGCTCAAAGTGCTCCCAGAAAGCATGTGAAACCAGGCATACCTATTCTGTGAAAGTTTTACTTTAATCAAAACAGGGAAACCTGTCTGTGAGCCATGCCCTAGCAAACTTTCTCTATAGATATACCCATAAATGTACACCAAGAACACTTTATCACTGCAAAGCCTAACAACCTAAAGGTCTATCAATAGAGGATTAAATTCATTGACAAAAGGGTCATATATAGAATGCAGCTGTATAGGGGTACATGTTGAGACTGTGGTGTGAACATTCTAGAGTGTACTTATACAAACATAGTTTATATAGGCCATTTGGCTCCTGACATAATCATGAAGTGAACTATGTGACGCTTTACATACATACATACATACATACATACATACATACATACATACATACATACATATATGGAATGATACACACACACACATATATATGGAATGAATCCAGCGCTAGCTAGATGGCTTAGCAGGTAAAAGTGCTGATACCAAGTCTGACAACCTGAGTTCAATCCCTGGAATCAACAAGTTTTCCTCTGACCTCCATATATATTCTATGACATGTGTGGCATACACATGCACGCACACACATGTACGCGCACACACACACATAAAATTAACTAGGACCAAAAATGTGGCTCACTGATAATGTACTTGTCCACCATGTACATAATCCTAGGTTTGATCTCCTACACCCTGTGGTGAGGCATGCTGGTCTGTTCTTGCAGCCAACACTAGTGAGGCAGGACAGGAGGGTCCACTTCATTCTTCACTGTGTAGAACTGGACGACAGCCTTGCATGAAAGAGATCCCACTTTAAAAAAATGAAAAGGAAACAAAAAGAAACCACAGGCACTACGAATAACCTTAATGAGTCTTCCGGATGGGTGCAAACTGAAGAAAACTTCAGAACGTTCACATGGTAGATCAATTTATATAATGTTTGAAAATATGCAAAATTATGCTATACACATTTAAGTGCATAGTGAGAAAAAATGCACAGGAGTAAAAACAAATATATTTTTGAGATGTTAAAAGAGAAACAAGAAAGTGATTTCACAATAGAGATATCTACTGGCAGGGTCAGGAGGAAGGAAAAGGCCTGGGGTATGAAAAGCATGTGCTTCAAGGGAATTTGGGTCTCACTTCTTGGCTTCAGTGATGGTTACATAGATGTCCATAATTGTCCTTATAAATCTTATGTATGTTTTGAGTGATTTTGAATATCTGTGGTAATAACATTCATTGAAAAGATAAACACACGCTACACAAATGACAAGGCAAGGCGAAGTGACCAAGAGAAGGTTACAAAGTAACGCATTTGCTTTAGGAAGAGCCTAAGTAAGTCCTATTTCAGTTAAAACACCAGACTTGGCAGATCCTTATGAAAATCAAGGGGATAAATCATAGAAACAAATATTGAAGTTTGGTTCCCTACTCCTAGAACTTCTGAAGCACGGCCTGTTTCCTCTACAAAGCCGATGCTTACTCTTCTCACTATCTTTTTTATTTGTATTTTTTTAAATTTCAAACATACAAAAGTAGAGAAAAGAGCAAAACAAAACAAAAAAAAAAAAAAAAAAAAAAAAAAAAGAAAGAAAGAAAAGAACTCCCACAGACACAGCCCTAGCAATTATTGACCCACTGACAATCTCTGATCACATCCATTATTCTTATCGGCATCCTCTAGGATATATATTAATTAATATAATTTATATTATATACTTATTATAATATGTATTATACAGATAATTAATATAAAAATTCAGTATGTTATCTCAAAAAGCCAGAACTCTTTTGGATATAAGTAATCATGTTAACTAAGTCATGCTATTAAAATTAATCATATCAGTGGTACACATCTGTATTGAAATGTCTATAATTAACTCAAAAATGTGTAAGATTATAAAAGTTCCACTGTAATAAACTTATATTTATGTCTCTGGATTTATGTATTTTCTCCTTCCATATTTCTTCTCTTCAAACTTCTTCCTCTTGTTCCCTGAAATTCTTTGTTGAAGAGTCTTTATACTCCCCCATTCTGGATTTAGCTAATCATATTTTTATAGTGCACATCCTTGAATTTCTTAGAAACAGTAGTGAAATCAAGTTGCCTGACTCCATTTAGATCTGATTTTTACAACTTTTTAAGAATTAATTCTAGGGACTCATGCACTCTTTGAAAAGCCATGTTGTCTAGGTTAGCCTTTTTGGTTAAGCTAGCAGCCACTGTGAATTCTTTCAAATGTTATTTCATTAGAAGCTATAAAATGTTCTCAAACTAGTCTCTGTTCATCTTTAAACTTTAGTCCTTCCTTGAAGGGGAACCTCCTGACGTAAGGTAACTAATATCTCCTTGTTCCCTAAGGCTGAACAGGATATCTTAAAATTTCAAGCCACACAGTATTATCTTTGCTTCTTCAGAAATTAAGCAGAGATTAAACCAGTAGTTCCTCTTTCAATGAAACTATCTTTAGAGATACTTCCTCAGAAAGGAGATGGGAGAGAAAAATGTCTTACATTTTAAGAGGCTTCTTTCAAGGCTGAAATCTTTAAGTATGCAGTGTCCCAGGTGTTTTAATGAAGATGTCAAGAATTTGACTATTCTGGTAATACAATACAAATAAATATTGAGTTTATGTCAAGGTCTGTCTTGGTCACTGTTCTATAGCTAAGAGAAGAGGCACCATGACTATGGCAACTATAACAAAAGAAAGCATTTAATTGGGGCTGGCTTACAGTTTATGGTGGTAGCATGCTGTCAGACATGGTGTTGGGGAGATAGCTCAGAGTTCTACATCTGGATCCACAGGCAGCAGGAAGGGAGACTATGGACCTGGCTTGAGCTTTTGAAATCCGAGTCCATTTCAAGTGAAATATTTCCTCAAACAAGAGCTATTCCAACTAGGCCACACCTAATCCCTCTCAAGTAGTGAAACTTCCTGATGTCTAAACATCCAAATACATGAGCCTAGGAGACCATTCTAATTCAAACCATCACAACACCCAAATTTAAGTTTTTAATAAAAGCAATGCACAAAAAAAGTATATATAATCTTAAATGTGAGATTGATAATTTTGAAATTTCTAGAAGCAAGGCTAGGGCAATGAATCAACTGTGGTGGAGAGGGTGATTGGGGATGGAAGTGGGGGGGGGGATAACACTTGTAAATACAAAGAATATCCAATTTAAAAAAAAAATAAGAAGAGCTGAGTTCAGATCCTCTAGAACCTACATTTAAAAAACATCACGGTAACAAAAAACCTTGGTATGGCAGCAGGTGTGTGTAACTCCCAAGACTGGGGAGGAGACAGGAAGATTCTGTGGCTTCACAAATGGCTAGCTCCAGATTTAGTGAGAGATTTTGTTTCAAAGCAAACATAGAAAAAGGATTGAGGAAGACATCCTGATATTAATTTCAGTACTATAACTGTGCCTGCATGGATGAGTGCATCCTCATACACACACACACACACACACACACACACACACACACACACACAGCTTTTAGTAGCTCCAATATTTGGTAGTGTATATTATTACACAATGTATCTAAAATGTCATTTAGTGTGTAATAAGGATAAAACTTATTAATGACTTTATATTGTTTCATGCTGCTCTTAGAGTATAGCAGATTTCATTGCAGAGCAGATGAATGAATCCAGTGAATGCCTGCTATATTGAGCAAAACACCTCCACACGAAGAAAATCTAAATGAGACCGCCTATATGTGTTTATGAGGAGAAACCCCTCTTAGGCTGACTAGTCCTATAAACAAAGTCTCTAGGTTCCTCAAACTCAATCTTATAGCACTCACCTTTCTAAACTTTGTCCCCTTCCCATGTTTCCATACATTATGACATTTTAAAATAGGCAATGTATAATAATAAATCTGGAAAATATTGCATTCTTCGTCCTTATCGATTACATAGAAGTTTTACTGACTCCTATTGATTTTACTTTCAAGCATAGCAATGAATTCATTCCCCTCTCGCTGTTACTTCACTACAATAGCACACCAGACTCACAACCGGTCTCAATGTACTATATAGCCACGTGAAATTCTCAATTCTACAGCTTTAATGAAAAATATAAAATGACCATGTAGCTACTATAACACACCTTAATAACTTGCAACTACTCTAAAAATAAAGATGAAAAAAATCTTAACATGGGGCTGGAGAGATGACTCAGAGGTTAAAAGCAATGGATGCTCTTTTAGAGGTCCTGAGTTCAATTCTCAGCAACCACATGGTGGCTCATAACCATCTATAAAGAGATCTAGTGTCTTCTTCTGGCCTACAGGCATACATGCAGACAGAACACTGTATACATAATAAATAAATAAATCTTAAAAAAAGCCTAGCATGGTCTTTAGTGTCTGCAAGTTTTGGCCTTGCCTGTGACATGTGCTGTGAGGTATCATAGAGAACAAAAAGCCAAAAACCATTCTTGCTTTGGGAAACTCATAATGAAGTCAGAGAATAAAATGATACATACAACAAGATAAAGATAAAACTAGTAAATGAAAAAGAAGTTGAATGAAAGCCATTACGCAGGGTTCAAAGAAGAGAAGACCCAGATTAGTGTCATCGGAGATTATGAAATCTGATAAACTGAAAATTATAAAAATAAAAAGGTAGGAATATATCCACCAGGAGGGATGGCAGAGAACAGAGTAGGCTTTGTTCAAGAGCTATGTACCTCATTTTAGCTACTAAGCAAAGAGGTTTTATCTCAACTTAATGATTATGATATCTCTAAGGAACAAACTAGGCCACCAAATTCATCATGTTTGGACACCATTCCAAGAAATGTTGATGATCAATGAAACCTGTTAGCCAGATTCCAAAGCCTAGAAATGAACAAATTAAGTGTAGCAACTCCATGAGCTCTTTTCACAACTTTGCTCCATCTTTCAATGTTTTCTGACAAGTATAGAAACAGGAAAACTATATGCTTAGAATTTATCTCTTAAGAATTCAGTATCCACAAGAAAATCTGTGCACTGCAGAGATGCAGTTCAGTGGCAGAGCAGCCGTCTAGTAAGGAGATGATCCCTAGCAAAGTGTGTGTGTCCGGGGGGAGGGGGAGACAGAGAGAGAGAAAGGGGGAGGGTGGGGTGGGCAAAAAAAGAAACAAAACTTGCAGAGGCAGTTTACAAGTAGCATCTGGAAAACATTTTGAAAATGTGATTTACAACATAATACTGAGTGTCACAGAGTCTGCTACAAATTGCTTTTACCCTAATATATTAAGTTCTTCTGCTGATACTTGATTTCAAAGCCATCCAGTTCAAAACCCTAAAATGTTAAGTTTTCACAGACTGCTCTTAACCATTGGGGTGTTACCATCACTTCCTAAATATGGCAACGAAAGTTTACATGAAAACATCTGCATTTGGTATGTCTTTTGGTTTTCTTGGGTGAACTATAAAAGTATACTGGGTTATTAACCTTTTGAGTTAAAGGGTGGTGATGGTGTTAAAGATTTCTTCTGTTTCTTTCTTTTCTTTCTTTCTTCTTTCTTTCTTTCTTTCTTTCTTCCTTTCTTCCTTTCTTTCTTTCAACTTTTATTAGGATGTTGGAAGTACAGTTAGTTCCTTTTCTTTGAAGTCTGACCTTAAAATCTAAAGGTAGATTTATGATAATATTCTGAAGTCAATGTAGGTAGGTATTCAGTGTGCAGGGAACTGGAGAGGGGATGAGAAATAGAAAAAAAACAGAGCTCCAAGAGAGACCTGATTTGAAGATAAGACAGTAAAAAGTAGAGACTGCACCTGACTCTGCCTGAGAGTGAGCACATAGCATACAGAGGCGAAACAAACAGGGGCTACCATGGGGCTCCAACAGGCTATATTTAACTCTTACAGTCAATGGGCAGTCCTTTAAACAGCAGTCATGACAAAAAGACCTATTGTACAGCAGCAGGAGTGCAGCTGAAAGCATCAAGATGACAAAGTAAACAGTAGGATGCTAACTCCTCTAGGTAAAGAGGCAAGGGTTAACAGTGGGGAAAGATGGAGATGCAGGTTCTTACTTCACCCTTTTTAGAGAAACATATGCAGAACTTGACAATATCACTTTAATCAAAACAATTTATAAACAGAATACTGCACAGAAGAGCATGGCTAGAAATAACTGATGATTTGGGGCTGACTGGTGTCGGAATGCTGATCTTTAAGTAAGCTTATTTACAGTTCTAAAAATAAAATAGTTTAGTTCTAATAGGTCTGACTTAAACATCAGCCTACTTTGCTTTTTTATTTGACGGTATGAGGACAAGTGAAAAGGATTCAGTACCATTCACAGGAACAAAGTCATGTGATTCCTGCTCCTCCTGCTGAAAGACTCCTGTCTCAAGAGTATTATCTAAGACGAGATTCCTAATTGCTAAGTGGATAGCTATAGTGCCCGTTCCTTACCAGGAGGAAGAACATCTGTTTTCCTCCTGAAGGGATACAGGTTTCCTAGGCTACCAAATTTATCCTCTCCCCTCCACTGCCACATAAATACATAAAGGCAGAAACACACTCTCAAATGTAGGAAAACACAAACTATAAAGTAGCCACCAAACATTAGAAGAAACTGCTCTTAAGTCTCACATATGTGGCTTTAGCCTGTCTTTTCAAGGAAAATTTCCAAGGTTCAAGTCTAACTGCCAGGGGAGGATTAGAGAAAACAATGTACAAAATGCAGGGTTTCTAATTAATAAAAAGTGAGACCAAATCTGGCCATTCTAAATTTTTTGGTGCAACCCCTGTATTTATTCAGAAATTTATCCAGAAATATCAGCCAAAAAAACCTGGTGAAATAAATACAAATGTATCAAACACAGACTTTCCTATTCTTTCTATTCTTATCAGAAATAAACCAGGAAAAACAAGGTTTAATGAGGAAAAAAGAGAGAGAAACATTTACATCATGCTATGGTCTTGTTTGCAGGCACACATAATAGAAAATGTAGAAGGGTGGATGAATGTTATACAGTTCTGTTCTCCACCAAAACTGTTCATCAAGATATAGGTTTGACACAGAAAAATAATTGTTATTTTGAGAAGAAAAGTCAGAACTTAAGTCTAACTTAACATCAGTTTAAAAGAATTAAGAACAACTAATTTATAAGTAATACTACTTTATAGTGTATACTATTTGATAGTTTAAAATGCTTTTTATTAATATTTTGATGTAATCTTCACAAGTACTCTGCATGAGAATTAGCATTATTTCCATTTCTTCGGAAAATGAGATTCTTTTTCTTTATTATTACCATCTAATGAGGAAGTGGTACCGGAGGGCTTGATCAGGTATTAAAACACCTCAATTACTTTCCTCACCAAGGGGAGAGATCTTATTATTCCTAAACTTTGTATGTGTTGGGAGTACATTTGATTAAGAAGTCTTCAGCCTTGTTTATTCATGGACAGCAAGTTTAAGTTGGGTCTTGGCTATCCATAAACCTTAAGACAAAAAGCAGACAACTGGGAGGGGGTGAGGGGCACCTGCCCAGTCCCTGCTGCAAAGAGCGCCTTCTCACAATTTTAATGCGTGTTTTTGAAGCTAAGTTTAAAAGTCATACTTTCAGTTTTTTGCTTCACAAATAATTTTCAAGTTTTGAGTTTGGTTTTAAAATTTCTAAGAACAAAGCCAGTTTCTTGTTTTAGGTTGAAACTGAAAAAAAAATTTCTATATAATTCAAAGGGTTGGGGGGGATCCAAATGTCCTTTTTTTTAAAAAAAAATTACATTTATAGAAGTTAATTAAGAAGATACCTACAGGTTTTGACAGAAAACCTTCCTATAAGTGCACCGAAGTAAGCAATGTGACTGGATTCTGGTAGCTGAATTACACAGAGGAAGATGAGTGAAATGGAACCCAAATCAACTTTTAGATACCTGGTCAAAGGATAACCAGTAATTTTTTAATCTTGATTGTTTTAATTTTTATCTGCCAATTTTCTTACAAATATGGTTTTTTTTTCTTTTTTTAAAGCATGCAAACACATTTTTATAAGGTTATAAATAAGTATTTGTGGGTACCTATACATATACATATGTATATATGTAACAATAATATAGGAAAAGAGGTTATTAATCTGAGGAGATAGGAGAGAAACTGGGAGGGGCTGTAGGAAAAAAAAGGAGGATGTGATACAGTTCTATTTTAATTAAAATATATTCTTTTTTTCCCCTTTTTTCTTGATCTTCACACAGTCTGTGGGTTGTTTCTGGGGTGTTCAGGGCTTTCTGGGGTTAGTATCCCATTATCAGTGACTGCATGTTATGTCTGTTCTTTTGTGACTGGGTTACCTCACTCAGGATGATATTCTCTAGATGCATCCATTTTCTTAAGAATTTCATTAGGCCATTGTTTCTGATGGCTGAGTAGTACTCCATTGTGTAAATGTACCACAATTTTTGTATCCATTCATCTACTGAAGGACATTTGGGTTCTTTCCAGCTTCTGGCTATTAATCCTTGTGAGTAGTCTTCTTTAAGTATAATTTGCCAAGTAGAAACAATGAGACAGCTTAGTAGGTGAAGATGTTTGCTGTCTGAATTGAATTCAACCTCCAAGATCTACATGCTGGAAATTGAGAACTGTTATTTTCAGTAACAAAATAAAAATCTAAAGTGAATTTTTACCAATATGCTGGTATTGGTTTTATTAAGTACAATAACTGGTATTAATCTCAGAGGTCCATAAAGCCAGAGTATAAAACAAGCCAAGGACGGGCTTAGAAGAAATAACACAATAATCTAGAATAAAAAAATCCATAGTAATTGGTTTTAAGAAAAATCACCAGTCAACTCATATGCCTCATGAAACTGAAACTTTAATGCCCATGTAAGAAAACATGTAAGAATATCTTCTAAAAAAGAACATCATGGGGAATCCAATCGCCTATAAGGTCTTTTGGAAACTATAACCTCTAGAGACACAGACTCACAAAGGAATGAACCTGAAGAAGTAGATGAAAAAAGATAGCACACGGCACAGTTAAGGCTGATTCAATGGTGAAATTACAAGGAATGATGACCAGCCATGTGCGAGAGAGAAGGCGGTCATCTTTCCTGTCAGCGTCCTTCTAAAGAAGGAAAGGTTGGCATCTAGGACAAATGACACATCTAACAACTTGGCCATATGTCTCATTTCCTTTAGTCCCATTGGGAGTTCTATATGGCACAGACGACCAGGAGAGGGCAGCTCACCACTACAGCTACAAGAGAACTCTTTAAAAATGTGAATCTTTCTTTGCTACCAAGGGGATAGTCTACTTATATTGAATTAATGAGAAAATTTTGCTATTAAAAATTGTAAACATCAGACAAAGTAGTAACAGCACAAGTCATTACAACAATCAGCTAATAAATACTTCTGATATATGAATTGGAACTCATAAAATGATGCTAAAGTTTCTGCTTTCCTCTGACAATTGGAAATATACAAGAGCTACAATTATAGTCATTATGACCAATAATATAAAATTACTATCTTTTCTTACTATTGTATTCTTTTGATAATAAATTATTAACAGCTTATGTAAACATTTACTTATCTAAACTCTTTACTACAATAAATTCAACATTTACAATAAATGTGATCAAACATAGTCTTTCACGTATTAGTGAATTTGTGGAGTTGGGGACACAAGCTCCTTTTATGAATACATTTTAACACTTGGTATTTTTCTTGGACTTTACTTATCACCAATGCAGGTTCTGTGTATAATCTATGTTGTTACTGTAGCCTTAATTAAATATGCAGTTATGTCCTTAATCAGACCAGACTTTCCTAATGCCAGGAGACAGGCCAGTTCCCAATTTACTAACTTCTTTTGTTTTTGAGACAGGGTCTTGTGTAGCTCCAGCTGGCTTCCTAGCTCTGCCCTAGAATGCTGAGGTCACAACTGCACACTGCCATACTTGGGTAGTCATCTGTCTGTAACTGCTCTGGGTCTTACAACAAAGCAACCGGAGCAAACCTATCTGACTCTAAGTCAGTGTTTATCAGTGTGCAGCCTGATAATTAATGCTTATTTTCAATTCAATGACAAGAAAAATACCATAAACATAAAACCAATAATGATTAAATATAGATAAAGGTCGTTGTTTTAACTATATAAAACCTAGTTACTGTTTAAATACAGAATTTCATTTTCTTTTGAGTTTTTAATTTGAGGTGTAAGGCAGTACTTCCAATCCCTTTTCATGTCATAAGGTTTAAACAAAATAAAGTTTGAACAACCTATTAGGATAAAATGATGAGGACATTCCATTCAGAGACAATCAACTCAGAAGCCCAGGATACTCATGACCCTACTGGGCCACCATGAGGATCAAAGTAGGTCATGTCTTGATCACCTGACACATCAGTCACCAAATTCTGATGTGTATCTCTGTCCAAGGGTAACAGGGTAAGAGAGGATGAAAGCAGGATCTTCAACCCTACTTCAGTGATGAGATCATTTTATAACACTGAAGGTGGCCAAGTGTAACCTTGCCTTTCTTTGCCTTCGAATGCACTCCCTGCTTCAAATTCTGTCCATTTTAACAAGGTAACTGCATTCAATTAGAGAAACTTCTACAAAAATTGAGACATTAAAAAAGAAAAAACCGAATAAGAAACATAAGAAACCTATCTTGGTTTGAGTCTTGAAGACTTTCTCTGACAAAGGCACAAGAGTAAGAGAGTGTGTGTGTGTGTGTGTGCACATGCGTGCGAGTTTGGGGGCTATTAGCAATGCACAGAACTTTAGGTGCTAGCACTGGGGACCAGCAGGCTATGAGTGAACATAGTCAGAGGCGTAGGGCAGAGCTAAACAATAATTATAACAATTCAGGGTTGAACCCACTCCTTTAATAACAACCACAGAAGTCAGAGATAATACAACTCAACTCATTTTAAATGAATAAAACATTTAAAAGATAAATATAAAACAACCCAAGTATTTTTAAGTAATTTGAACTTCCCATCAAAGGTCTGCCTCTTCGAATCTCAACCTGACCCTCTGTTACAGTGCTAGGGATTAAAGTGTCCAAAAAGCTCTTTAATAAGCTGTGTGCTTTATTCTGTTGGATAAGCAGGCAGGGCCAGTTTACTAAGCATGCAACTTGAGGGTTTCCTTCCAGCTTGGGATTTTGCTTGACAGAATGCTTTGTTGCTACCATCTTTAATTGTTGATAATTTTATCTCTGAACTTGTTCTTTCTATGTGAAGAACAGAGCAGTGGAACATGACTACAGTTCTGAAGGTGTCTGAATATGGATTAAGCAATTGGCCTGGCTCAAATGTGCACACCTAGAGTGATAAAGGACATCAAGGGCCCTCAAGAGGTACGGTTAAGCCTGGATTAGTGCTAACAATGGTGACAGTGGCCCCAGGAAAGAGGTGTGGCATTTCACTAAGACTATGCAATAGAAAGCCAGCTCTCCTGTCTGTAAAAACCTGAGCACCAAGTCAGGAAGTGCTAGTACAAGTTCATAAAAAGACACGAACTGACACAGCATGCTAGGGACTCAGCAGAATTCAGGAAAGCACTTATAATCTCTGCTCGTTTGTTTTTAAGTTGCACACTGCAAAGTAAATACAGGCATCTCTTAAAGAGAATAGTATTTTATAGAATACTTTCTATATTTAGTTTCAGGTTATCAAGTACTAATTATCAAGTAAGACAATTTTTAAATTATTTTCCACTTAACTGAAAATAGCAATGTAAAATAAATCAAGAGATTATTCTGAACTGCATATAAATCAAGAAATCATTTGACTTCATGCATGGCTTCCAAGCACAGAGGAAGTATTTAAGTTCTACTGTATAATTAAACGTCATCACAAAGAGGCTGGAGACTTGGCTTAGCTGTTAAGAGCACTTGTTGCTCTTGTAGAGGACCTTGTAGAGGTGTGGCTCCTAGCACCCACATGTGACTCATAACCATTCTCCAGGTCCAGAGCATTGCCACCTTATTCTGAGCTCCACAGACACTGGGCACATACACACACACGCAGGTACAACACTCTCACACAAAGTTTAGAAAAAAAAAGAGAGAGAAACAAAGAGAAAACAAATCTAAAGTTACATTAAAATTATAAAAAATATTTGTAAACATACACTTGCTACAAGTGACTATTATTACTTTATACTAACTAAAGTTGTCTAAAGTATAAAGTTTGATGATGTAAGAAATACATTTGCAGAAAGAAAAAGTAGAACATTCACAATTCATCAAAATGTCACAGTTATAAAGTATTTGCTATATTATTTAAAGTTCTAAGACCTTAAATCTTGCTTTTTAAACAAGGGTCCAGCATTTTCATTTTGCTAAACTGTATCTCTTAAGTTGTAATAACCAGCCCCAACCCCATAGTTTCTTCTCAATGGTTGGCTCTTGCTTTGCCAAACTCTTCTGTTTTTCCAGGGCCAACAAACCACCACACCTCAACAACTCTGTCCCTGGTTTACTTCTGGTTACCACGGTCTATCTGACCTTCCATGGTGAAAGTTTTACTACATGTGTAAAGCCTGTAACCCAGATTGTAAATGTCTCCTTTCTTAAGCATTTGTATTTTTTTTTTCTCTCTCTCCAGCCTATAATATCCTCAAGTGAGCTCAGAATAATCTTGAATTAAAGGCTGGCATTCAGCCAGCCACTATCTAATCTAATCTAATCTAATCTAATCTAATCTAATCTAATCTAATCTAATCCAGTCTAGTCTAGTCTAATCTAATCTAATCTGTAACTATCCCAAATAAGTTCCTTGAAACCTTCCATTGACAGGCAGTTTAGCTCACACAGAATCTTCGTAAATTCAGGGTTAAAATTGACTTATTAAAAATATGGAGAGGAGTCCTGATCAGATATCCTCCTTTACGTTCCTATTTGGTCTTTTGCGTCCTTTGAATTTTTCAGAAATTTCTGAATAATTTTTATTAGAAACGACTATTGCCTAGAACATAAACTACAGCCCTCCAATACTTAAAATTTTAGAAGCAGCCACCATCTTACTGCAAACAAAGTTGTAATCTTTAAACACATGTCTTCTGATACCCTGTACTCTCTGCTTCATGACAATGCTAAGAGATCTTACAGCTTTGCTTACCTAGCACATATCTGTCCATACACAAATCTCAACTGATTCATACTGTCTCAGGTAACTTCATTATTCTCAAAGAATCATCCTGTATTACTCTGATATCTATAGAATTTATGTATGTTCTGATAACATACACTGCATTCTGATCTTAGGTCCCATAAAGATCTATATGCATTCCTTTCAGAATATTAGAGATAAGTTTTATAAGAATGGGAAGGAAAGAAACAAACAATAAAATCAGATGTAGGTAACAGAAGCAAATGCCATGGCAGAATATGTAATCACTAGGATAAAAAATAGGAAATCAGGCACGGTGGTTCAATCTCAGAACTCAGGAGGTAGAAATCAGGATATGAATCTGTGAGTTCTAGGTCAGCCTGTTCTAAGTAGTGAGTTGCCTGGTGGGGGGGGAATCATAGAATGACACCCTGTGCTAGTTAATATAGAAGATAAGTAGGTGTTCCAAAAAGATTCAATTAGGGCAACCCTAAAATGTCTGGCCACACTGGAAAGAGATTTAAACAAGAAAAAATAAATTTTGAGTTGATTTGGTTGTAAGCACACAGAAATCAGATTAAATCTCCTACCAACACTTGGAGAGAGAGGGTAGGAATATTCCAGGAGAAAGTCATGCTCCAGTTATTCTACATCACATGCACTGCCATCAGTACATCAACACTGGCTACGCTCAGACTGAAGTAACAATACAATCACATAGCAACCAGTGTCTGCAGGGAGACAGAGCAGAGGAAGATAGGAAGATACACCAAAACTGAGAAGCCAAGAGGTAGTAACAATGGGGAGCACCAGAAGAGCCAGCTAGCAGAGAACCCCACACTGGGGAAAGTGAAAGAAATGGTAGGAAGGAGCAGTAATAACAAAATGGTTTCAAGCTGCATGAAAGTCTAACTTTATAAAAGTCATGTATTGATAACCTTTATTCTCACAGTAAAGATATATCTTATGAACTGGTAATAATGTCAGGTGGCTAAATTCTAGCACTGGGAGGCAGACACAGGAGACAGCACGTTCAAGGCCAGCCAGAGCCATAGGACACTGTCCTGATAAAACAGCAAAAAACCAGCTACAACGCTCAGGATAGAAATTGGCAAAGAGATATGATAGAGACCATGCAATCCCTTTTAACAAGATGTGAGCAGTGGTATGGTTTCCAGGTTCTGGCACTAAGCATCTGTGCGGACGGTGTTAACCAGATCAGCAATGTCAGAGAGAGCAAAGGGTAACCACCGAACACCACCTTAGGTCTCTTCCCAATCAGTCCTCACTAACTGCCACATTTGCTGACCCTTAGGCTCACACCCCTATTCTGTCTTTCGTCAATGTTAGATAGAGGGATTCAGAGCCCGAGCTCAGAGCATCCCCGAGCATCTTCTGTGTCACTCACTAGTCTGTCTCTCATAGGTGTCCATTCCTCATTAGGAACCTCTGAGGGCTGAAGAAAAGATTATTATCTGGAGAGATAGATTAGTCAGTAAAGGGCTTGCTGCTTAAGCACAAGGATCTGAGTCTGATGTAGAACACATAAAAAGCTAACTGCTAGGGAGGCAGAGCCAGGCAGGAGTCTTGTCTGCCAGCCAGTCTTGTCAGGTTCCAGAGGAGACTCTGGGAGCAGGTAAATAAAGGAATAGATGCTATGTTCTTTGATCCTGTGCCAAACTCAAGGTATGGTAGTTTCCTGAAGATTTATGATCATATAAAACTTGACACTTTACACTTTGGATTTTTCACTTGTAAAAATGAAAGAAAAAATCTCAACAAAAACATGATAAAGCAAGGTGCTTTTTAAAATGTTTTCAGGAGGCCCCATGTGAAACAGGACATAGGGAAAATTCTATCTGTGACGTGGAGAAGGAAATGGTGCTTCTAGAGCAGGTGAGGAAATACCAGATTGGGCTGTACAAGGCAACTCAAGATTCAAACCATGAGGTTAATGAGCTGTTCTCTGGACATTCCTACTCTACCAGTATCTGCAAGGCTTGTGACATGTAACTGTAAATAAACTGCCCTCCTGCCTTCCTTAACCCTCCAACCCTCTCTGAAACCGGCCCTTGAACTCCAAGTCTCTTACTTTCCCAGAAACCCTGAGTAGGAATTAACAGACTCATGCATGAAAAATGCTGCTTTACTGAACGTTGGACCTCCATTTCATCGTACAGAATAGTTTAAGAGTATTGAAGTGTTGAGATTTAGTTTCTTCTTAAATTCAATCTGTTGTTGTGCAACAGAGTCTCATGTAGCCCATGCTGGCCTGGAAATTATGTAAGCGAGGCTGGCCTTGAGTACTTGATACTCCTGCCTTGGCCTTCGGAGTTTTAAGATTTCAAAAGTCTAACACCACAACCATTTTTTAAAAACTAGTTTCATCCAAAAAAGGGCTTCTGGGGGGGGGGGAGGTTGGGGGGAATGTGGAGAAATAATGAGCATAGTATTTCTGGTAAGATCTGATGCAATTGTCTTGATTTGGGCCTTGAGCCAGCAGGCTTAATCACTACTGCTTTTGTCAACACAATGAGAAGGCTAATAACTCTTCTTATCATTATGAAATAGATTTGAACTTGAAGAAACAGACTCAAGACACCAAAGGTTCTCACTACCTTAGGCTGCTGGCTCATCTAAGAAGACATAAAACTGACCCATACTTGCCGTGTATTTTTGACAATTTGGAAAGAAATACAAAGACCTCAATCTATGATCAATATTTTAGTGATATATCAACCTGAAAAGAATGGAAGTTTTTCTGTAAAAAAATCTAGTCAGTTAATATGGCATCTGATTACAGTATCCTCATGTAAATGATGAAAACATTGCTGCTTTAAGAAAATGGCAAGACTTATTAGAGAGTCACCGCTCGGTGGCCAGAGAGATGGCTCAGTTGTTAAGAGCACCTTCATGGATGCAATGGGAAGAGGAGGGGAAAGGGATAACATCCAAAATGTAAATACAGAGAATATCCAATAAAAAGAAAGAAAGGAAAGAGTACATATTGTTCTTGAAGAATCCCCCCAACCCAGTTCTATTCCCAGCACCTTTATCAGGTAACTCACAACTGTCTGTAACTTCAGCTCCAGGAAACTCTGAAGGCCACTCTGACTTCCTCCTCCTCCACCCCCACCCCTCTCTCTCTAATGTTTTTTAAAAAGTCACCTATGGGGCTGGAGAGATAGCTCAGTAGTTAAGAGCACTGGGTATTCAGCCGCCTGTCACAAGTTCTATTCCCAGGCCCCACTCAGTGATTAACCCTCTGTGACACTAGTCTCCAGGAATCTGATACCTACCTCACGCATGTAGTGCTCAATTTATATGTAGGCAAAACACTCATTCACATAGAATAAAATTTAATTTGAAAAGGCACTGCTACAGTTGATCAACAGTCATTATCTACTGAAAAGAAATACGTATAATATAGAGAAAAAGAAGAGTAAGGAAATAGCGATACTCATGAATTTAGGAATTTACGAAGATCTTAAGACAATTCACTCTCCACTATTAAGAATATGGCTGACAACTAGATGATAAGACCCTACTGCTGAAAGTACTACATACATTTTGTTTCAGGACACAGAGAAATCAAGCTGGGTTTGGAGACTTCCTCTCTGCTGGCTTTCACTGTGCTAAAGTCAAAGGTGCCATGCAGGCTACCGAGGAGAAAAGACATAAACGGTGTGACTCAGTGCTGAGCGAGAGTTAAGGAAATAACCAACTGCTTTCTGACTGGACCAAGGTCTGCTCCAGAGGAAGAAACTGATGTTTGGTACACTACACTCCATCAAAAGTCAAAGGGAGGGAAATTCGTAGTCCTAGAGGAAAATCTAGTAGTGATGTTTTGCTAGCTGGTCAATATCAACAGCCTTTAATGTTCGTAAGGATACCCACAGATCTTTGCTTGTTCTCAACTTTTGTCAGAGAAATCTCTTTTTTTGCAGAGGGTAATAGTTAATGCAGAGACTCATAACTGATCATAAGTGACTGAGTCCTCTGAGTGTTCTAAATGGGACATCTAAACTATTCCTCTTAGGACTCAGTCTAGAAGTGGAGACAGAAGAAAATGTAAGAGCCAGAAGACAGGGAGGACAGTGTGAAGTGCTGTCTGGTGGATAAAAATGGCTATTGTACTCATGAACTCAAATCAGCTGTAGTTACCTGCCCTGCCCAAGTTCAACCTAATTAAAAGTCCAGGATGCAGGAGGGAGAGCCTCACAGGCCTCACTCCTGACTTTGCTATTGGCAACTAATGGCTGGGTGAAAAGGAGAGACATTATTCTTTGGGGATGATCTGACCTTTAGTAAGTTTCCCAAGTTTCAATGGCTCTGCGAGGAGTAGAAAAGAAAGGGAAGAGTGAATATAATCAAAACTTATAATAAACATATATGAAATTATCACAGAAAAATGTTTTATTTTTAATGTAAACTGTGGCTGGCAAAGAAGTTGAAGTTTTTATTTTTATATTACTTAGATTCCAGACCTAACATGTCATTTAGAGCAGTTTTAATAAAGAGAACTAAGACAAAGGCTAAAACCACATAAGTGGATGTACTCCTAGAATAGGGCACCATAATGCTTACCTATCAACACCTATTCAGCTAGTCATACCTCCTCCAAAGTAACCACTTACCACTTACTAATGCTGGCAAATATGAAAACAGAAGCCTATCAGCAGGATCGCTCTGTAACAGTTATAAGGCATCAACAGTGAT
The DNA here is from genome assembly GCF_963924665.1 of Micromys minutus. NCBI lineage: Eukaryota > Metazoa > Chordata > Mammalia > Rodentia > Muridae > Micromys > Micromys minutus. Next base: position 38,115,663 of record NC_137963.1, read on the forward strand.
TTTTACTTGAATAGTATCACTTATTATTTGAACCATTGTTTTTTGTGAATGCATAATTTAATTTTTTGAAATACTTAACATATCTTAATTTCATGTATGTAGTATTGCTAGAAGTAGTATTTTATGCTTTTATAAATAGTTAATAAACCCCAATGGTTTTGGCTGTTTTATTGTTCTTTCTTGAATTCTAGAAACTGCAACTCTGTAGTCAAGATCACTTCTCACATTGTGTGTGTGTGTGTGTTTTTACTTCTGTAAAAGTTTTTATTATACATGAAAGCTGTCTGATCATTGCCTAATAACAATAGTCAGAATAGAAACAGCTGTTATAAATTATTTACTCAAGTGACTGTGAATTCTCCAGATGCCAGCAAAGTAAAGCAAATTCTTGTCATGTAGTGGTTCAGTATAATAAGGAGAGAAGGGACTAAAATAAAGGTTACTCTAAAGATGACAAAGTCCTTAAACTATACAGATAGGACTGAGGTCAAAGGATATTGACAGATTTGTCCAAAATGGAAAGGTTCTGTGGTCTTTATCAGAACTAAATAATAACCTGCAGGGTCCATCTAAGATAGAATGGTGGTGAGGGTTCCTGTTCAACACTTATTTGGAACTCAGCGTGGTGCTGACAAAGCACACGAAGCTGAACTTTGTACCTCACTGATAATCTGGAGCTGGAGAGAAGGCTCACTGGTTAAGAGCACTTATTTCTGCAAAGGTCTGGGGCTTGGCTTCCAGCACCTGTATGGTGGCTCAGAACCAATTCTAGTTCCAGGGGATTGATGCCCTCTTCTGGCCTCCTCATGCAAGCATGCACATGATACACACAGGGGGAAAAAAACACCAAAAACTAAATATATTTGAAATTTAATTTATATTCATAAGAAATAGCCTGAGCTTTCTAATTTTTCTAGGTAAGTATTAAATCAACAAGGTTTTTGCACATTAAAAATAAAATTTATGCTTAGCAATGGGATAGCATTTGATACATACATTGTATAATCAGGTTAAACATAACTGTCCTCAAGCATTAATCTCTTTATGAGAAAAATATTTGAAGACCCTTTCTGAGTGTTATAGAGTGGAGAGAGTGAGTGAGGAGGCTGCGTCTGGCTCCCACTCTCACAACACTGCAGTAGACTGAGCTCCACAGAGACAGCGCCCGTGCAAGCGAGAGCCAGACGGGCACTGGGCAACTCTGTGCCTAGAGGAGGAAAATCAACTAAACATGGGCAAAGGAGATCCTAAGAAGCCCAGAGGCAAAATGTCCGCATATGCACTCTTTGTGCAAACCTGTCGGGAGGAGCACAAGAAGAAGCACCCGGATGCTTCTGTTAGCGTCTCAGAGTTCTCCAAGAAGTGCTCAGAGAGGTGAAAGACCATGAAAAGAAAAGAGTAAGTCTGAAGATATGGCAAAGTCCGACAAGGTTCTTTATGAAAGAGAAATGAAAACCTACATCCCCCCAAAGGGGAGAACAAAAAGAAGTTGAAGGACCCCAATGCACCCAAGAGGCCTTCTTCTTGTTCTGTTCTGAGTACTGCCCCAAAAATCAGGCGAGCATCCTGGCTTATCCATTGGTGATGTCGAAGAGAAGCTAGGAGAGGTGTGGAACAACACTGCCGCGGGATGACAAGCAGCCCTGTGAGAAGAAGGCCGCCAAGCTGAAGGAGAAGTAGGAGAAGGATATTGCTGCCGACAGAGCTAAAGGAAAACCTGATGCAGCGAAAAAGGGGGTGGTCAAGGCTGAAAAGAGCATGAAAAAGAAGAAAAAGGAAGATGAGGAAGATGAAGAGGATGAGGAAGAGAAGGAAGATGAAGATGATGATGATGATGAATAATTTGGTTCTAGTGCAATTTTTTTCTTATCTATAAAGCATTTAACCTCCCTGTACACAACTAACTCCTTTAAAAAAGCAATTTGAAATGTAAGGCTGTGTAAGATTTGTTTTTAAACTGTACAATGTCTTTTTTTGTGTAGTTAACAAACTACCGAATGTGTCTTTAGATAGCCCTGTCCTGGTGGTATTTTCAGTAGCCACTAACCTTGCCTGGTACAGTCTGGGGTTGTAAATTGGCATGGAGATTTTTAAAGCAGGTTATTGTTTGGTACACAACACAAATTAGTTTTTGGTTGGAGTTCCCCCCCACATCTTCAGTTGTCTCTGATGCAGCTTATAAGAAGATAATTGTTGTTCTGTTAACTGAATACCACTCGGTAATTGCAAAAAAAAAAAATTGTGGTTGTTTTGTTGACAGTCTAGATGCTTCTAAGTAAATACAATTTTTTTTAAAGCAAAGAACTTCCGGTTTTTATTTTAAAAATTATTTAACAAGGAACACAGTCAATCAAGTCTTTAAAAATTAGAATGGATTAATTTACAATACAACAGTCAACTTAAAATATTAGCCCCTTCCTGAGGGCCACAGAGGCCAACAACTCTCCTTTAGACAGCAGGGTTGGATACTTGGCGTTGACCTATATTCAACAGCACAGAAAGACAGCCAGACAACTTCCATCACTCCCCTTCTTTCTCTCCAGAGTTCAAACTCTTGCTTAGAGAAACACTCCTATTTTTAAAAACCAGTTAAAATTTTTTATTTCATTTTTGATACTAGGTCTTACCCTGTAGCCCTTTAGGTTTGAACTTGCAGATCAGGTTGGCCTTGAACTCACAGACATTTGCCTGCCTCTGCTTCCCAAGTGCTGTGATTAAAAAAATGGGCCACCATACCGGGCTAACACAATTTTTTTTTTATTAAAAAAAAAGTAAGACCCTTTCTCCTGGTTTTCTGAGAAAGACAGCACATAATACTGTGTGGTTAACTGCACACTTGACTATATTTTAGAATTTCCTATGTCTTTGTAATTCAAAAATAATACAATAATTTCTTATTCATGAATTTTCTCCATACCAATAAATAACATGATTGTGAACTCACCATGCTTGCTCCAAATCTATTCTATTTTATTTTATATTGGTGACAAAGTCTTTTTTCTTAACTATCAAAGCCAATTCTTAAAATTATCTTAAGCCAAGATATATCTACAAAGGCAGATGAGTCCCTGCTGCACAGATCAGTCAGCATGACAACAGTTAATGAAGAGCCTGCCAGGACTGGCATGATGGTTCCACTGTAACAAGTGAGTTGTAACTATTCTGGTTGTACTTCCTAACTACAAGTTCCAAATACTTAAAATATAGAGATAGATTTGATATTGGCACTATTATTAATAAGTTCTGCCATAAGACTTCAATTACTAATATCCCATTAACAGTCATATATTATGATTACAGAAAAAGGGAATTAAACAAAGAAAGGCTTTGTGCTTCCCATTTTAGTAAAACTCAATCAGCAAGATCTAAATTAGCTTTCTGGTTCCTGATTTTTAATTTAAAGCTAGCAGAGGCCAAATCTACACTATATATATATATATATATATTAGAAGAACTAACTCCTAAAAGTTGGCCTAGGATCTCACACAAGAACTGTAGAATTCAAGTGCCCACATATTCTCTCCCAATGTCTTTCTCCCTGTCTCTCTCACATACAAACATGCAACATATGTATATATAATATTTAACATATATAGTGTGTTTATATTACATGGGGAAAGAAAATGCTTAATTAAAAAAACAGACTATCAGTAAAGTTAATTGAAAGCTATTTTTAAGTAAAGATATTTTTATCTATGAGCTTTAAAGAGTTTGTTCAGTCTTTGTTGAGCTGTTTCCTCTCATACTTATGCTACCTGCAGGCCTTCAACGATCAGAGTGAGAGGGACTCTCAGCTGAAATGTAATGTAACATTTCTATGCCAACCATCCTGGCCCTACTATACAGATGTTTACATCACAGTCAATCTACGTGAATATACATGACATATAAATTTAAACTTGTTTTCTACTATAATTTTAAGCCATTTACCATGAGTTTGGTCAAATATTTGGCATGAACATTAAGATAAAGTAAAAGGCAAGCTAGGTAGAGTGGCACACACGTTTAATTCTAGCACTTGAGGCAGAGGCAGACAAATCTCTGCTTTCAAGGCCAGTCTGATCTACATTATGAGTTTCAGGACAGCCAGGACTATATAGTGAGACCCTGTCTTGAAAACAACAACAAAAACAACAAAAAAGCAAAAGGCAATTAACAATCCAAAAGATTAAAAGCCATAAACTACAGTACTGATCTCTTGGATTTGCCAATGCTCGCTAGTACAGCAATTCAATTAAAATTTGCTTTGACACTCCCATCTCTATTTATAAATCTTGTATTTCCCCCACCAATCTTTTAAGAAGTCATACTTGAATTCTCTCATAGAAAAAAACCTACGATAAAGAATAGCACAACCTGGCGATTTTTACTTGTTTTCTAGGAAATGAGAAGTCACTATCTCTGTCCTTTTTATTAGCATAAAGGGTAATTTCTCCAATAAAGATCTTTGTCATTGTGTCAGCAGACCTCTTTGTAATTGTGGACATCCAGAAGCTGTGCTAAACTTCACCAAATTTCCTCCTCACCTCCCTGTGTGTTTTCCAGTGATATTTTAACTTTATATCAATGGTTATGAATTGTCTAAAATATAAAAACTCACTTATATTTTAATGTGGAGAAAGAGCTAAGTTGCTCTTTTTAATGAGTCTGTTTCCCTGTGAGACTATGAAATTATTGGTATGGTACAATATCCTGTCGTCTTCACTGAACGTGTCTTACCATTGGGTAACAAACATGAGCTACAGGCAGCTCTGTCTAGCACAAAGTTAACTGGGTTGAGTTGACTGCTGATCTAATTTACAGCTAATTTTTGCAAGTCTATTACTACTTTACCTTAACAGTTGTACTTCAAATTTCATATTTATACTATCTTGAAATCGCTTTGCATTTTCCTCTAGTGACTGTAAGAGACTGCTGAGTTTATATTTTATAAGTAACCACAAATAGTTTCTTGAAATACATAAATAAGAGAAAGGCTAAAATTAAAGAATTCTAAAATTGGCTATTAAAATCATATTTAGTATACTAAGAGTAATAAATTGGACTCACTGGGCATGTACATTTTTACTTTTGCTTTGGGTAAAAACTAAAGACAGATTTCCTAAAAGTATGGAATTTCCTGACCCAATTTTTTCATTGTGTTACATACTGTTTTCAGATAATTAGCACTATAATCTTTTATAACCAATAATTACAGGAAAGCATCCAACTATTCAATTTGAGATATACTAGTGAAGCTTCAGAATAATTTCAGAAAATCACTTTCAAGATCTTCCAATATATATTTCATTTTCATAAACCTAAATTCCCTCATAATTTGGTGTAGCTTAGAAAACCTACAATAAATATATTAGTGATTTTTTTTCTCACCAGCAAGTTTTAAATAATTAATTGTAAGTTATACCTAGTTTTTAATGTGTTTTAAAAAGGTAGAGCAAGAACAAAAGGAAGAAAATGGGACAAAAATTAAATTAAAAACACTAATATAGCTAATACTGCTTACACATGAACATCAAGATGCCAAGGGACCCAATACAATCCTCAGTCTAACATTTCCAATGGCACAGCCTAGTGATCACACGATACTGGTGATACTCTCTAGTTACCCCTGGCAACCTTTCTCAACTGTAACGATGCTACCCTACAATAGGTTTCAGTGGGCAGCTTTCTCTTCACTTAGCTGAATGCTCTGGGACCATCTGCGTCGGCAAGCATAAAAGGCCAGCCTGCCTGTGGGCCCGTCACTCTGAACACCACCTCTCTGACCCTGATTAAATACAACTTTCAATCCTTTTTGTCCTCCCTGTTGACTTCTCCTATTAAGGGAGGCCTTTGACAAAGAAAGCGGAAGAGTGGACTAACTGCCCCCAAGAAAGGTGATGTCTGATACTGCTCAACACAAGGATTAGCAAGCCAATACATAACAAAAGCAAGTTTGGGGGGAGGGGAGAAGTAAAAAAAAAAAATGGTTTTAGCTAGAGCTTTGACTAATTCAGTAGGTACACAATTCAACAAATAGCCATACAAGAGGCCTTCTTTGAGAGAAATAGCTATAGCAGAATAACAATTTGGAGAGATGCTTTTCAGTATCTTGACATAAAGCCACGACACTAACAAAAACACACCAAATAGTTATTTTTCAGTTAATTTTTAAATTAATAAATGAACTTATAAGTGAGGACAAAAGATGGTGTAAAACTCAGAAACAAAGATAACTAGAAAGCAATCACAATTATAAACTACTTTCTCATTAGGACACCAGACAGGTGACCTATAAATAAACTAAGCTATTATTTGGATATTGAAGTATTAAAATAAAGCTGTGAAAAGTACCAATACTATTTTTATAACTCATCCTGAAAGTTTAATTTTAAAAGCCAAGTTTACAGACTTAACTGTTTCTGATAGAAAGAGCTTGTTGAACTATGTCTACTCAGACAGCTTGTTCAACATGGCCAGAGCCTTCCCATCAGGCCATGCAGTCAGAATGATCATTTGTAATAATCCACCACTTTCTAAGTAACTCAGTGTCATGCTTCCATTTCAGGACAATTAATAGTTTGGCTGGTCACAAGACAAGTCAATAATACAACTCTATAACATAACCTGAAGCATTAAGTAAGAACACCCTAAAAAGCAAACAAGAACGAGCACCTACATATGACCAGGATCTACCCATGGCTATTTAAAATCTACCTCACAGGACACAAGGGGCAGCTCTGTGGTAGAGCATATCCGAAGTCAGCAGCTGGAAACAGGGTCTAGGCTGAAGTGACTCCGAAGTTAAGAGCACGTGTTGCTCTCTCAGAGGACTCTGGTTTGAGTCACAGCACCCATCTGGTGGCTCACAACCATATGTAATTTCAGTCCCAGGGAATCTGGTGCCCTCTTCTGACCTCTACGGACACCAGGCATGTATGTAGTGCACATGTATACATGTAAGTTGAATATTTACTCATAAATAAATGTAAAAAACAGACTTACAGTAAAATTTGACTATTCTTTATTCAAAGAATGAATGGCTAACACGCCCAGAAAATCAGGTGAACAGAAGAGGAGGTGCCTACGATGCAGAAGTCTTTCAGTGTTAAACCTGGGAAAAGAACCAAGTGGTGCTGATGAGGAAAGAGGGTAGTGAATTTTTGTGGCTGGTTCAATAGATGTAATTTGACATAGGTGCTAGCCTCTGAGGCTTCTGCCTGATACTTGAAAGCACCCTGGTATGTTCTGCTAAGAAGTGTGGCTTGGTGGGAGAAGAGAGTGATCCCTGTGCCTTTCAGCCAACGGAAGAGTAGAGGGCACAAGGATAGCCCTCTTCTCCCAGCTACTGAAGCAGCAACAAAACTCACCGCCCTCTTCCCTCAGCACCATCACTCAGCTCTTTCATGACACAAGCTTTCATGTGCCACAGGACTGCCCTTGGAAAGAAGACACATGGCTCTCTTGTGGAGATAAAGGGAGCGTAACAGTCATGAACATAAAAAGGGAAAAACTTTCAGTGAAGTGAAAAAAGTGGAAAGAGGAGGTCTCTCATAGAACTTGAAAATAATACAAAATGTGGGGAGCAGAAAAAGAAACAGGTGACCTGATTGACAGAGGTGAGTGAGTGAGCAGTTGGTGTGGGAGGAAGAGCGTGTTGTAGAGCAGGGATAATATAACCAAGCGCCATTTTAACACATCAACTTAGCCAAGGACAGAAGCACAGTATAAACAGCAGGCTAAATCTTCACAACATTTCCTCCAAGACTTTAAATATAGTCTTCTTTCGGAAATTCCAGCCTAAACATTCAGATATACTCCAGCTAAAAACTAAAATGGTTCCCTATGTATTAGGTATAGAACCTAAAATAGCTTGAACTCAAAAGGTAACATAATAACTTTGTCATAATATCGTCTGACATTTTTTAAAAATAAAAAGAATAAAAGCAAAAAAAGGAAAAAAAAAGAAAAAAGAAAAAAGAGACCCCTGTCTCTCCCAACATACAGTTAAAATAAAAAGGCACAGAGAATTAGTACTTCTATAGGAAAGGCAATGAAGAAGTGACAACGTGAGACCTGCACGAAAAGACAATAATGAAGGCTGCCCAAGGTAACGTGGAAGCAAATAACTCAAGTAACAGTTACAAATGACATCTGCAGAAAGAACGTTAGGAATGCTCTAAAATCATTACTAGTTTGAGCAGTGTCGAAGCTTTACAAATAACAACCAGTTGAACTGAACCTGAAGGCTCACTGAGTTCCTGCAGATTAAGATGAGATAAAGTAACACAGCCAGGGGCTGGAGAGACGGTTCAGTGGTTAAGAGCACTCACTGCTCTTTCAGAGGTCCTGAGTTCAAATCTCAGCAACCACAGGGTGGCTCACAACAATCTGAAATGGGATCCAGTGCCCTCCTCTGATGTGTCTAAAGACAGCTACAGTGTACTCATATAATTAAAATATATAATTAAAATAAATAAATCTTTTAAAAAGTAGCATGTATGAGCAACAGCAAAAATGGTTAAGGTTGCCAAGTATTTGATATGTGGGTGCAATTTAGCTGATTACAGCAGGCTTTTACTAAGTTATGTTATGCCTGTCGATTCTAACGTGATGGAGTCATGTGAAAGTACCTGCAGTGTCTAGCTAGACATGCCACAGATCCATCTAATATTCTCTCCAAGAAGCTTCTAAGCACTATGTGTGATTCTGTCAACCAGAAACTCCTGGCTCCTGATCACTGTTATAGTGTAGAAAATCTGGATTGTGTATAGCTGCAGAGTCTAAAAGTATATGAAGAAACATTTGGTTTAATTTCCCCAAAAATACAGAAATCCCTGCTTGGAAAATAAAAAGAGGCAGGAAGGCAGGAAGGTAGGGAGGAAGGAAGGAAGGAAGGAAGGAAGGAAGGAAGGAAGGAAGGAAGGAAGGAAACATCCATGATATTATTTGAATTTAAAAATTTAAATTATTTTTTACTTATACACAGATTATATATCTAGAAAATGGGTCATGTAATAGGAAAAACACCAAATCTTAAATAAGTGGCTTCATCTTCCAAATTAATACCTTCAACCTAGAAATTCGATTAATACCCATCCTGACTATCCCTTGGAGACACTGAACTTCTAAGTGAAAGTACCTAAACTGCAAATACATTTTAATACAACTTCTGTTGGCTTACATACACACAACAGCGAAAACAAACTCTAAAAGAGATATCTCTAGAGGAAAGGAAACAACCTAACTACGCCAGCCTTTAGGGTTAGGACTCATTGTCAAGTCAAGCGGCAAGGAGACCATCAGGTATCCCATATTTCTAACTTCACCATGCTAGAGCTGGGACCACGGTTTTAAATCCTAACATTCTTACTGTCATTTTAGAGATCATTCACAGAAGAGGATGGCTTGTGCATCCTAAGGGCTGTACCCAGAACACAACTGGCCCTAGAGCAGAGCAAAGTGAAACAAGGGTTGGGGAGGGAGGGCTGGGTGAGAGTGCACTTGTCTAGCCTGTGTGAAGTCTAGAGTTCAATCGCTAGCTCAGGACAGGGCTATGTGTACATAAGGATTCTTCACTGCAGCCCACACAGCTTCCGGGAAAACGTCTGGACTTCCTGTTGTAAGTCTTCCACTAGCTATCTCTCTCTACCCAGGTCTATCATCAGTTTCCTCCTGAAACTTTCGAGTGGGCAAGGCTTAGGGGACAGTTAACTGATGAGATCACTAACTGTCTTTAAGCACACATGGAGACCCATGGCTCCAGGTGCAGATGCAGCAGAGGACAGCATTGTCTGGCATCAATGGGAGGAGAGGCCTTTGGTCCAGTAAAGGCAGGTTTTTCCAGTGTAGGGGAATGTCAAGGTGCTGAGGTGGAGAGGGTGATGGGGAGAGGGAGCACCTTCATGGAAGCAAGTGGAGGGGGGAAGGGGAAAAGCTAACATTTGAAATGTAAATACAGAGAATATCCAATAAGAAAGAAAGAAAAAGAAAGAAAGAAAGAAAGAAAGAAAAGAAAAGAAAAGAAAAGAAAAGAAAAGAAAAGAAAGGAAAAGAAAAGAAAAGAAAAGAAAAGAAAAGAGGAATCCACAATGTCTACTTGGTATGAAGAACTAAGAACTAACAGAATCTAGAGAATTGGGGGGTAAAATGGTGGTTACTAGGGCATATGGTTCTGTTGGTTGAAAGATACCTTTGTTCTTTTAGTCAGTTTAAGACTATTAAGTTCAAAAAGTACAGTGGGAAGTGAAACATTTACTAGCAGGCTTTGGCAAACCCACAATATACACATTTTACAAAATAAGTCAGATAAAGTAAGTAAACTCTTTTCAAGATGAAAGGTAGTATAAAATATTGAAACATGTGTATATGCAAATACAGTGCCTGATAAAGCTCTTTATCCCTCCCTAGTTATTATTGTATAATCTTGTTTGAGATAGGTTTGCTGTGTAATTCAGGCTAGCCTGGACTCATATATGTAGCCCAGGCTGTCCTTAAACTCAATAGCTATTCTCTTGTAACAGCTTTTCAAGTGTTAAGATGACAGGGGTGAACAATTACTTTTAGCTTACTCATTCTATTCCTAAACTGCAAGCAAAAGAATCAAATAAAAAACTTACTACTAACAAATATTAGTATAACCAAAGGTTCACTGCAACAAGTTGTTTCTCTGTTCCAAGTGACAGCCTGATTCACTACACTAACCTTTTCATGCCAGAGCAATGTGTATATGACATATACTCTCCTGTTTAGTAAGGAGTTCACAGCACAGCCACATCTATCTCTTGTGGCAACACACACACAATGAACTGAGTGACAGAGACTCATGTTGATGCTGGAGATACACATGTGGGGACTCCAGCTACTTCTACGCGCACACTCCTCAACCCTGCCCCTGGCCAGCAGCTTCCCTCCTGCTTAGTCCTGTGCTCACATATCCCTCTGCTGTGTAGGAATCAACAATTACACAGCCCACAGGCACAAACTAATGCTGACAGCCGGGCTTCCTCCACAGCAGTCTCTGTCACGCTCACCTGTTAGCTCACACCAGCTGCTGCTGTTCTCCATTCTTTCACTACAACATTCATTTTGAAAATGTGGCTCTGATCTTAACTCCAGTCTACAAAAATACCATCTTCAAACCCTTACATTTTCTGACCATGCTTCTAAAGACCTTTATAACTTGGTCAACTTATCACTGCACATTAATCTTCAACTCTTCTCCAGTGCTTTTAACACTCCAGGGGCCGGCCAATCACCTTTTTTGATCAAACCAGTATTCTTGGGCTACACATACCTGCTATTTCCTACAAAACACTCTGCACATTCTGCCTGTTTACATAGTTTTCCAAAACTGAGTTAGGCCTTCCTATGTGTACCCATCAAGATACACATGTCTGTTTGCATTGTAAATAGTGTGTGTCTCACTCCCTGCTGAATTGACTTAAAGGCAATACTGTGTTTCCACTTCCTAATATCATCCACCACACAGCTACACAGTCAGTAACAATTGTTAAATGACAGGTTTATTTAATGCCTGCCAAGAAACTAGTTATAAATAATTTATGCTGGTGTTTTAAATTATAATTTTAACTGCTTACATGTCAAATCCTTGCTCCTACTTATTTCAATCATTTGCTTGTTTATTGTGGTTCTGGATTTGAATCCAGGACATTTCAAAAAGTAGATGAGGACCCTACCACCAAGATAAATACCCTACCCACAATCTGTAGAAATCACTACCTCTGAAACACTGTAGAAGGAAAAATGCCGAAAGTAAAGAAAGCTACCCACTCAGCTGGAGTATCTAAGGACAGAATAAGCATCCAAAAAATACTCTCACTGTACTGTAGTTATTATTTAGGACAGGCAGATAGGAGTATCTATACTGTCTGCACAATCTGACAAATTAATTTACCTAAAAATGATTCATCTAAAAAGTTAAACATTTTTTGTCTTAAAACTGAAGTCATTTTGTAGAAGAATGAATCGCCAATTTTACACTTTAAAAATCATGAGAAAATAGAAATTAATGAGGCCATACAATAAAATATATTATTATATATTATAAAATATGTTATCTATTACTTCATAGATAACATCCCTGCTAAGTGATTTATAAATATATAAATATATATGATGTTTTAGTGAGCTTCCTTCAGAGAAATTAGATATTATAAGTTAATCAATGCAATAAATGTTCTTCCTTATTCTACACTATTCAATATGAAAAATAGAAAAATTCAGCACTGGTGTCTCTTCTACAGTGACGCACGCACGCACGCACGCACGCACGCACGCACGCACGCACGCACGCACGCAGTGGCCCTCAGATCAATCATGGTAGAATAGTCTAGGCATAAGCACAGTAGACAATCAGAGCAAAGCATCAGCTCACCTAGTGTTTTAACCAATAGGATTAGCTGGGTTTAAAAGGAGGAGATGTCGGTAACAGTAACTCTCTGTCACATCTCCTTCATTCACCACATTTACTACAAATCAAATGTTTAAAACACCAAGATGTCTTTTAAAGAACTAATGGGCATTTTGTTTTAAAATCTTTTTATTAAATAAATTTGTGCTCATATTTTTGCAGTAAATTGAGCCATTTAAAAAGGCTATTCTATCTAAACAAAACCTAAGTGCTATACTCCAACACGCCTTGCTGTAGAGCGGCTTGTTTACATCAGAAACATTCTTGTTGGAGAAGTAGGGACTGGGGCAGCAGATTGTGTTTTGCTGTGTTCGCTGTTTATTTTTAAAGCCAACCCAGCACAGTGGACCCCTGGCCTCGTTCTTCACTCCATAAGGATTAGTCGGACAAAGAGGCTAGGGCTGTATATGGGCTAGAACAGGGAACAGGAAGACTGAGGTTCTAAGCTAAGCCAAGCAGGAACCTTAAGAGGCTACAAAGCAGTCTTGGTAAACAATAGGCATACCTAAAATGCTTAGGTTAAGGTAGCCTCTTACTGATGAACACACAATAGAACAGAGTCACAATGTACAGGACTGAAAGTTCAGATGCACAGCAGACACATGAAAGGCCATGCCACACATCACAGCAATTTGTTTCTACCACACAAACATGAAGTGCATACTTTTCTCTGCGAACTAACTGCTGAGGAGACTGAAGGGAAGCTAGAATGGGAATGTCTGCATCGGACTCTGGCCAGCATTCTGCTGCTACAGTTCTGCGTAGACTGAAAGGGTTTCAGGGGACTGCCTGGATCATTTTTGCTGTTATTTCCAATCAACCTGAAAAGAAAGCTCACAAACTATCCTAGCACAACCCACACTTTGGTTTAAATGGCTGTTCAGATATTTATAAATGTGTCTAGAAATGCAGAAGAATTTCAGCATAAATGTAGATCTTGACAGTGCTTTTTGTGGTACTTATAATTTACTAATAAAGTACAAATGGCGGCTTTCAGAACAGAATAAAGGATCAAGCCACATGTTCCCTTCTGAAGCAGGTTCTTCTCAAAGGATGGGTAACACTTTAGGGAGCACACCATCGGGGGCAGGGGCACATAGTGATGAAGTGACTTCAGCATTAGAGCACTCACGGCACTGATCGCTCACTCTGTAATCACATGCTCAGATCTTAGAGCACACTTATGAAACCAAGATAAAACACACACACAGTTTAAATTATCCCTTAGAATGTATTACTCACCAACGCCTTAAAGATGAACAATATTTTATGTTAGAAACCTTGCTAAAAAATCATCCTAAGATTCCAACCCTAACTCTTCTCCCTACTTTGGCTCAAAACTTATATTTTTATCATAATAATTTGAGCATTTGGTATCTCTGAATATGCTGCCTTCCTTCATCCTAATTTGTAAATGTGAGGGTCAAACTTCTCAATGAGCCTGGCCTTCCTTACTGTAGAACGCGTGTTCAGTTTGCTGACAGAATTCATTCGTTTATGGAGCTCACATGTAATTTCATGCTTTTGTTTAAACATATGTAAATCTTTTAATTTGAAGGCAATTTTAATAGATAAAATTAGTATGTAAATGTAAACTGTAAATATAAAATACATAATTTGAAATAACTGGAGGCAGTAGGCTCTAGCTTTCCATTAATATCTCTGCAACAATTAGAACACGTTTTTAATAAGAGCTTTACTCTGTCATCCTGTCATCTTGGCTTTTTTGTATTAATACACGGAAACGCACTGTCTGGAGGACATGCAAGAGCACTGCCTATAGAGAACACAAAATTGGATAAAGACAGATGGCAGCACGGAGCAGTAACGGTATAAATGTAGCATGAGAAATATACTGTCCAAGATCACGAACACGCTTTGTATGTTCCACTGAGAGCATGGAAAAGTACTATGGAAGCAAGGACATGCTTCGTACACAAAGCACAGAAATGAAACACCCGGTACACAATGAATCCATGCACAGCCCTCTGGCCAAGGCCAGACATCACATACACATTTCTATCTTCCAGAGAAACTAAAAACTATGCTTGGAGCACAATTTAGCAGAAATCTAAACAAAGAACTTAGCCTTTGTTTGAAAATTTAAGTAGACTGTATACAGACTGTGCCCAGACTTATTTTCCAAATGCTTGTAAATTTTCTTACGATACTTTCCACATGTGGCAGCCAGACAGGAAGGACACGAAGAGCAGCAGCTCCGTGCCCACCTCACTGTTTAATCAAACAGTGCAATGCTTAAAGACTAGACTGCCGGGACAGAGGTAGAGGCGAGGTGAGAGCGGGCTGAGGGAGAGCTCCACCGACATCAGCCATCTTCATCCTACAGATGAATGTTTTATAGCAGTAGTCAATTTGGAAGATGTAAAATTCGTGTTATTTGGGTTTGGGGTAGGAAGGTAGCTAAGAAAATGAGTGAAACCTTCAGAACAAGCAGCCTGCACTTCAGGATCTCACTGGACACCAGGAAAGCAATACTGCAAAGAGCGGGCCACCGCGGAGGATAGTTGTATTTTCTGTGTTATCTAGAGAAAAACAGGTTCATCCATGCAAAATGGACTGTTTTAGAAGATACTGCTGCTAAGAGGAAAGACTTTTCAAAGGGAAAGTGATTATTCCAGATGAAATGAGAAGCTGCAGTGTCAACCGTCCTTCCTGAATCAGCAGAAATCAAAGCTTTCCTCAGAATAGGAAATTGGAGATTTTCTTTTAATTTACATATCTTTTTTGCTGAGTATGTTTTAGCTGAAATATGAGAGAACTTCCAGGAGACAGCACTTCTCGCTCCCAGCCATGCTTTGCTGTGGCATTATAAATACTTCTACTGGGAACTAGGAAGACATCAATTATACACTAGTATAGAACACCAACGTGGAAGAGGCAGAAACAGTGTTCCATCTGGGGCACTTTGTTATACACTCGCTAACCAGCTAGTAGCAACCCACAGGCCAGCTGCAGCACAGAGTCCGACTCTCACTGGAACTATCTGAGCTGCTTACTGTTTGACACGTCAGACCAAACTCCTACGCAGGCCTTACAATAATAACAAGAGAAAGATTTGACTCCTTTACCTTATTGTCATGCATACATAAATGTATACATACTATTATATGTCTGAATTCCTTGATAAACAAAGGAAAACTGTGCTACGGTAAGCTTTACAAATTATTCTGTTAAATGAACTATATTTTTAAATGTGAAAATTTATCTAATATATCATAACCCTATCTGTAACAATATCTTTATTAAGATCAGTAAGTGTATCTAAATTGTATGATTTACAATTATCTACATAATTGAAACAAATATAAATTTCCTTTGCATCAACATTTGATTTTTATTAAATTGATTTTTAATCCTATTTGGGTGAAAATTGTGTCTTAACAATAAATATGCAAAAATGCTATTTATTGGCTAAAAGAACAAGTTTTGTCCGTTTCTTTTTACTGTCTACAAAATGTCTCCAGTAATACAAAGCTATAAAACTATATAAAATTTGTAAACTGAAACAAAAATACACTGGCTTCTCTCACTGTGGTGACAGTAAGAAGCCTAGCACTGGTTTTCACAACCCAATCGTGGACAAGGGTGGTCGAGATTCCTGTTTGTTTCCTTTACATAAAAGGTCACAAAAACACTGACAGGCTCAAATGTATAATGTAAGATATATTAATGATCTTTAGGTCCTGACCCCTACACAGCAATTTATCTTCCACTGATGCATAAACCAGGTTTTCATGTAGCTCACCATGGTGATAATTACCTTGTAATACATGATTTACCCTATGACGCCTGAATACTTCCTGGGCTCCCACCCCAGGTGCTGGCCACACTGAGCTGTCCTAGAGCGTCTCTCCTGTGGCACAGGTGTTGGTGCTTACATTTACGTCTCCTGGCCACATCTGAATGGCTCCAATACATTTTTTCTTCAATATTGAAATAAAAAAAGAATATTTAAAAAAAAAAAGTCTGTTTCAAGGACATAAAAACCAGTGTCACTGCAGACAAGGTTGAAGCACGAGCAGCCGAGAGGCAGGCTGCTCCCAGACCGATGCACGGCTACACGATGCAGAAACCTGACAGGCCTGGCGGAGCAGTGGCCTAACCTTACAGCACTGCTTCCTGCGCGGAGCTGGAACATAGGCTGCTGCTTTCTATGCCCTTCCTTCTTGCCTTTGTTCAGCTCTCTCGCTGGGTTCAGCCTACTAAAAAGTCAGAGGACTAGAACATGGGGTCACCAAGAAAGATGAACAAGCCAACAAAGCAACATCGCAGGGGAAAATTAAGGCATTACAATAAGAATCTCATTTCAACAAAAGGACCGTCTATATAAAGTATAGACTTTTATTTTGGTAAATGTATTGATAATACTCTGAATATGAAATGAAACGATATCCATTACTAATTTTCAAATTCAAGTTCTATAAATACAAGGAGACAACCTCTTGACTAGGAAGCAGTACACCTAAATCTACCTTTGAGTGACAGCATGCTTTAATCTGGGCTCTAGCTCATTAATAATACACTCCTTTCAATCTATATACAGCACTGACTCCTCTTATCCACTGTGCTGTTTCAAAGTTTAAAATGAAGTTATAAGAACCTGGAGCATAAGCACTTCCATTGGAAACCCATGGAGGAAAATGAAAATAATTTCATAATTATTTATAAAATGTAGCCTTTTCTGGTTTTATTTCCAGGATAATGCAAAGAGGATAAAATTTGATTTTAACAAAATCAAACCCAAGATTTACTTTCCGGGGACAGTTTAAAGGAAGGCGGACATCAGGTGGGTGGAAAAGACGACTCTCAGGCAGTTCTTTTGGTAACATAGAAATCTATTCGTTCAGTAAGATTTTTTCTATCACACCAATACCTATCTGAACATAATGAAAACAAAGATTCAAAATAGTAAGATACAATTCTGTTAAAGAGAAAAATTATTTATTAAAACAGTACAATAGTTTCATATACTTTAGCAGGTATCCTGTCCCCAAAGCCAAAATCACTTTATAGAAACATTTAACAGATATAAATGATAAGAAATCCAGAAATAGTCAAAACTCACAAATTTTCCTTTTTTTTTTTTTTTTTTTTTTTTTGGTGGGAGGGGGCAGAAGGAGTCCTGTAATAGTATTATAAAAAGCCATTAACAAATCTGGTCAAGCAGGGTAGGATCAGTGCTGACCTGTCAGGGCAGCTGCCAGAAACAAGAAATCTCTCCTTTCTTCTGGAGTGTTAATCTCAATACAAAAGACCACAGCAGAAAAGTCAAGATTGATAATTCTGTTTTCTGATCATCAAGGAAACCAGAAAACAGAACAGGACTTTGAAAGCAGCACAGGAGACTTTCACATACCCACAATAAATATAATCTCTACTGATTCCTAGGTTTAGAAGCAAATGAGATAGAACAAAACACCTCTTAGACAACAGTTTTTCCCACCAAGAACTATACATGTGACACCGGTCATTACTGACCTTCTTAACTGACCATTAAGCTAAAATATACCAGTAATAATCCACGGCCACTGGGGCCACGAAAGCCACCCTGCTTTCCTCAAGTGAAATGCCCTTCCTTGAGGGATCCTTTTATATCAGACATACATGTAACATAGCTTCTAAAGGGTTAAAGCTCTTCGACAGCAGGAACTGTGCTTCAGTTCTTATTGTGTCTGCCATGATAGCGAGATGATATCGGAAATTATTTAAACTAATCTCCAAAAGTAATACTTACTTGACATTTTGTAAAAATACACAATAAATACAGAGCAGAACTCCTGAGTGTGAGTCTGTAACAGGATTGAATAAGTGAACATATAAAGAAAAGGAAAGGTAATTCTGAAGGGCAACGTGAGACAGTGTCAAGGCAGGAAGCCAGAGGATGAGGGAAGGATGAAGGGTGAATGCCCAACATGTGACAGGCTCCACTACATACTCAGGAAAATGTGAACTGGAAACCGTGATTCCAGTTAGGTCCTGTGCACTGGGTGGTTTGGATAAGGCAAAGTCACACATTTCTCAGAGAATTATTTTCATGTAAAAACCCAGACTACATTATTTTAGTGAGATTCTATCACAGGAGGAAAGGAGGGATTATTCTCCTTTTGAAGAGCAAAGGATATGTTGGCCCATCTCTTTGGGTTTTCTTGTCCTGTCCCCTTTTCCCTTCTTCTTGGAATTCCAGGTTGGGGGCTCAGTCCTGAAAAAGCAGTTGTCCCGCATGACTAGTGTGGTTCCATTAGAAATGCCTTTGGTTAGAGGACTTTCTTCAGCAGCCAGAATGGGAGGAGCCGAAATAACAGCCATAAAATAGTCCCTGGAGGCGAATTCTAGGAGATAGGCAACCCTCTTGAAGAAGCTCAGATTGAAAGCGGTTGACTGAAAGCATGTCTATGAAACAACCTCAAAGGCAAGAGATTATGAGACTCAGGAGATGAAGGGTGTTTCTGAAGCAAAAATGTAACAACTGGAGTGGAACTGATAAATGATTTTTCAACTTAGCCTTTCATCCTTCCAAGGTAGATAAATTGAGTAGCCTGCAAGTGCTGGGCATGGGTCTTCCAGATGAAGCTTACTCTATGCTTTGTGTAGACATTTAAAATCCCAGAGCACTTTAGATAAATAAAAAGGAGAGAGATACCCGGTGAGGCTTGGTAAATGTTTTAAAATATAACTCAGTATTTCTTAGCTTGCATAAATCCTCTAGACTGGTTATTTGAGAAACTGAGACAAAATGTGGAGAAAAAAATCACTTTTAAATAATCTTGAAATATAGGCGTCTACATAAAAGTTTTAAAGTTATTTTTCAAAAAAAAAATGTAGGCAAAATAACATAACAGGTATCCAATACATTGTTGAAAGAATGGCCAAAACACCGTAACTTTCATACAGTTGCACTGAGAAACTTATCTGAGATGTATAAAGGTCTGGATTCCCACAGGTGCCACACGTGTATGGAGCAAAAGTCAACTTTGGAATGGTTTCTCAGGTGCCATCGTGTTTTTTGAGACAGGGTCTCTCACTGGTCCAGAGTTGACTGGGCTGGCTGGCCAATGCCCCACCAGGTCCGTTTCTTCCTCTAGCACTAAGACTGTAAGCAACAGAGCTGGGATTTTAAACACACGCTGCCCCACAGTGTTTTCAAGCCTGGGGATTGAACTCAGGTCTTCATGTGTACAAGGCCAGCACTGCTGATTCAAACAGTTTCCCAGTACCTCCGCCATCTGCAAGCTATAGAGACTATTCAAGTATACTTCGGTTTTAAATGTAGCCTGCAACAAGTATATAGTATGTAGTTTCACATAGAAGCCATTTGTACTAAGTCCTCCTTAGTATTTGCCCCATTTCTTCTGGCAACATAACAGTGTCTTACTGTACAGCTACCCCATAGAGTTTGGACACAAAGTCCCAGCCCCAGTCTACTGCACCTCTTGGATATGAGGTAGCCACATATCCAACCTCAATGCATACGTTCTCTGTATCCACTGGGTAGTTGCATATAACACAAACAGAGCGGAAGAAAGAACTGTTCAGCAGAGTACTTTTCTAGCATTCCCAGGACTGGGGTGCCTTGACAAAGCCTCTGAGACAGAGGTACTAAGGCTCACATTTTTCTATAAATAGCCAGCTTAAGGAATAATTACCCAGCACAGAGCAAAGTAGAACTAAGAAACCTGGTATAAGTGAAGTTTTAGAATGATCCAGTCATGTTGAAGTCATACCAATACCCAAATTTCCTAATCATATATTAACAAATGAATCATCATCCTAGTTCTTCCTCTAAAACCACTGTACCTTCTCTACCATCCCTTCCTGTAGTGGCATCCTCTGCCATTCCTAACAATTCCTGTCCCACTGCAGTACTGAAGATGACAGAAGAAGGCCTGAGTGGCATCCTCGTTCTGTCATCTTTCTTGTTACCTAACTTTGCCACTAAACAAAGGATCTGGAGACCAAAGTCTCAAAGTCCTACAGGAGACCCTCACTACCAAGATCACACATAGTAGTGATTCCAAACTCGGTGAGAAGACAAACAGTTACAGGAAGCTCCTAGGTTCCTTCATGAAGAAGTTCAGCCACAAGGAACAACTTCCATAAGCCTACTATAACTCAAAATCTAAAAGCCAAAGAAAGGAAAAAGAAACAAAGCCACGAACAGCAGCAGCATACATCCAGATTATTGCTTAAAATTCGCCAAGGAAAAGGGTAACATTTGGAATATTTTAACTCCTACCCTTCTAAGTTAGAGTAAAATAGGATACGCCAAATAGAAACACAAATACACAAAGTCAAAACTGACTCTACCCCACCATCCCTAGAGAAATCCTGTACGTGCTGTGGAAATTTCATTGTCTAACTTGTTAAGTAAGGGAGTCTTTAATAAAAACTTTAAATTCAGCCTTAAAATAATTTACATTCAGATGTACTTTAATAGCTGAGGCAGCTTCTATTTTGAAGCTAGTAGTGTCCTCAGGAAAATTCATCTATAGCAGCCAGTGTTCAACTGGAAATGGGATGGGAAGTTAAATGTTACTTTAAGTCACTAAGCCAGTATCACCAAATTCAAAATTTTGTTCTGTGAGAAATGATAATGAATAACTTTAAACAGAAAGCACAAACCACAAGTTTCTCATACTTTTAAATGATTATTAAAGTAACTTCTTTTCTTATATATCAAAGTAACAAAAAGATGAATTTATACTTGTATCAAAAGAGAAGTGGTAAGAGATTAAAGATTTTAACTATGCATTAAAAAGTCTCTTGGTCCTGTCATCTTAGCACTTGTAGACTAAGGCAAGAAGAAGGCAAAGTCTGAGGCCAACTTGGGACAATCTTGAGAGACGAGGTCAGGGAAGGGGAGAGAAGCGGAAAGTCTTTTGAGTTTAAGAAAATTTCAATCAGAGGTGGGATATGGGTATAGAACACCTGGCCCAGTATGCACACACAAAGCTCTGGATTTAGCACCACTTTAGGAAGGGGGGGCCGTGAGAATGGACCAGGATATATGATTTCACTTATAGATAGAATTTAAAATTCCAAGGGATTCTTACATCAAGAACTTCCCTAGACAAGGGTAAGGTAGGAAGCAAGGCTTTAAATTATCCAGATGATTCTGATGAGTATCCAAAATTGAAGGATACAGAATACAGAACCACCAAGTGAAGGATGTACAGCTTCTTGAGTTTTAGCAAGAGAACTACTCTTTCACAGCCTTTAAGTCTCTGCATTACTGATTTATATGCAGGTGCTTCGCATTAACTTTCCCTTCCTTCCTGTCAAACACTGCATTAGTGTTTCAGACACATGTGACTAACAGATTTCTTTTTTTAGTAGAAAACACATTCCTCTCCTTTACAGAACTCAGCTGAAGCAATGGGGCACCTGCTGTGCCAGCCTGGAAACCTGAGTTTGATCCCAGGAACTCAGACAAAAGTGGAAGAGAATGCATTCCCCCAAGCTGCCCAAGTCACATGTGCATACAATGCAATTTACAAAGTAAAAAGGCATAAACATTAATGAAAATCATATTAAGAGAAACATACGTGTTCAAAATAGCCACAAACATAATAAAACTGTTTCCAGGAAAGTGACTACCAGAGAAACAAAACAGCACAACAACTCTCCAGGATTATATATAGGACAGAGGAAGGGATGAAAGAAAAGCCATGGAAATGACGTGTGGACTCATATGACAGATGCCAGGCATGGCCATCATCTTTCACCTGTAACTATGGCTCAAAATCATTTCCTGAGGTTAGTCACAACACAATTCTTAAAGCCTCTCCAGGATTCTGGCCTGACGTCTTGTGGGGTAGATGAGATGCTTACCTAGATACTATGCATACATCTGAACTCAGGGTCTCTTCAGACTGAAACAGTGAATGCTTCTGTCATGTCAAGAACTTCTAGAATTAGCATATAGAAAAAAGAACAGCCAACTTCTCAACCATAAAAGTCATATATTTTATAAGCTCTAAAAACTTTCATTTTGGGGCTGGAAAAGTGACCAGTGAATTAAAAAGTGCCTCCTATCAAGCTTGGTGACCTGGGTTTGATCCCCAGAGCCAATGCAGTTGAAGGGAAGAATCAATCCCTGCAAACTGTCCTCTGGCCTCCATACACGTGCATGTCATGCATGCAGCCCCACAGATACAATCACACAAACTTACTCACAAATAAATGATACAATTAAAATATCTTAAACTTTTTCATTAATCAACTTCATGCTGAATTAAAATATATGATTTTGAGTAAGATAGTCTAATAGATAAATATATAAAGCTCAACAATCTGAACATCAGAAAAATAAAATGCAAAAAGGAAACTGGCAAGTGGACACAGGAGAGTAAATAAAGATATCACAGCACAACCCATCCTATGTGACTGTCTAGTGCTTTGGCACTGAAACTGAGCCAGGAGTCTTGCACATATCAAGAAAGTGACTTCAAGTTTAATTTCCTAGTGGCTAATGACCTAATTTTTCATGAACATTTATGCCATTTGAGTATCTTCTGTGGTAAATATCTCTAAGTCCTTTACCCAACTTCCCCTTGACTGTCGTCTTCCTCTTGTGTTGTGAAGCTCACTGTGTCTTCTGGACACATGTCCTTTGTAAACACTTTTTCCAGGTCTGTGGCTTGTGCTTTCAGTTTCTTAAATATTTCTCAAAAAGAAACATTTAACATTTTCTGCTTCTAGTCTGTGCTTCTTAGGTCTTGTTCTTCTAATATGTGATCCATCCACAGTTCTCCACTTTGTCTTTGGGTCTTTAGCCCTATGAGATGTTACAAGTCGAAGTCACTCACACCCTGTGGTGGAGACACCAGTCTGTTTTCAGCATTTTAGCTCTCTAATCGGCTCAGGACAAGTCTATCAGGACGCCTGTCGTTTCCTGGTTGAAAACTGGTCCCATGCCTATGTCACACGATCTTCACTGTGTTTCCAAATACAGCATCATCAGCTCAGATAATGCCACTCAAGTGAAAACAAATGACACCCCCTTCCCTTTCAATACATATACTACGCATTGCTTTACATTTTAGGTTCTCTAATTAATCTATGTTTTAGTTTTCAATATAAGCTATTACCTACCTTTAGTGATGACTACTCTCTACATATTTTTTTTAGCAAATGGCATTTAAAAGAATTAGTTTATTATTCATTGATAATAAGCAGAAACAATTATTTTTATATGACCAATCCTACAAAATATGGTAAACATATTTGTTAAACTCTTTTTAAAAGATGGTATGTGTCTGTGCCTATACGCATGCTCACACATGTAGCCTCAGAAGCCAGAGAGGGTACTGGGTCCCCCGGAACTATCAGGCAGCTGGTGAGCTGTCTGCTGTAGGCGCTAGGAACTGCCTCAGGCCCTTGGAAGGACTGGCAAGTGGCCTTCACTACTGGCCAGCTCTGCATCCCACTGCAGTTATCAAGGTAGATTATGTCAGCTCATTACAGACCATCCTCACTTCCATCCATTCTGCACACGCTCACTTCTTCCTTACGGCCCAGGTAACAGTATGACACAGAACAGAGCCTCTGAGAAACAGCGGGTGCAGAGTGAAGTCTTGTGATGTATACCACACATTGCCTACAATATTTGGAAATGGATTTACAGAAAAACCGCATTATAGAGATTTCTCTTACACACAACACAACTTTTCTTTTCACCTTTTTGAGTATTCTTATTGAGGACTAGAAAGATCATTATAGAAGCAAATGTATCCAATATTAAGACAATTCATTTGCTTCCATAGTAAAAAATATATTGACTATAAAATATAAGCCTCCAAATTCTTATTAGTTTCTTTTTCAAGACACTGTTAAGAATGGGTAAACTTAAAACAAATAAAGAGTCTTTCTCTTTTTTTTAAAGAAAAGAGAAAAAAGAGGAAGGAAAAGTAGGAAGGAAAGGTAGGAAGGAAGGAAGGAAGGAAGGAAGGAAGGAAGGAAGGAAGGAAGGAAATCTGATGGGGGATATCGCTGGATACTTTAAACAAATGGCAATAAATTAATACCAACATTACAGAGGGCCCGTATCTACCACTCAGCGTGAAACACTCAGCATTTTCGAGGCCCTGGGCTTGACCCGTAGCATTGGGTAGTGCTGGTGTTGGGGAGTTGGTGCTGGTTGTTAAGATACATCTACCTTAATACATAAGTGCATTTTATAAAATTTACATATTTTCAAATAAATTATGTGACTTCAGAGTAAATAATTTTATATTGTCTTATCAGAAATTAAGATTACCTCTAGGCTTCAGAATCAAAACTATTTAGGAATGTGTTAAAATAAAGAGGCTTTCATAGCAGCTAAAACACTATCAAATTACCAAGAATCTTATTGTTAACTGGCCTATGAAGCATCTTAACAGATTGAGGCTATTGTTCCTAAGAGATAAAACAACACATATTTCCTAACTATTTGGGGCAAATAAAATTACAAATAATAATAATTAATAAAATGTGCTACAATTTTTATACAATGTAAGAAACGTTTGTTTCTAAGATATAATGTCATAATACGCACTTTTACGTGCCCCAGAAATATAATAAATACAGAGCAAACCAAACTATCTAAAAGATAAGAATGGAAGTACACAACAGTCTATGTGGCTCCATAGTTGAAAATATTGCAATACCAGAGAAAAAGCTGACAGCGTAGACACCAGAGACAGATGTAATAAAATCTACACCACTACCTTGTTTGTTCTGTGGGTACAGAAAAAGAATTATCGCTGATCCTTTAACTGTGAAAAACAGTTTATTGAACAATTTTTAAGTCAATTTCAACTATGACCACAAAAATGGCACCTTCTTATGTAACAAAATGAAAATGTTTAAAATTGTATACATATTAGCATACAATAAAATCAGATTACAAAATGATTTATTCAGTAAAGGTATCAAGTATTTAGAATTCATTTTTATTTTAATCTTAATTGAGTAAGTCCAACTGTGGTTCTTCCATGTAGGTATCAATTAAAAGTGGTAACATAATTTCAAAATGCCTTTTCAAATAGTTGGGCTTCATTCAGAGAAAGAAGGGTGTTAGAATGAGGTTAAGTGCTTCTTTTGTCAGTAACGGATGTTGCTCCCTCTGGCCTCATAAACAAGCTGCTGCTTCCTGAATACAGCAGACCTTCAATTTAAATTTATGGAAAGACTAAGCAGGAGAGCCTGCACTCACAATTTTAATAACCTATTAAGTTGCGACTTCAGATTCATTTTATAACCATGCTCCTCAGGGAGCTAAGCTATCTGGATAAAGATAAAAATTTTTTCCTTTAAAGATAAATAGCATCATTAATCTGCAACATTTCTTTTCTATTATCTTTCGAAATGAGGAGTTATTTTGTTCTGATCTTGAGGTAATTAGCCTTCATTCACTAGCCTGAAAATGTCTGTGTTCTGAAAATTAAAAATGTGTCATTAAGTGGAATTTACCATAATGTCATTTATCTTTATATAGTTCATCAGTGACAGCAATGGGCTTGGGAATCCATCAGCTTTTACCAAGGAAGCATTAAAACAAATTGAAAAACAGAATAATCCCAGGCACTCTTTAACACAGTCAAAGCCATTTGGGTAATTAAATAGTGGTATTTAAAGTTTTAATTTAGATTTTCCCCTCTGTTCATCAGTAGTCAAATGAGATGTTCATATTCATAACTGTTTGTAATAAAGGTTTTGTAAAGCAAGCAGAATATCAATGTTATTAAAATTTAATATAACCTATAAAATAAAGTTCTTATTCTCTTGACCCTAATTTCTGAGACTACAAAAGAAATTTCCCTTTCTCCAAGTACTTTACTTGTGAAATTAGCTTCACAAAGGCTAATAATCCGGCCCCCATAAACACACACACACACACACACACAAATACACACACACACAAAAATACACACACACACACACACACACAAACCCTGAATGCTTAGAAATTAAACTTCATTACTGTCAATGTTGAAAAGAGTCTTTATGCCTTAAGTTAGTTTGTCACTACCTATTTCTTCCAACAATTAATGCAGAATTATGAAACATAATAATAAAAATTCTGAAATAGCACAAGAGATTAAAATTAAGTCTCTTGGTGATAGGACAGTCCAGAAACATTCATTCTGGTAAATCTACTTCTAGTCCTATATTATTGATTAGGGAAATAGCACATTATTTCTTAAAATCAGATTTTCAAAAAATCATATTCTTATTTAAGATAGTGATATAGTGAATGAATTTTAAAAATATAATATCATGAAGCAAATCTACTGGGAAGGCTAACATCTCATTACAATGATTCACAAGTATAAGACTTTCAAATTGCATAGGTCTTCAAAATACCATAGAAAACATTTTCTAAACATCTGGAGACAATATCATCTCTAAAAACTGTTTTCTTATTGTAAGCACAATTCAACAACATAAAAATTAAGTCAGTGCAGCATTGCTCACTAATACATAATTCATACTCTGAACTTATACAGCATACTCAAATATGTTAATGACTGTTACAGTATGATTTTATGTTAAACTACTGGATAATTGAAGTTTAGCGCTTTGCCACTTAGATATGTAAATTTGAGTTCCAAATGTCTTTTGGGGAAGAAAAACAGAATAAATAAATGATATTTTATAAGATATCTGTAACAGAAAGTAATCTTCTTGGTTGATGGTTGATGAATTCCAGAGCACTTGTGCGCGCGCGCGTGCGCGCGCACACACACACACACACACACACACACACACACACACACACACACACACACACACAGCAAGTATCATATCATACCAAATGTTGGTTAAGGACCAAAAAACTTTTAAGTAAAAATGCTTTTCACACGCAGCTCCCTCCTGGCTTTTCAATGCTGCGGATCTGTTCTGCAATAACTTGGGGAAATGTAAATTTGAAGACAGCCTTATTAAATGAATGTATGATTATATCACACATGCCTTTAAAAAATGTGCAAGTTAATAGACCAGAACACTGGAGAACTGAAAGTTTAAAAAAAAAACAAACAATTCAAGTATACAATAAGTAGAAGATTCCCCAGGAGGTAACCCTGGCGTATTTGTACAACTAGTCAGCAACAGGACATCTCGAACTAGAATCAGGCCTATTTTACAACCTGCTTTGCAGATAAATGAATCTAACCTTTACTTAGTATCTAAAGATGCATCGTTATCAGATAAATAAGCACATTTCAAAACTAAACTTCTCTTCAGATAGCTTTAGGATCTTTTTATCAATTAAGCAATTTATTGTATAGGTCTGTTTTATGTTTTACCTGTTTTTTAAATTAAAAATATTTCTTAAAATAGTCTCTTTACCTACATAATTTATAAGCATTTCTTTCTACATTCAAGAGACCTGCAGGGTTTTTTGTAAAATTTGTCTTGCTTGAAATAGTTGTCTGTCTCCTTTAAGCCAGGAGACACCAATCAATTCAAGTTGAGCAGTAACAATGTTTAACTTCAAATTGTGTGGAGGCAGTCTTTTGTGGTATAAAGTTATCACACAGTCTGACATGAACTATTTGTCAAATGCAAACTCCATAAGCAGATCAAGAGCAGACACACCCTGGCCCGTCCTCATTACTCCTTAGCACTGAGTACAACTGAACCGTTTCCCTGTTAGAAGACGAACGTTACATAGAATATTGTTCAAAATAGTTTTTAAAAGTTGAAACCAACTAAGTATATAAGCATATAAGCTTAATGCATGCTGGCACATGCATTAAAAAGGAAAGTCAACGTCTGGGAAAACAGCGAGTGTTAGGAGTTTTTGCCTAACACAAGAGAGGCCCGGATTTCAATCCGCACTCTGCCCCACCCAAACCCTTCACACACATGGATTAAAAAAATAAAGCACCATATTAACCAAAAATATTTTAGTGTAAAAGTGAGAAAATATACTTCAGAGAGGTAAGTAAAAGTAACCAACAAATTACTATGTATGTATTTCATAACATACTTTAGTGTTACCTTAAGTATCAGCACTGTCAGCAATGTGTTTGGGTGATAAAGCAGGTGGTGGAAGGGACACAGAAGAACTTTTTTGCTTCTCTGAGACAGGGTCTTACCTTTGGGCCCAAACTGACCTGGAACTTTACTGAGTAGCTCACAGTGGCCTTGAGTTTGTGAACCTCCGGTCTCCATCTTTCCAGTGCTAGGACTGCAGCCTAAAACCATTAACTGAAAGCACTGTTTTCACTAACCTTCAGTAGAAAGCAGTTCTACCAATAAGGTCTATTCTGATCAATGGTGATTTCTGAGGTCAGAACTGAACTGCCTTAAGTTTATACAAAAGCTTTCAAATTCCACTTTTGGCAGAAATATTCACGAATTTTTACTTCATTTCATCGATACTGATACTTAACAGATATAAGGAGACATATACACAAATATAATTTCCAAGCCTGCCAATGGGAACTCACTGTGTAGACCAGGCTAGACTCAGACTCAGAAATTATTCCGCTTCTACCTCCAGAGCGCTGAGAATAAAGTTTTCAAGAAAATGTTTGTTCAAAAGGCTTTAAAGGGAATGACTAGGTTAACTAAATTTGTGAGACTGGACAGAAACATTAAGAGTTTCTTTATAAAGTTACCTTTACAAAGTTAAGGATAAAACATTATAGTTCACCTTTCACAATCTTGGGGCTACAGAGATTCCGTAGAACAGGACTTGTATGAGTATCTTCTTGTTTGAGAAGCCAGCAGTGACTATGCCACCTCATCTCTACCAACCAAAACTGTTCAAACGTTAAAATCAAAGTAAGTAAAAAGCCTATGGCCTGGAGGGGGCAGGTCACTTGTGGTTCAGCCACAGATTTCCCAGGAGATGACTGGGATACTTGATACATGGGTGTTTCCCTTTAAGACTTCAGAGCATCACCTATGAGCTCACTTTCCACGGTGAGAAATACCAAGCACAGCCGCATCAGCCACTGATACCCTACTCTAAAGCATAGACCCAGACCTACACCATTTCCAGGGCTGGCTCGATAGCTCAGTGGATAAAAATGCCACTAAGCCTGTCAACTGGGACCCACGAGTTTGAAAGAGATGGCTGACTCTGGACATCCCCCGTGTCCTCTTTTTCACACATACACACACATACACGAACATATTCAGAGTAATACAAATTAAAAATAAAAAAATACAAAGAAGTGTCATTATAAAATACTTTTTATCTACTATAAAAATAATTTCTAATATCAGACTAACTAGCTTTAGAGTACTATGTATTTTACCAATAAAATAAAAGGAAAATAATATGAACTCCTTTAAAATGTATTATAGTTATTAAACATTTTCAATAGTTGTTAGAAATTTATAGTACAGTATTTGTCTAGGAGTTAAGGAGAAAAAAAATCAATTCTTGGGATAAATATAACTTTTCTGTAAAAATTGAAACAACAAAACTTAGAAAAGCATAACCTACCTCAGGTATCAAACAGTTTGCTTTCTTTTTAAATAACACCAGGTTAAAATAAAATGCAGTATTAAAAACATTTACACACCATCCTACTGACCATCAACACTTTGGAATACATTCATTCAAACGATGTGGACCTAAACTGTCACACTACTGGTGGCATTAAGAAAACCTAGTATGTCAATGGGGACCAAGGAAAGGAAAGCCACAGCAGGCAGGAATAGTGTGTGAGCAGACAGGCTCCTGAGAGAGACGGACGACAGAGAGACACACGGACTTATCATTCAGGCACACAAATGGAGTCACTGACATGTGTACAAGAGATTAGAACCTGAAAAAAGAAAGAACTTGAGACTACTATACCCTCTCCAAGACAGGCCTGGAGAGGCCGTGAGGAACTGTGAGAGCTGGAACACACAAGGAAGGGAGGGTTAGAGGGAGGCAAGGCGCACAACTTTGGAAGGTAAGACTGTGTTGGGGACAGGGTGCTATGAAATAAATGCCCCATGTATTGGCTACGGTGTTAAATTACTAAAACACTGCAACTGTCACAACAGGAGAAGAATCAATGAATGTAAAAAAGAAATGGATGGAATAAATCTTGCTAGTTATTAGCTACTAGTCTTCAAATTTCATTATTTGTCATGTTTTATTTATTGTATAAAAAAGATCTGTAAGACGAAAACCATATATATAGAATATATATACAGACCCTTCCATAGTGGCTACATCACCCTTAATCCATCTTATCCCAGAATCACACAAAAGCCACACACACTACCATAAAGACTAGCTGTTCATCAATACAGTATTTCAAAGCACAGCTTCTCACATGAAAGGCCATCACTGCAACGCAGACTGTTAACTGTCAGTCTCTATGTCAAGTAGCAACCAACAGTCGTACCAACTGTCAGTTTGACACGTTCTCTTTCGGTATTCAGAGATAAAGTGCACGTATGTAACACCCTTCCTGACAAAAAAAAAAAAAAAAAAAAAAAAAAAAGAGGACAGGGAGATGAGAGCCAGTCACCATTGGGAGCAAATCAAGCTATGAGGAAAACTGGAAAATGGCCACAGCAATAGCTCAGAAAGCAGGAAGGCTTGCGTACCTACTCACTTCCTGACACTATCAAGAGCTAATCTCAATCTCACAGCAGAATCAAATAGGTAAATGAGGGAAGAAACTTTGTCCAGTGTGTGTGTGTATGTGTGTGTGCACGGGCGAGAGAGAGAGAGAGAGAGAGAGAGAGAGAGAGAGAGAGAGAGAGAGAGAGAGAGAGAGAGAGAGAGAGAGAGAGAGAGAGAGAAACTTCCTATCCTGAAGAACCAATTTAACCACTTTCCTTACTCATGTTGGTGTATTATCAGGCTTTCCTCTTACCAGTTTAACTACTTCGTACCCTCACTGTATTTACTCAAACATTTAGTGAAAAGATACTACCTAAAAGCTGGCCTGGCAATGTGACCTGTGACCGCAGCACTCAGGAGGCTGAAGTAGGTAGAATGTCACCAATTTGAGGCCAACCTGAACTTCACAGGTTCACAGCAGATCAAACAAGGCTAAAGATAAAGAGTAAGACCTTGTCACAAACTCACAATTTCAGAATTCATGACCCTCCTCCAGTCTCTAGACATGCTGAATCTAGCTAACTGTTGGAGGAAAAGAAGAATAACCTAGAAGACTGTTGCAAAATCCAAACTACAGGATGACTGGCTCAGTTAAGATGCTAGTGTTCGGAGGATAAGAAGGCTTTAACATGACAAGCCTGCTGCTAGTGTGGATGTAGACTACTAGAACGCAGTTTGGGTAAGGATGCTGCCAGCCCACACTCCATACAGCGGTCACACATGCACCCCATTTTTCCTAGTCAGTCTCATTCCACATGGCTACATCTACTCTTACTCTTGCACTTCTTTTCTACATTGCATATCATGGCTAAGATTGGGAAAGAACTGACTGTACACAAGCCAAGTACATGTATGTAAAACAGAATCTGATGTGAACACAGGCACAGCGCAGGAGCGCCAGTGCCTAAGGACGCACATAAAACAAACTATTCACTTGTCCGATTGTAGAAAGAGAATGATAATCAAAACACTGTTAAAATAAAGTTTTATTCTAGGAATGATGGTCATATTCTTTTACTAAAAACAAATGGGGATTTTTCTCATAACTAACCTTTTAAAGACTTAAGGAAAAAAGATATTCCACTCCTTGACAATTTTAATAGTAAAAAAAAAAAAAAATCTGAATGGCATAGTCTACCCTAATAAATCTGTTTTTGGAAAAACTATAGTTTCTTTTAAAAAAAAGTTAAAAGTAAGATTTCTGGGTCTCAAAGTCATTTAAAATACAGTAAAACAAATGCAAATGTGAAGGTCACAAAAATTACATATCTATCATATACTTGGGAGGCAAGGAAAAATCACTATGTAGCCCAGGCTGGCCTTGAACTCTCGCTCTTCAGTCTCACCTATCTGAGCCACTCCACCTAACTCCTAAGATGCATTCCTAAATTAATTCAGTTACAATATTTCTCTTCAGGTAACAAACTAGAAACTCCAAATAAGGAAAGCAAGAGAATTCAGAGTATAAAGAGATTAAAACCGATTATCAAGAGTCAGTTTAGACTCCCAACCCAAAAAGATCTCACTTAAAAAACATCAAATATGACAATTCTGAGCTTCGTGCATAACAATAATGCTTTACTAATACATATGCAACTGTGCTAAATATCAATTTAAAAGAGAAGAAATATATGCTGTTACTTTTATAAAAATATAGAACAGTTTTTTTATGTAAGGAGCTCGTATACAGTAACTCTTTACTCCCTCCAATATTTCAATAACCCCATCTTAAAGATTTAGAAACTAGGGCTGAAAACGTTTAAATATGGTCAACTGTCAGCTCTGAAAAACAAACAAGTCTCTTTGGAGCATAACTAAATCCAAAGACCCTACAAGGTATTATTTTTAGTACCAATCAAACAGCCCCAAATTAGCAGACATTGTAAATGTGGCTTTTATTTCCTCATAATGGCTTGAGGTGAGAGCTGGACCCACGCTGTGAGAACAGAAGGCTTAGGCTGAGCATTTTTGTCTCTGTTCTAAATATCCCTAAGCCTAGGCCTGGAAGCTTCTAGCCTCTGAATAATTTAATCTTCCAAGATGGCCGATTCAGTTTAGCTTCCCTCTACTTCTGGCCTTATTCTGACTTTGGCAACCTGTTCTAATCTCCTGGCCCCTTCTCTTTCTCTGGCTAATTCCATCTTCACCAGACACACACCACACCACCACCTCTCCTCCCTGCCCTGCCCACTCTGCTCTTTCCTGTGCTGTTCTCATGTGAGCTGCTTTTCCAATCTAAACCTTCATATCCTATCTCTGACTCATTCTGTCAATGTTTTCTCTGATTTGTCACTTTGTTTGTCCCTCAATTAGAAGTCACTTTTAAATACAAACCAACCTTACCTTCATTGTTAGGTACTAAAGGTATGTGCTATGGGCGTGCCTGTATTCCAGGCTAATCATACTGTAATCCAGGGCGTGTCTACATTCCTCCTGGATCATATAGACCAAGAAGGTCTTTGGATGAGATCCTTTGTCAAACCAGCCATGCTGCCGGATTAAGATTCCTCTACAAAACATACAACAGAAGTTACCTATGCACAAAAGAATATACAACAATCTATGGAAAGTGACTCCAAATAGCCAAGATGTTGCACGATTAATAGCAAGGACTAAGCTATAACAATGCTCAAACTGAACACAAACATGCTTCTATATTTTTAGTTTCTAGTTCAGCAAATTAGAAACAGAAGTCACCACTTTCTCAGGCGTGGTAGTTTAAGCCTGTAAACCCAGCACTCAGAAGGCAGAAGAGTTCAATTCAAGGTCAGTCTGATCTACAAAGTGAGATTTAGTATTCAACAGATAAACAGACACCTCAAAAGAAATAAGTCCTGTGACAAAGTATTATCCATAAAAGGAAAGGGACAGGCAAACAGAATCAAACTAACTGAAGGAAAATGATGAGACTTGAAGTCTCCAAAGAACCAATGCCCTGGTGGGAAAACCTAAGCTGTAACCTGTAAATGGCTAGAGACAAGACGCCTTTACAGGTTAAAAACTTTAGAGGGACCCAGTCATATTAGGACATCTAGACCTTTTTGAGTTTGATTTCTAAGGCATCTATCCAAGAAAAACTGCCACATACAGCCATCAGGGAGGGGGTAAAGAAAGCATTTGAAAGAACGTTTAGCACAATTTTTTCCTTAAAGAAACATTTAGCAACATTTGACTTAAAAGTGTCATCAGCATTTTCCCTACCTTGAGGAAGAGCAATGCCAATCTCAGCCCCTGCTAATCATTTGGTCTCCTCAACGGTGGGGTCAGGACAAGCCCCAGAAGCAATAAGGAAGATCACAGCCAGACACAGGTTTACCTAAAGACTAAAAGTTATAAGTGCTTCTCCTACCCTACACTGCAGCATTATCTTCATAAAGGCCTGCTTATTATATAGTATTTTCCTGCCAGACAATTTATACTATTCAACAAAAAAGTTAGAACGCGTATTAAAAACAAAGAAAAAACAGTTTAAAGAATCCAAACAAGCATCAAACCCACTGTAACACAGCACAGATGTTACAAATATCACATTGGGAATTTTTTAAATCCTGGTTAACATTCTAATGGAAAAGGCAGGCATTTTGTAAAAGAGCAGATAGGCAGAGATGAAAACTTTATAAAGGAGTCAGAGAAGCTACAAATAAAAACTGAGGACTGAACTTGTAATGCTCATGACTGATTTTATAAGGGCTTAAATACTGCCAGAAATAGCAACAATCCAGGCACATGTTTAAAGAGCTGTCTTTCACTTTGCAACCCACTACTGGTACACAAATATATCAACATTTACTTAAGTGCATTTAGGCCAAAATAATACAGTTTTCAATGAAAATATTTATATTACATTATCATTAATAATGGCTGTACAGAGTAATTAAGTACTCTATTTTTGTTTTTAACAATTAGCCCAACATTAATACTTAGTTAATGTTTTTTTACAAGTGAAAAAACCAAGCTTGAATGTGTTAAATAATTTGTCAGGGTTAAACAACAAAACCTAAGGTCTGTTTTTTCTGGAAAATTCACACTGAGTTGAGGGCACACTGGTAAATGTTATTAGTCTGAATTTAAACTGAGGAAACTAAAGGTCAATGGGGGTGTCCAGCACCCAGGGGTCACAGAGCTCAAAGGAAGGCCAGCTGTCTGGGGCTCATCCGAAGCCAGAGCTTCCGATTTGTTCAGTGTCAGCACCTCTTCATGCCAGTCTCATCTGTGACTTCTCAGGGCTCACTGGAGTGGAGGCTCTATACAGCTATTTTTGCCAAAAGAAGTCATTTTCCTGAAAAACCTCATTTTCCTGAAAAAGCCACTTGGTAATTTGAACTAAAAATCTTACTTGTGCTAAAACGTAGATCTAGACAGTTCTTGTTCCAGAGTTTATAGACATAATGCAGCATATGCAAAAAGAAACATAAGATTAAAATGTACATCTCTTTAATAAGCATACAGTCCATAATATTTTTTACTGCTTTAGTTGTCAAGGTTAAGATTTAATGTAATGTTTACAGACAGGCATCATTTCATTAAATATTCCTAAGGGAAGCAGCTGTGCCCATTTTACTTTTAATCTTCTAGTTCATGCATAACTGTCTTTATTTCAGTCTATTTTAAGTCCTGTCAAAGTAGTATAAAATAGACAAGAAAGTCTAGTTTGTAATAACGAACTGAATCTATAAAATACGATTTTTTTTTCTACAGCATACTCAGCTAATTTTATCTATCTATGCACAGCATACCAAAGACTTTCTGGATTGACTGTGGGATCAAATGATGCTATATGTTAGCAGTATTGTGACAACCGGGACTCTAGGAGACCACCATATAAATGAATCCTTATTCGTGTATTCTTTATTTTCCACAAGTCTACACAAACTCTTAAAGCCAACACTGGATTCACATAAGGATGCGTGAGTTGAGAGTGTGAAGGGGAAGATGGGGGACGGATGGAGAAGTGGTTCTGCAAAAGCCAATGCAATGCAATGCCATGAGTCTTATACAGCAGCTCTGTCTCTACCTTTACCAACAACTAGTCTGTGCCTTTCACATCTTGTGTGTGGTGATTTGCTGTCGCCTCTGCAATGTTTCCAGACAAATCCATAAGTGCCCTATGTTGGTCCAAACACCCTCCACTTTTAAGTACTGCAGAAACGCTCGATTCTATAGTCATTATCCATTATCACCTTTCCTATATAATAAAAATTGAAGATTCTCATTTATTCTTTGGACAATACAACAGATAATGCAGTGACTCGAATGGGGTCTTGCTCTTCAAATATAAAACATCAAGACTGTTACAACGGCTGGCAGAGGAGGGCAAAGGGATGAGGAATGGAAGGGCCCAAGTACATGCTGCCCGAGTCCCCTTTTCTCTTTGATCCTGCTCATTTTACTTCAAGCCTGAGAATGACTAGGGAGCCACTACACCATAAAAACATCACGGTACAAAGAAGTTAACAGCCAACAGAATTCATCCCTTTTAAATACAAATAAGCCAAAGGCCTTAACGAGTCAATCTCTTTGGGCCATTTTTTTTCTTTATAAAAAGATATTAAGCGAACTTCCTTCTCCTTCAATTAAAAAAAAAATCAATGAATTCCATGTGAAAAATTATAAAATGATGCTCTTCTCTGCATGGCTCCTTCTACCCACTCTAGCCTGTCACTTTCCCACTGTCCTTTACAGCCAAATCAAAATTCCTGCTCACAATCTAAGACTGATTCAAACAATGTCTAGAAGAGACTTAATGTCAGGACATTTGCATTTCTGAAAGGATCAATTAAACCACATAGATTTGTTTTTTTCTTTTATACAGGCTAGGTTGGAGATTCAGGAGGATTTGAGAACAGGTCTCAAACACACAAGTTACCCAGGCTTGCCTGGAACTCACTACATAATTCAGACTCACTTTTCACTTTAACCCTAAACTCCTCCAGCTACACATATGTATCTAATTTAAACCATGTAATAAATAGGACTTGATGCTAGATGTGAACTGGATGTTTCAGCAGAGAAGCCCCCAAACAACACAAACTTTACCTACTCTCCCTGCTTCTCAATCATATTTCTAATTCACTTTCCAGAAAGCATAATTTACAACTATAATGTCCTCCAGATTTAAAAAAAAAATTAAGGATATAATTAAATTACTTTGCCTCTCCCTTTCCTCAATCCAAACCCTACCATATACCACTCCCTGTTTTCTTTCAGACTGAGGGCATCTCCTTTCTAATTAATTGCTGTTACTGTGTGTATGCATGAATATACACTCCTAAATATATAAATATGACCTGGTCAATCTATGATGTTACTCATATAACCATTCGGTATTAGATAACCAACTGGGGTGCTCTTCCCTGAGGAAGACTATTTCTCCTGCTCTCAGCAGTCCTTAGTTGCCGGCAGTTCTTCATCTAAGGTCGAGGCCCTGAGCTTTCCCCCTCCCATGCTGACATGTCAGTTGTATCTGTTCAGTTCCTGTTTAGGCAGTTGTGTTGGAGAGACGAACAGTGTCATTCTGACACTCTGGAGACACAGTCTCACAACAGCTTTCTTGATTGGCTCATAACAATCTTTCTTCCTTCTCTTCTGCAATGCTCCCTGACCCTTAGGTTCAGGAGCCTCGCTGCTGTAGATATTTATCAGTATCTACAGATTCTGAAGATATTACCAGGCTTGGGCTCCACAGCACTGCATTTTGATTTTGATTGGCTGTGTTTTTCTACAGTGGTCTCCATCTGTTGCAGAGGTTTCCTTGATGAGTCCAGAACACTGGTAATGAAGACTACACGTATCAGGCTAGACTCTGGACAAAAGTGTACAGGATTTCCTCTAGTTTTTTATTTGAGTCTTGTCTTCCTTTTTGCACTGACTCCTGTTTCTAAGAAGCAGCAAATACTTCAGGATTCATCTTTACAGACTGAATAAAGCACACATATTAAAACAAGAGCAGGTTTTGGAAGGAAAGTAATAAAAGTGAGCTGACAGTAATATTTGTGTAGTCGAGGCATATGAGAGGAGCGGTGTTAGGGCAGCGTGGGGCCAGTGCATGCTCCAGGCACCATGGAAGCAAGTGTCAGCTGGGCCAGAGACGGGAAGGACCATGTCTGAAACTCGACATACACCAGGGGTGGGAAAGGGAGACAAGGTAAGGGTAACAAAGGCAGAAGTGGGGATGTATAATGAAACTCAGAGAAAAGGGGAGCAATGACAGCCCGGGCAAAGCTCCACGCTCCATCCCAGGACAAGGTGGCACATGCCTGTGGGGGTGGGACAACGAGAGGAAAGGGGAAATGGAGAAAAAGTAAGACTAGGAAGCAAGAATGAAAAACAGGATTTTACAGAGACAGTGAAAAGTTACAAAGAGCTGAAGTGAAGACCAGAGAAGGGATCCCAGCCACAGCCAGAACTGTCTTTCTCTTCTGGTTTTTAAAAACAGAAAACAATATGATGAGAGACTGTGGGGTGTGTCTTCACTGGCCTTTGAATACACTGTCAGGAAACAGAGCCCCAGTACCTTCCTCCAAACCACGAGGTTGACAGTGAGGCAAACAAGACAGAAAAGGAAGCAGAGGTCAGTGGGCACCTGGTGTCAGGCTGCACAACTACACAGGAAACGACAGACTGGGTACAGAAGAGAGAGAAAAAACACAATAAGTATCATCAGTGAGCTTAATGTAGAACCTATATATGGAGCAAGCTCTCTAGAACCTTCTCCTTCTCCTGTCCTTCACCCCAGCTACCCCAAGCTTGGGCTCCTTTGCTTTGGAAACAGGGTTTTGTCACAGACCTACAATCTTCCGCTTCCGCCTCAGAGTGCAGAGTCTACTCCTGCCCAACCACGCACAGTCTATAGCTCTTTTGTTCATTTTAGAGAAAGGATCTGATTATACGGCTTAACCTGATCTTGAACTATGTATGTAGTGAAGGCTGGCCTTGAACTTAGACCCTCTCACCTCCTAACTGCTGAGAGAACGTGTGCACCATAATGCCTTGGCAAACCTATTATAATTTGCAAAAATTATTATAGCTATAAAGTTCTGAAAACAGGGAAAAACAAAAGGGTCTCAAGGACAGCTCAGGAGGTTAAAGATTGATTTTCATCTCAGGAACCACGGTGGACGGACAGAACCTTTTCCTGTAAGTGGTGTGCTCTGACTTCCACATGAGTGCTGTGGACGTATTCCCTCAGCTATGCACATGCACACACAAGAAAGATAAATGGTAAGTAAATATAAAATTAGAAACAAATGAAACAATGACACGAACTAAGAATCCGCAGAGCTGATACTTGAGCTGGCCTACGGAGTCTGCAGCCGCCTCTTTCAGAGCAAGCACATACCACAAGGCAATGAAGCACACCGAGACAGCGTGAAAACACAAATGGACCTCACCGACTCTACAGTTAGTGGGAAGTCCAATATGGCCGGAGGAGATGGTATTTAGAGGAAAGAGACAAAAGACTTAAGATACAGCCTTGGGCTTCATTATGAAAAGCAGCTACAGTTTTCCATTTGGTGAGAAATTTTGTGAAGAACCCCTTCCTTATCATCCACATTGTGTCACATCACCAAGTGGTGTCAACGTCCCTTGCTCATAGGTTAAACGTGACACTGCCTCTGTAATCCTATTTTAGAACATGTGGCTTCTATGTCAGAAAGACAATCATGCTTGGCGCTCACTGACCTGATCCTACAAATCATATTCTTAGGATATTTTTAAACAAAACATTAAAATATGAACTTATTAAGTCCTGATATCGGTGTGCTGATTTTCTAAACAAAAAGGGTTGCCAAGTAAGAAATAAAAGCCACAATATTCATTAAAAGGACGGCTTGCTTGAAATTATTAGTTTAAAGCAAATTATATTAACAGTGAATTCTTCAGAGAATAGCACCCTTATCGACAAATTTACATTTCTGAATTTAGGCTATTGGAGGCTGTGGCACTTTAAAAAAGATTTCATTGTGCATTTCCTGCCAACTTCATACCACTCAATACAAGCGCCATGGCGGGCTTTAAATAATACTCTCAATAATGTGAACTCTGTTCTTCTTATACTCTGCTGTAACTTCCTGTGTCTCTGACATATTCAAGAAGTGAAACTCATGCATAGCATGTTTATATTATTCTCTCCTTAGTGAAAGCTCCCAGACAATGTCAGGTCTGGAGAGATAAGAGCTGCACCAGGACATGAATTCTCATGAGGATTAGGCAACCACCATCTGGGGCTCCAGAGTTTATCTGTAGCAGCTGCCTTCAAAGTATCACATCAGAAGTGGGGGAGACAGTCTAATTCTAAAGTGTTTAACAAGTTGCTTCAGCCTGGCTTTGATTGTTCTGGATTGCTTTTTCTTCCTTGTAAAAAAGAATAAAATATGAATGTGGCGACCACTCCCTCCTAAAATACAACCAATTGAAATCTGATATATTAAAATTGGCTCTCAAATGTTTGCTAATATCTAATATGAACACTTAATATGCCACCAATGTGTGACAATAAAATATTAAAAATTAACCCTTTTAATAATTATCCAATAATGACCTAAAATTGTTTACGATAATTAAAGATTTGGTTTTGAGACTATCTTAGATATCTGGTAAAAATTCTTTTAATGCCCACAAGACATGTTAAAACAACCATAATAGGAAACAGAAAGCTTCTGATCAATATTTATATAAAACAACAAGGAAACTTAGCTGTAAAACATGATGGAGGAAAAAGTTATCTTTAGATTCTCAGTTTTAAATAGCATCCCACTAAAGCTGACTGTTACATTTGGCTTTCCTGGTGCCAAAAAAAGCTAGATATAAAAGCAAAATAGAAAAAAATAAATGAACATATATTTTATACAGTGTAAGTCTCAAAACCACTACCTCAAAAAATATTGCCTGATTCTTTAGTTTCTCTTTGATTTCAAACGTTGTTCCTTTATCTGCTATAGAACCTTAAGCAGCATTAGTTCATTTGATCAAGACTTTGCAAAAGACTTACTGTGAAAATTAGAAGACAATATTGTTACCATCAGAAAGCTCACAAAGCGGCTGTACCTAAAGACAGACTTTCACTATATGATGGCTAATACTTCATTCTTTCATTAGTTGCTTGAAATATACAACCTATTTCTGCACTGGACAGTATAAATTAGATAAACAAAAGGCAGAGATTTTTGGCTGTGCCAAAAAATGTTGGAAGATGGTATGATTTTTGAGGATTCTTCCAGAACCAAAAATACTACATATATTTGTATCATAGCCTCTGATAACCTTCTACTCCTTCTCTTGAGGCACCTTCACAATGCCTTCTCTGAAATTCAAACAGTTTGAACTCAACTCATTTAGACCCCGGATCCTCTTCCAGCCTCCTTCAGCTGCCAGCAGTAGCCTAACACTGAAAAGTCATTTTGTAAAATGCAACTGCTTTTACTTCTTTCTTGGCCAATATTTTTAATCATATTATCAAGTCTTAAGAGACTTTTTTTTTTTTTTGTATTTCTTGGTTTTATTTCAACATTTAAAATATTCACGGGTGGAGTAATAGGGCTCATCGACACCTCCATGGAAGATGTCACAATGCATACAGGCATTCCACAACTACAGAATCACAGACGTCTCACCATATGCACGTTTACACTACAGTTCATCTGAAAAATGCGTTTCTTATGAAAACATCTTTAGTGTTTCACTACATTAATTTCCATACAAAGTGACGCACAAAGAAATCCAGACCCTAAGAGAATTTTACTTCAAAATAATTTGGGTAATATTTACTTTCAATCCTATAATACCAGTCTACTACAAACTATCTCTGGGATTTCGGGCTATAGTAAAACGTGGGGCAGGTTCTAGTAGCTAATGCACAGTAAACACATGACATAGTTTCATTAGTCACTTCCTCAAACCCACTCACTCACACTGGTCAGCTTTTCACGCTTGAAGTGCACTCACTCTCTCCACACCGCAAATGCCTTGGATATGAGAGTTTTCAGGATTCCAACTTGTTTCCTCCCCATAAAATGAACCATATTTACACCAAAATGTGTCCCTTCACTAAATGCTAAGTTAAAGACATACAACATGGGCTTATGTGATCATGTTACAAAAACTATTGTCTGGTAGTAGTTTCATAGTTCTGGTGGAGATAGAAAAGAATAAGTAGAAAACCAACAAAATCCACTTTGCCTTTTCTTCTGTTAAATGCTCACAGTCACTAACGAAATAACCAACAGTTGGGAGAATTTTCAGCCAACCCTTTGAGGCGTCTCTTCACAGAAGGTATCAGAATGCAGGAACTGTTTGTCTTGCTAGAAACCTGAGCCAGCAGTGTTATAATACACAGATGTCATCTGGATATAGAATGTCTAAATAATAATTCCTTGTAATATTAGCTATTCTCTTACAAACTGAATTTTTTTTCTCTTAAATTCCTTATAAGTATTTATTAGAGATTCAATTTGTTACCCAAGCTGTGGATTTATGGGATTTTCGTTCTTAAAACCAATTCCAGCATAATTTCACACAAAGCTTTTCATAAGTTAACCAGGACAACACCCAAAAAAAATCTTTTCTTTGAAAAAAAATGCTACATGATAACAATGAAGATGTCACTTAGACATGAAATCATGTTGTCTGTACAAGTCCAAGTTCTGTCTTATCTAACCTGCATATGAATTACCTTTCAGATGTCCTTTCTCAGGACTGTTTAATTAACCCCTACACTGAATCCTGCTTCATTGTTAGCTTCGTAACCTATAGGATCTATGCTTCTTGCCTGAGTCTCTACTTAACTCCAAAGTTCCTACCCATTTACGGAATAGGCTCTCTGAACTATTTCCTCACAGTGGGATAAGGTTCTGCAATCTAGGTTCTACCATCCAGTCTTCTGGCAAAAGCATCACCTGAACCAGAATAACCCTCAGCATGCTCAAACACACTACAGTGTAAGGATAAACATGAACAGAGCAGCCGCTATCCCACTTTTCAGGGCCTGACCGTAACATATGCAGATCTGTATAAAAACCCAGTTTGGTTTCAAATGTCAATAATCTCCTACCTGTGATTCCTCAGTGCTGGGACTAATTAGAAGTGTGATCCACCATGCCTGGTCTAAGATTTATACCTGAATTGCCATAAATAAATGTATGCCCTCCAGAAACGTAGATATCCAATGTGGCAGAGCCAGAAAACATCTGCCATTTAAAGGTGGTTAAGTTATTAGATGAATCTATTATCACCTTCCAGGAACGAATTTATCCAAAGAATAAAGTGTTGTTCTGTGCTATTTTTACTAGAAAACCAGAACACACATCCATCAATGAAAGCAAACAGAAATTTTTATTTAAAAAAACAAAAACAAAACAAACAAACAAAAAAAACCAAAAAACAAAAAACAAGTCTGGGGGCCTGAGGAGATGGCTCAGTTGGAAGTGTATGTGTAAAATCACGAGGACTTGAGGTCAGAGCTGCACAACGATATGAAAGCTTGGTCTGATGGTGAGGTGGCAGATACACGAGCTTGCTAATGGAGATAACTAGTCAGAGACCTTCAAAAACAAACACAAACAAAACCATAAAACAAGATGGATGATAAGTAAGATATCCACACAGACACACACACACACACACACACACACACACACACCACCACCACCACCACCACCACCACCACCACCACCAACAACAACAACAACAACAACAAACCCAGAAAACAGAACTCTAGAAAGCAAAAACAATCCAGGAGTTAGGTCCATTGAGTGCCTAGGAAGAAACTCTAATGTCTTGAATGCCAGTCTGAGAAACAGGGAAGTTAGCAGTGGTCACGAATGGCTTCTTTGTATTTCAAAGAAACTGAACAAGATGACTGAAACACTAAGAGCTATATGCCATGGGATTCCTTATACAGCAGGGAAATATTCTAATAATTACTATATTCAGGAATTCAAAATCTGCTAAAACTAATATGCATAATTACATGATATCATAAAATTTGATATAATGACATCATGTGTCATGCTTATACAAAATAATTATGTTGTGGAGCAAATAGCAAAGTTCTTACATAGGAAATGCTTTTAAAACATGACTAGAAAGGTAACTAGAGTTTCTTTAGGTGCAAACAATGGGGTGATCAAGGAAGTAATTAAGACCTGATTTGGAGAACTCTAGTGAGATTAGAAGGTAGAAAAGAAACGTTCAACAAACAATAAATTCTAAATTCAAAGAGATATATAGTAAGAGTAAGCAGTTCTGATTCCAAATACATGCCCAACAGAATTAAAATGTGTGTGAAAAAGATGTTCAAAACAAAAATTATTCCCCATAGCCAAAAGATGAGACTAATGACAAAATGTGACACACGCATGCAAAGTGCCCGTGATTCAGCCTAAGTGGCTACTGTACCACAGGTGGCTCTGAAAAGCACTGGAAGGAGCAAATCCGAAGACCCACACTGTCCGAGTCTCTGTCTCCGAGCTGCCCACATGGGCCCAACAGAGGCAGTGGTGAGGACCCAGACTGCTGTTTCTGTACCGGGCACAGAGCGGACATTCAATGCCAAGTCAATGCTGCTCATTGATCTTCCACATCTACTTCTATATAAAACAACGGAAAACCCAAAGCCTAAACAAGTTAGGGTAGCAAAAAGTTTTTTAAAAGGTTATCTTCTCCGGGCTGTGGTCTGACAGAATATAGTGCAGGTCCACACGTGCAACTCATGTCCCCAGAGAAACTCTCTTCCAACATTTAACAAGTTAAACTGCTGCTTTTTATGAGACACAGGATAATTATTCTCCTAACAT
The DNA here is from genome assembly GCF_963924665.1 of Micromys minutus. NCBI lineage: Eukaryota > Metazoa > Chordata > Mammalia > Rodentia > Muridae > Micromys > Micromys minutus. Next base: position 38,160,457 of record NC_137963.1, read on the forward strand.
AAAAAGGAGGACTTCCTAAAATACCCTTTTCCAGCCTGTTACATGTAAGATTTTCTACTTGAAGAGTACAATTACTGTTGATAAGAGTAATTTCACTGTAACTATCAAAAACATAGTAGTCACAATCCTTCTGTGAGACATTCCAATTATAACACATATTAACGCATTTGCTCAGACAATAATCTTTTTAAAAGCTGGGCTAATACAAAGATAATGTAACAGTGAACTGAAACAAACAATTTCACATTCATTGAAATCAAGTCAATAGATCATTATACAAAAGCATATGTTCATCAACAAAAATAAACTTTCATTTCTAGAAGTTTCTATTTGAGTCTAAAATCCTAAAATAGCCCCTAAGTTGCACCACAATTCAGCTACTAAGAAAAAGCTAAGTAATGCTTCCCATGACTAACTGGATTAATTCTTTAGCCCAAACACAATTACTGTTCTCCACACTGTTCCATTGAACATCTAAATAAGCATCCCAAAGCTCATTTTATTCAAAGAAAGATCCAGACCAAAGAATAATCCCAAATTTTGTGTAAAGTTTGTTTTTCTTAAAGGGGAAAAAACTCTCTAAGTGGTAATCAGGAAAGGAGTGAGTCGTCCCAGCCAGGTGTGGGGATTACATCTACGACTCAAAGCTATCTTTGTTGAAGGAGTGCCCGGGAGATTCCAGAAGATGTCTTTTTCTCAAAACAATTTTCTTGACTTAGACCTTGAATCTAGACTTCCCAAAGCTGGCACACATACTAGCACTAAAAGCAATGTTTCAAGAAGCACCTTTTGCACAGAAAGAAACGTTTCATCTGAATGTGTTTTCCCCCTTGCTGCAGAATTCTGACCTCAGCATGTCCAAAGAATGCTGCTGCTCTGTAACCCAGTTTGTGAAACTTTACTTTCCAATACAAACCCAAAAGCCTACTATAATATACACCTGCTCTAAAAAGGAGCTACAGTGGAGTCAGGAGAAAGAGAACGAGAAAATGTGCTGTGCCTGAGTAACTGTGACTCAAGGGGTGAGATGGAAGAAAACAACGTCTCGTTTACTAATTTCAGACAGAATCCGCTAAAAATGACAAGTTATCTGTCTATGTGGCAGGCTGTCTGTCTTCTTAAGGCTTGCTGTTACTAAGACAGCTACCTAGAAACCTACATCTCCACTGTGCTTGGGACAGAGCACGGCCATGAGGTGGTCTAGATAACCTGTGGAGATCCTTCTTCCTTTTAAGGCTGATCATTAATCTAACCTTCCTCACCTGGAATTGTGGAGTTGTACCTGTCTTGTCCTGTGCACACTGCCCCTTGGAGACTGCTATTGTCTAAGTTATCATAACCCTGGTTATTACAATGGGAATTTTTACCTCTTTATAAAATTGTGCATTTAACGAAAGGATTATCTGCTGTTAGGTGGTCTTCTACAGTTCTGTCTCAAAAGACTCACAATCAATCCAAAAAAATTTTTTTTAAACAAGCTATTTAGTTTTGGTCTCTTAATGAAAGCTGTATTAAATGGCAAAGCTTTTTCTTGCATTATTAAAAACTGTATGGCTGCATAAAAACAAAAAAGTGTGTGTGTGTTTGTGTGTGGAGGGCTTATTTCTCCCTTATAGCAAAAATAAAATGCAAAATTCCTAACTAGTTTTGATTCATGTTTGAGTTTATTAGCAGGGGGTTAAATAGCCTGAGCTTCACATTTAGCAAATGCAGGTATAATCGGATGAATTTAAATGTTTATTAATGCCCTTTGGAATTATAATTAGCCAGAAGGACAGCTGATACAGACAGCCTTTTGGAAGGAGGAGTGTTCTCTCAATTCAAACTCCACTCAGACTAGCACCCTACAGAATTCCACCCACCCACTTGGGAGTAGTTCAGAGGGTGGTAGGGAGGGGTAGTAAAGGTCCTGAAGAAATACAAAAGTTAGAAGAGAGAGAATTGATTTTGACGATTTCCATATTTTTCCCTCTTTATTTTGAGACAAGGTCTCACTCTACCACCTAGACAGACCTTGAACATATAGCACACCTCCTACCTCAGTCTCCCAAAGACTGCCATCACAGATTTGAGGCACTATGATCAGCTTCAATATACTTGCTAAAGTGTACAGTTTTAAAGAGACTTAAAAGCAGAGACAGAGAGAGCAAGATCAAGAGAGAAGACAGGATGAGCATGCAAGAAACCTACTGTGCGTCTATTATTTGCAACAAAGGCTTTCTAGAAATAATTATTAAGACACTTAGACTATAGGAAACAAAAGGATATTTAGACTAGAATCTGACTTAGGACAAATCAGAAAGTCTTAAATATAAAAGTTCTTTTTCACTGAGGAAAAAAGATTTCAGAGTTTAAACTTGAGGTAAGCCGAAATAAGCATACTCTTTCTGTCTTTCTCAGATAGGATACACAAAGCAGCTTACTAAGTCAGATGTGAACTACCATCAAACGGAAGCAAGTTTAACAGTTTCTTCTCTGCTGTCCCCTGGCCTATACTTTAATACAGCCAAAGTCCAGAAGTGCACACTGAGTGAAAAACAGAGAGAGCTCCAGAAGCAGCGTCTAGTTCTAGTCTGTGGACCAGGAGAGCATCTCCTAATGCTCAGAGGGAAAGAATTCTTCGCTTCTCTCTGTGTAGTACATGTTTTTGATGATGGAGGGTACAATAGCCACAGTGGCAGTGGGGCCCACACACTGCAGGACTGAGACACTTTAAACTGTCAAATCTTTTTCTGTCTTTCTGTTACTTGGCATCAAAAGCTGTAGTGCAGTGGCTGGGAAATCAAATTGGAGAAGTCTAGGCAACCAAAATATACCAAGGATATACTAAAAGGAACCTTGGGAAAGTGCTCCATAAAACTGCTCATACATTCCTGGGCTTACTTTAACCACCACTCTAAGCTGTGCGTGAATTCACAGAGTTGATGTTAAAGGAGCAATCCAAACACTATGCAGTTGTCAGACAAACCAATACATGGCATACATGCATAACAAACCTGAATAAAACGATAAGGACTATATAAAAGAAAGTGGCATTAAACTGGAATGCACAGCAGACGGGTGGTTACAAGTTGTTACCTAAACCCAACCACAGATTACCTCCTAAAAGCAAAGCATCTCAACAGTCACCATAGAACTAAGTCATGGCCTCACAATCGTACATAAATTCTTCAGAAAATAGTCCAAAACACTTTGACACTTGAAGACCAAACAAATAAAAAATGAAACTAAACCATAAGGAAAGACAATCTATGCCAAAACGATGTGTCAGATTTACTTGTCAATGACCTTAGCATCATTACCATGAAAATGTTCCAACAAAGTAAATTCTCAATGTGAACACAAAGATGAAGTTTTCTTTCTTTGCTTTTAGGCAAGTCTTGGTTAGCAGAAGCTGATACAAATGTTTGACCCTACCATTTTCCAAGTGTTGGGATGACAGGCACGTGCCACCACAAACACACCCAAGTGGAAATTTCCATTAAACAAACAAACGTGAAGAACCGAAGGGAGATGTGACACTGAGAAAGTGCAGTATGGAAGGAGACACTCACTGGACAGACTCCACAGCAAAAGGAAACTGAACAAGAATTTAGCAGTAAGTGCAAAGGCAGTGATTAAGGAGCTGAGCACTCCTTAAATTAAGCAATCTGAAGGGAAAAGGAGAGAGGAGCTAAGCCTCAGGCCTTATGGGACAATAACAAAATAGGAAAGGACAAAGAAAACCTAGAATGCTCAAACCTCAACGTTGAGAATCTTAAGTTTCAGCTGCATTATCTATAGTAAGCACAAGTGGAATAACAAAATTCCTTCTTAGAGCCCACTAGGATGAGCTGTGGCCTTTTAAGTATTTAGAGTAGAATTCCTATACTCAGAGAAAATGAAGGAAAAGCTAAGGAAATCACTCACTGCTATAAAAGAATTACTTCTTCAGAGATTAGTTATATAAAGTCAAAAGAAAACTGGAACTCTGGATGGGGGAAAACAATGGGTCCTCCTTTTGACACAACTCAACTTTTTTCATTTGGATGTAGAAAGAACACAAAGGCTTGAATGAGATATGCACTGTAAATACAGAGAGGACAGACACATCCTAACACAGGACAGATAGCTTGACACAGCAGACTTCCTAAAACTGCTGTCTGCAATTCGAATGCATGCATTCTTCCATTCATTCTCTCACTGAGAACACACCTGGAAGTCAGAAGGAAATCTGGGGAGCCAATCCCCTCCTTCTGCTAAGGTTCCAGGGACTGAACTTAGGTCGTAAGACTAGGAAGCAAGTGCCCTTTGCCACTGAGCCATCCTGCTAACCCTACTTACAACTTTTTGTTTCTAATTACAACTTTTAAAAAGAGAAATCAAAAAACCAGATACCCTTAGATCTTTAAAAGCCAAGCTGTCTTGCATTTCTTTGCTAAATTTGCCCTTTTCCTTAAATAGAAGCCTAAACATAAAGCAGCTCCTCAGCTTCTACTAGTGCAAGGTGACCACAACTGAAAGATGCGCTCTTGTCTTTAAAATGTTGTGATATAAACTATACAAATTGATAAGAAAAGAAATGAAAAAAATGAATTAAACATGGGCTGAAGAGATCATGGGCAAGGATTTAAAGATCCAAATAAACTTTATAGCATTACATAATATACTTGTTTGCACAAAGAAAAGCCACGGAGGAAGGTTCGCCATGGCACTGTTTTGGCACCTCTTCTTTTAGAATGTCAAGCTATTCCTGACAAAAGCACCTAAACACACCTACCTTAATAAGTCAGAACATCTTTAAAGTGAAAGTGGGAAAGAGATTCCCCTTTATAAATTTAAGTTGTTGAGCACACACACACACACACACACACACACACACACACACACACACGAAAAGTATGTATGTGCATGCCTGTGTGTTGGGTTTATCTCTTATGTATTAAAACCCAACACAAGAAATAAATCATTTCATCCTTAATTCATCTTGTTAGTTCTAGCAATATAACTTTTGTTTCCTTTTAACTAAAGTACATGATCTTTAATAATATTAATACATTGTTAAAATGCAGGCAAACCTGCGTTATTGCCAACTGTCCATGATGTGTTTGTAATACCCCAAAGATTAAGCAGAATAATGTCATAAATCCTATTATAGAAAATAATCTCTAAATTACATTCAAAGGGATAAAAATATACAGCATATTAATATTTTTACATTTTCATAACACCCTTTACACTGAAAGTATGAATCTATCTCATTACTTTGGATAAAAGTTTATGAAAATCCATCTCTAATAGATATTAAGTAAAATATATCCTGTTCGACCTTAGAATTTACTCTGAAAATGATCTGTCTTGGAAGTGGATTAACCTTTTCCATCTCTCCTGTCTAAAATTTCAAGACTTTAAATGCCATACACAAGAGGGGGGGGGGGACGACAAAAAAACAAAATCCTTGAACCCAAATAACTTGGAATTCTGACTTAAAGAAAGAGTGTAACTCTTTTTTAACATATGGAAAGGTGAAGCCAAATGCTTTCAGTAATGTTTAAAGCTTTGTTGTAAGCTGGGTGTGTGGCACAAGCCGGCCATCCCGGCACTCTGGCAGGAAAGGCATGAAGCTGTGTTGGATGCGACATAGCTGGTTGACATCAACCTGGGGTGTATGACAACCTTCCTCAAACAAACAAACATTAGACTGTATTGAATTTTTTTAATGACATTTTAGCACATAGAACTATTAGTCTTATCTGGGATTAGGTTCTGAGAAATTTCACAATGGAGAACCATTAAAGTAGTAGTAGCTAGGAAGTGAAGTTCTCAATCTAGTGTGTTAAAATTACTGTTATGCTATGTATTCCAAAGCTTTAGGAACATCCATATTACACTGTAGTCAGTTATAAATAGGAATCCAAGTACTTAATTTAAAATTAGATATTGTACTTTCTTATTCATAAGCTTCCTGTCCTTATGAGTTCTCATCTCTCTGAGACTTAGAAGTGTATGTATTGAAGAAGTTGGATTTTATCCTATGTTAGTGTATTTTACTGACGATGCTCACTTACAACATCCCATATATTCCAATACAGGCATAATTCACTAAGAAGTCAAGCTGTAAACACCAACCATTGAGCACACAGAGAGACCCATGGCTCCAGTTGTATGTGCAGCAGAGGAGAGCAGTGTCTGGCATCAATGTGAGAAGAGGCCTCTGGTCCAGAGAGGGCAGGGTTTCCCAATGCAGGGGAATGTCAAGGCACTGAGGGGGAGAGGGGGATTGGGAGTGAGTGCACCTTCCTGAAGACAAGTGGAGGGGGAGGAGGGGATGGGAGCCGGGTGGGGGGAGGGTACAACATTTCAAATGTAAATACAGAGAGTATCTAATAAAAAAACTTATTTTATTAAAAAAAAAAAAGAAGTCAAGTTTACTACCATTCTATAGGTAAAGGGAAGGAGTGAAACAGCAAGAGCCAAAATGGGGCTTCAGATTGCAAAGTGCCAGAGACTTTGGGAACTAGAGCAAGTACAAAGGGAACATTCACAAAGTCTTTTAAAAATCTGTGGTCTGAAGCAAGACCTCTTGGGTTCAAATCCTGAGTATCCCACTTGCTGAGCATATTCTTTACCCATATTTAACTCATGATAACAGGTAACAGCGCCGACTGTGCTCTCAGTACTGCCATTCTTACCTGGTAAGCTGACACAAATCACTATTAGTGTGAACCTCATAAAATTACTACTGTTATGGGCAACTTTAAAATACTTTAAAATTTGGACATGTTTCTATGGCTCAAATTAATCAAACAGTAGTAAAAAACAAGTTGCTAAGAATGTACATAGCATTCAAAATCTACAGCTATTGGTGGCTGGGAGGAAGGCTCAGTGGCTTTAGTAGTTTGCCACCATATCTGATGACCTTCGACCCACGTTAGATCTATGGGAGGAGCTATATGGAGGAGAGAATGACCTCTGACTTCCACACATGTACCTTGATACTCAAATACCCACATTTAGAAACGTGCATGCAAAAGTAATAAGTAAATACAACTTTAAATTAGATGACTAGAGCTAACCCATTCACACAGTAGCTCTGAAACATAACTGGAAGTAAATGATTTCTGTAGCAGGTTTAAAACACATCACACACTTCAAGTAATATAACATACAACCCATTATGACTGACCTCAAAGACAGCCAATGCTCAACACTGGATTGATTCGGAAAGCTAAAAGGATATTTTATATTCAAATAGATGACATTTTCCTCTGACTTAAAAAATGAGTCTTACCACAAGCTCTAAAGGTATATACTGTATTCTTTATTACCTATATTCCAAAAATTCCCAATTTTAGTCATGTGAACATTTTACAAAACTAGTGCTAGCTTGTTAACACAATATCTGCCAAATTTTCAGTCAACATAAACTGTTAACTAAATACAAAGAATATATTTGCATTTTTCAAAAATGTGCCTTGATTTTAATATACTCATTTTTCTAAATATTCACCATGGGCAAGTTTCTCTAATTTAATGACTTATTTACAATCTAAGTTGTTATCTACAACCTCCCTACCAAAAATGAGTGCTGAGATCTCAAAGCAAGGACAGCACTATTTCACAAGAGCCTGATTTTCCTCGGGGCTGTCTTATGAATATCTTTTAAAAATACTGAAAGAAAACTGTGTTTTTTAAAAGATGAGTTATATAAAACCAGCAAAATTGTTAATAATTGATAAATATTGATAAATGGATTAATGAAGATGCTGCTTTAAGAATGCAATGTCATCACCACCTCGCAAGTCTACTCCCTTTAGTCCCTGTCAGTCCTCCTAGCAGACAACGCCTTAATTAGACAAGAGAAGAAAGAACAGTGACACTCTCTGGCAATGATTTCCCAATCACTCCGCAGCTTTAGATTTTCCATCTACTCCTCTTCAATTACTATCAGTTACCGTCCACGATGTGAAAGGCACATTCAACAGGCTTCGTATAATCATAACTCGTTTGGTCATAACCACTCATCATAAAGCATCATCTATACACCTATATACCATCTGCCCAACTGAGTCATTCTCCATTTTCTTTCCTGCTAATCCCTGGCAACCACAAACCTACGCTGTCTTCGTGAATTTCCCTATTTGAGACATTTCACATAAATAAAATCATAAAACACAATCCTGTGAGGCTGAGCTCTTTCACTTGGACTATTAACAAGGGTCACCTATATCACAGTATAGATATGTATTTCGTTTTTATATAGCTAAATATTTATCCCCAACCATCTACACATTTTGTTTATCCTTTCACTAATTAATGGCCTCTGGGTTGTTTCTAAGTCCTGGCTATTATGATTACCACCAATCTGCAAGTTCTTAAGCTTGCTTAAAGTTCCGTGACAATGTCTCAAAATTACAGCAAACCACAGAACAACTAGCAAAAGAAGTCTATGAAGGTCTATGAAGGTCTATGAAGGTCTATGATGGTTTATGAAGGTCTATGTAGGTCTATGTAGGTCTATGATGGTCTATGACGGTCTATGACGGTCTATGAAGGTCTATGTAGGTCTATGATGGTCTATGACGGTCTATAGCAGTCTTAACGGCAAACTGCACAATAATACAAAGTGTGTATGACGCACTGAAGGCTTTGGGACACTTGAGGAAAGAGTCTCTGATCTCAGTTTTTTCAGATTTTAGAATATGCTCGGATGTAATAAATATGTGCAGTATAATATATTATTATACTCTGTCCTTTGAGTTACTCACTCTATTTTAAGATCATCTGAACAGAGGAGACAAAAAACAACTTGCCACCAGCCCTCTGCCAACCATGCATGAACATGAACAGACAACAACAAAGACGCCGAGACAGACGACACCATCTCCTTTTCCTACTCTGACACGGTCCTCACCGTGCTGTCCATGCTGGCCTCAGACTTGGGATCCTCCTGTCTCAGCCTGCCAACAAGTACTCTAAATTTCTAATATTTATCAGATAATGATAAAGTCATCTGCACTGCAAAGGTAGCTGAAGTGTTTAGATCTGAATTCTCCATCAGAAAGCTCAGAGGAGACAGACATAATGATATCTATACTCTCCTGAAGCACCAGGATAAAATGGATCTCGTCCTAAGAACCAAGCCTCACCACATGTCCAAATCAACACCGATGAGATTAAATAGCCCCATATATTTGGAAGCAAAAATTAAGTTAAAAAGCAACTAATTTTTGAATAATGATTAAAATTAACTTGATTAAAAAATCTCAAATGTATACTTGAAAAATAATTTTTTCATATGTAGCCAAAAATCCCTAAATGTTACAACTGAAACAAAAGCCTGAAATTTACTTACTATTTGCTTTGACTAAAAGTAGTATCAACAAAATATTATTATTCTTCAATTAAATGACGAGAAAATATTCTACAAAGAAACAGCATTGAAACAACTCACACAAATATGCTCAATTTTATGTTTCACATATTTCTTAAAAACAAATGTTAAAAAGTTAAGGATAACACTTTAAAGACCGTTTTGAGACTATGCCAGACTGGTCTAAGATAACTCTGTCTTCCAGCACTGTGACTGCACTAGTCAGAGTGCTCAGCCTCCATGCTTCTTAACCACAGCTTCCCATTCCAGGAAGAAAAAGAAACAGGGGAAAATGCCTACCTAGAAAATGTGTGTGAGAGAATTCTACACTTAACACCTTTCAGTGGATTCCTAAAAGAAAGAAATCAATCCTGTTTTACAAATGAATGTTTAAAATATAAAATCTAGAGTTACATTTGTAGGATATCAAATACACTCAGGGCCTAATTTTTAATCAAATTCAGTAAATTTGCTATGCTAAGCACTATGGGTTAAAGAAAAGGGAAGGAAGGAAGGAAGGAAGGAAGGAAGGAAGGAAGGAAGGAAGGGAGGGAGGGAAAAAACCAAACCCCATTCTGGTTTTCCCTATCTTCCGTTTCCTTTGTCAGTGTGGCCAACACAGATAATGACTTGATGAAAGATGCCAGCAGGGAACAGTGCCCTCATTTACTACGCACTGCCTTAAATTCATACTCGTGGCCTCTACTCAGAATTCAAATAAACACCAACTATGAAAAGGAATTCACGAGAATCTGTTTTTCTGTAGGGCACTCATCACTGAGGGGTAAAATTTTTCTCATATGCATCATGAAGGCAGATCCTTTTTCCATGTTGTTGGCAAAACTGTCAATCATCTTGATGAGCAGCAAATAAATGAATGCCCAATGATGGGATTCTGTATTATCCTTAAAAAAGAAATCCATCAACTAAACATCAACAGGTAAATGTTTATACTCGACAGCCATCAATTTCAGCTATCCATGCACAGAGACAGGTGAGCTGGACTGGTAAACCTCGAAATTAGAGAGGCATTAATCGCCTGCTTCCAGCCAATATAAACAGATGTTATTTTTAAACAGGCAAAATCATCTCTTCCACTGAAATTTATTTGCAGCAGATAATGTTCTGTTACATTTTTAATCAAGCAGATGAAGTTACATTTAAATTGAAAATCTGCTTCACTCAACTAATCAGGCAAGTAAAATTCAGGATGACTGAATGGCATTCCACGGCACACTACTGCGGCAGGTAAACTGGGAAATTTACCTGTCACACCACACAGTTCATTGTTCAGTCGCTGCGTCTGCAGCTCAGAAGCAAAGCACTAAGACAAAAAGGAAGGCATGTTAAACAGACTATAAACCAGTTATATTAACACTGCCAGCAAAAAATAAACTAATAATTTTTTTTTTTTAAAGAAAAAGGAAGAAACCCACACCACCTCTTAGAGACGTAATGAGGACACACAGGGTTGTGTTTGTCTGCATCATGTAAATAACATGCCTGGTGATTTTGAAGATCATGATATAACTAAGACTGAGAAAAGCAGTAAGTATCATAATATCAAGGGCAAAGAAGAAACAGTGAGTATGTAATGCCAAGAAAACAAAAGGAAGGAAGGGAGGCAGGGAGGGAGGGAGGGGGAGAGGAAGAGAGGAAGAAAGAGAGGAAGAAAGGGAACAGCAGCTATAAAACAAAGGTGAATCAAACCTTCCAGAGAACAAACAAAACATCACAAACACAAATCATAAGATGAAATGACCATTACTCATCACTGTGGACCATTAAAAAATACTTTAAAAAGATACTTAAAAATACCTGTTTCTTTTCAGTCCCTTATAGTTTCCTACATGGGTGAGTAGGTAGTAACATTTCTAAAAAGGCCTTTAAAGCTTTATCCACAAATTAAAAAAAACAAAAAACAAAAAAACAAAAAACAAAAAAACAAAAAACCAACAGGTTTTTTTTTAATTTTATTGTTTAGTCTCTATAGGTCAAATGCTTTTGAGGCCACACTTGAACATCATAGCCCTGCTGATAAGACTAATGATGAACAGTTCCAACACTGTTAGATCTTTTCCATTTTAATTATACTAGCAGGCACTGTACCTTTTCTGGCTCTCCCTCCTACTCCCTCTTTCCTAGTTGACATTATCTTTTTTCCTTTATTCTCTTTCTTTACTTTTTTGGGGTGGGATGGAGTGAAGATGGCTAGAAACCCTGTGAAAGGGTTAGTGAAGCTAAGTAGATCCATTATGTATTCATCACAGTGTCTTAACTACCAAGACATCACTTCAGCAAACTATTGTTCTGTCTTGGTTCACTTTGAGTCATCATAACAAATACCTCAAACTGGGTGTGATTTCGTTAAAAAAGGGGTGGGGGGTGGTAGTTCTGATAGTTCTGTAGGCCAGGAAGGTAAGAAGCCACGTCCATATCTAGCTGAGGGTCTTCTCACTGAATCATAGCAGGATGATGTTCAGACAAGCATGAGCCAGTGATGTAACAAATGAGGCCCCGTGCTCATTGCCTTGTGTGATCTCAATTGTCGACCAAAGGTCTCCACTTCCAAATCCCAACACACGATTTTTCATATTTTTTGGGAATTAAAATTCTAATGCATTAACATCCCCACCATAACAGGCTTTAGACAATACTTACAAAGTTCGCGTCCCAGATGCCCATCCTGGTCCCCTACTGCTTTCCTCGTTAGTATAGCAAGTTTGAAAGATTAACAAACTAATACTGAAACTTCGTTTATGAACCAAAGTCCAACTTTATGCAGATGTCATCAGTTGCTACTAAAGTTTTTTTTTCCCCTGTTCTAGGATCATATATAAAACACATTATATTTACCTGTCATATTTCTTTAATGTCCCTCTAGGCTGTGAATATATCTAAGACTTTGTGATGAGCAATCAGTTGAGGAATGCTACCTAGGTATTTCATACATTTGCTGCACAGTTCAGGTCTACTTGATGTGTTCCTCATGGCAGGAACAGTACGGCATCCTTCTCTACATCCTGAGTGCAGGTACTATCAATATAGCTTCTTGTCATTACTAGTCTCCACAGCATTCATGTTCTAACTTAACCTCAACCTTCACAAAAACTACACTTATATTTTGCTTTTAAATGGCTATTTTAGTTTGCTTTTTTCCCCTTGTATCTGTGTGTGCATGTTTGGAGTGTATATGCAAGTAGGGGCCATAAGCTGACATCAGGAATCTTTGTGTTCTCATGTACTGAGTGAGGCAGGTCTCTCACAGATACCCAAAGCCACTGAATTGATAACCAGCTTGCTCCAGGGAGCCTGCCTTCCACTGGCTGAATGAGCAGATTACAGAGAACCACTATGCCTCTCAGGTTTTTGGATTCCTACCATGCCCTCATGCTAGCATCTTTATCTACTAAGCCATCTCCCTTGCCTCCTTTTGCTTTTTATTGAGACAAGTCCTTACTATATAGTCTAGTATATAGTTCAAAGCTGGCTCCAAATTTGGGGCGTTCCTGCTTCCGTCTCCAGATTGATGAGACTTCAAGTGTACACCTCCATGACTGTCATATATTTTATTTTTCTAAACTTCAAAACATTGTTAATAATATACTGCTATCCATCATTGTTTGAGACAACAATTTTAACTGCCATTCTCTTTAAGTGTGACTGAAAGGGACAAAGAACCAAGAAACAATACTGCATTGTTTCATGTGGTGCACAAAGAGGAGTCTTTTATATACAGTAGCTTTTCTATGTCTTTAGCTGTCTACGTTCAAAGTTAGCACAAGGTAGAAGGTTCATGACTTTGGCTGAGTACTAAACTTTTGCAAGAGCTTTTAAAAAATTGTATTTTAATCAGAATTCTTAATATAAGACTTGTATACTAACAGAGTTTTTTTTTTTTTTAAGTAGGTAGGTTATCCTAATACAAACAGTGTAAAGAACCACAGGTTCACCACCTCACTCTACACTGACTGCTACAGTGCAGGCTGATCTGTTTTCCTACTTACATAACTCACACTGATAATATGTTGTTTAGGGTTCCATTTCTTGTTCAGTTCTTTCCTACACTGCTCAGTCTCAAAAGAACCTATACACTTCTCATCACAGGATATTTAAACACTGGAAGATTAAGAAAAGCTATCAACACTGAATAGCATTTATAAATACTATCAACGATATACATCTATGTACTTTAAAACCCAGGCAGATGACCTCCCAGGTTAACTTTTAAAAAGTATATTTATCTCAGAGCCAAAGAAATCCTGTCTTTAATTGCTGGAGATGTAGATCTGTTGCCGACACCACAAAAGAAGAAAAAGAAAAGATCAGAGAGAGACAGAAAGGAGGCTACTTCCTCTGAATCACACAAAACTGACACAGAGAACTTCAAGAGGTACATACTGTATTCTTTATTTACTACATCCTAAAAATGCCCAATTTTGATGTCAACATTTTAACAAAACTAATACTGGCTTATTAATTAAACACAAAACCTGACAAGGTTTTAGTCAATATAACTTTGTTGACTACATACAGAGAATGCATATACATTTTTATAAATATTTACCTTGATTTTTATTAATATACTCTTATTTATAATTTACCTTAGAATCTGTAACCTTCCTACCAGAAATAAGTACTAAAATCTCAAAACATAGTACAATTTCAGGATAACCTGATTTTCCTCAAAGCTGTCTTATGTATATCTTTAAAAATTATTAAAATAAAACTGTGTTCTTTAAGAGATGTAAAGATACAGGATGTGTAAAATCATACATAAAAATAATGTTATTTAACTTCATTCTTCACATTTCCAATGATAAACAGAAAACAGGCTTTATTTTAAAAAAAAAAAACTAAGAAGCTACTTTTAAATTTTTATCAAATCTTAAATACTAGTGCCTAAAGGCAACTAACTGTCAGGCAGGGCAAATGGTCTGACAGTCCTACATAGTGCAAGCCATAAAACAGTCAGGTGGGGATGACCTGTTGAGTGAGTGGGTGAGCAGAGAAGCAGCCATTAGGAAACACAGGAGATGAAAGCAAAGCCTTCCAAAACAGAAAAATGAGTGAGTCCTTAACTGGAGCTGTGTTCCAAGTGAGAGATGCCTTCTACAATTTTTACATGTCTAAGAAAACAAGGTAACAATAAGGAAAGAGGCATTTATAAATTCACAGGGTAAATTCACAAGCTAGTTCGAGGGTCCTGATTGTCCAGTAAACCACAGAATCAGATATTCTTCAGATTGTTGTATTAACTTTCATGAAGCAACTGTCACATGACAAAATTTGGTTAAAAACCAAAACAAAAGACGATTTTCCTAAGCAGGAAGAAACTTCCAAACTTCAAATATACTCCTACGTACGGCTCACCTAGAGAAGAATACACCACCTCCTCTCTTTGCCTAAGAGGAAATCATTAGTTTGGTAGGCTAAGAGAAGAATCAAAGCTATGCATGTATGTCCTTAAGCATAAACTTGTCATAAACATCCTTATTCAGTATCAATAATGAACCACCATTATTTATTACCTAAGATAACCATTTTTTAGATTTTACTTTTCTACCTAACATAAATATTTTCCCATAATAATGAAACTTATAACAATTATTCCATTTCTGCTTAATGGTTATTTCTTTTTAAAAATAATATGCATGCTCACTGAATTCACACGCCATTGATATAAATATAAAGCAGTACATCAACTCTTAGAAATGTTCAGCAATTTCTTTACACACACACAAAAAAAAGTTGAGATACTACATAACACTATACACCTGGATGCTTGCATAGATCAATGAAGACTGAAAGTCACAAACACCTATATAAGAATGTTTACAGCAGCTTTACTTGCAAAGGACCAAAACTGAAAACAATCTAATTGCCTTTCAGCAATCAGATTAAACTGTATGCATGCATACTAGAGGATATAACCTGGCAATTGAAAAGAATGAACTAATAATATATACACAGACTTGAATGAATTTCCAGGGAATGCAAAAGGCCAATTCTAAAAGGTCTCACTCGTACAGTACAATTTTATTAATATAAATTTAAAGTTATAGAAATGCTGATTAATGGTTGGTTACAAAGGGTCACAGAAGACAAAGGAAGTTGGGTTAACATTATGGCCCTTTATAGTGACAGAAGAGTTTTTATCTTGACCTTATCAAGATTCATATTCTATAATATAGTTTTGTAAGATGCTACAACATAAAACTCATGGAAAAGTTACATTGTAACTCAATATTATTATTATTTAAAACTGCCTTTGTGTTAGTGATCAATGAATACCTAGAAATCTGAAAAGGCACTACTTTTGATGTGTCTATGAGATTTCCAGAGAAAGAGTTAATACTCAGTCTGAAGGAACAAGATGAAGAAGATAATCCCCATGTCCCTGGGGTTAGGCACTATCCAACATGCTAAGAAGACCAGAGAAAACAAATACAAAAGTCAAACTGCTATCTGCCCAGAGTGGACAACACTCATCTCCTGCTATGGACATCAAAACCCCAAGTCATCTGGACTTTGGGTTCCTTCAAATACGTAGAATTTTTGCCTCACTGGTTCTACAGTCTATGAACTTAATAGTTGAAGCCACATTACCTGCATCCAGGTCTGCATCCTGTTGACTAACTGTGCAACTCAACTATGAAATGTGAGCCAATTCCTTCAATCAATCAATCAATCAATCAATCAACTAATCAATCAATCTTCTCCTATCTCCCCAAAAGTTTTAGAAAATCTGACCAACAAAGCATCTAAATCAGTAGTTATTTCTAAGTACAACTTTAATTAAAAACCACATCCTGAAATCAGTAATACATTTCCCTGGCATATACAAGGCTCTTGGTATTGTCAAAACAAACAAAAAGAACATTTGTTATACATAATTTTTCTCTATCTCAGATTACTCTGTAGATTTCTGGATCAAAAGAATCAACCATGCTTTAACTTATGTCCAGGGGAAATGCCTTTCAAGATTGTGAGCAGACAGAAACTACTCTACTGCTCTGTGACCTTCACAAATGTAATTCAAGGTTCTCTTCTTTTCCTCTGTGCACTGCATTTTCAAGACGCTCCTCTTGCTCCATAGCAACCTTCCTGTACCATGCTTATCCACAGTGTTCCTTAATCATTGCACAACTGATTACTTGTCTTTCCCTGACAGAAATACCTCTTTTATCCAGGTACCACTAGTTTCCAACATATAGTACCTTTAACTGGATGAATAAATGAATTAACATACTTTCTCACTAGTGAGTCTTACAGTGGTTAGTCTTCTTAACCGAAAATGATACTATTGATACATCTAAGACAATTTTAGTATTAGACATGCTTATAAGGAAAAAGAGTTTAGCTAAGTTTGTAATATTCATCCATACAAGACATACAAAATGGGGTAACCCCAAAAAGCTGACCTAGACTTTGGATATCTATACAGAAATGCTATCTTAAACAGGGAGAACAAGAAAAAGACACACGTAAAGATCGGTCAATGTTTAAATTATTTTACCACAGACAATTTTTAAAAAGACAAGTCTCATAGAACTGAACACACACATAAGAAAATTACTATGTACTTGTTAAATGCATGTATGAAGGAGGTAAAAACCAATGGAAAAAAAACAGTAAGTAAATACCACTGGCCTAATAGCCAAATGGACAAAAATAACCAATTTATATATAAATATATAAAAAGATTTTCAATCTCTTCCACGATAACAGAAACACATAAAAATGATAATGACAGGGTTTCTCTGTGTTGCCCTGGCTGTTCTGGAACTTGGTTTGTAGACCAGGCTGGCCTTGAACTCACAGAGATCTACCTGCCTCTGCCTCCCGAGTACTGGGATTAAAGGCCTATGCCACCATACCTGGCTAAGAAGTTTTGGTTTTGCTTTTTAAATATTTATTTATTATGTATACCAAGTTCTGTCTGCATGTATGTCTACGGGCCAGAAGTGCGAACCGGATCTCATTACAGATGGTTGTGAGTGAGCCACCATGTGGGTGCTGGGAATTGAACTCAGGACCTCTGAGTTTCCAGCCCCAAAACTCTTGTTCTTAAAACAGTTATCAGAAAGAGCATGGACAAAGGCTTTGTAAAACAAGCACTCTTGTTTATGGGTGGGAATATGAACCTAAAAGCTATCCTTTGGTGGACGTGTACTTTTTTTTTGTATGAAGCCCCGTAGGTGGTGAAGGATTTACAAGTAACTTACATATCCTTCTCTGTCCTCAATCAGTTTTAGACTGTTTAGAATACCAATACAGTAGAAACATTATAGTTTTGTTTTGATGTTTATGATTCTTATTTCTATACAGTGTCCAAAATAGACTAATATACAGAAACAGAAAAAAATAGGTCCAGAGCTCACATCACCAAGGGACAGTAAATACAAGATGCAATGAGTTTTGATTTATTTTCTAAGTTATAAAAATACTCTAAAATTAGGTTGCACAATTCTGTGAAAATTTAAATTATTCAGATCCTACTTTTAATGAGTGAATGTGGCATGGAAAGTGTATTCAAACATATATTTTAAAAAGTTTTAAAGAAATAACTTCCTGATTGTGTGCTCTGCTCTTTCTTCTTGTTTGGATCAGTGGTTAACAGCACTCACTGCTTCTGAGGGTCCTAAGTTCAATGCCCAGCACCCACACCTTCTGATGCTACTGTCTGGTGTACAGATGTACACTCAGACAAAGTACCAATAGACATAAGATACATCAATAAAAAATGCAGAAAGGGAAAGAAAACAGTTTCTGCATTGTACAACTGAAGGAACTGAGACTTGAAATGTTGAAACTTACTTACACAAAGAAATGCATTCAGTGTATACTTCATATCTGACTCCAAAAATCAAGATTAAATACCACAAAACAACCACAAAGATTCTATCCAGAAAAATAAACATCATGGCCACTAGAAAACAGAGAAATATAATGCTTATAAGTAATAATAAAGGCCAAATGCAAGTTTAATTTCATGATGTATAATGGATGTAGACTACCTGCTGTTAATCAGAAGGCTGAGTTTATCAAAAACAAAATGTGTAATCAGATTAACCTAATTAAAAATTAAATGTCCTTTCATCCAAGAGAAACATGTTCTAACATAATATGACAGTATTTAGCTTTCTAGAATGTTTGCTTCTGAAAAAGTTAAGTTTTATAAAAAGATTATATACAATCAGATATCACAGAAAGAAAAGAAAAGGATGGCCCGAACCTATAACCCAGCATTTGAAAGGCCGAGGCAAGAAAACTCTACAAATTTGACCACAGTCTAAGTTATAGAACGAAACCTTTTTTTGTTTTTGTTTTTAACCTAAGCTGCATGGGTTTCAGCTATGAACAGCCTTTCTTCACTTCTAATAAGAGCTACAGACAAAGGGCATGTATATGATAAAAGTACCTTATGTTAATTGTAAAAATGTTGAAGCCTATTAAGGTGTACAGTATTATACACTAAAAGACCAACATATATAAGAGTCAGTGAAAACCAAATAATCAGAATTTTTAAATGAACTGTCTGATCCTAGTTTTTTAAAATGCTTTTTTAAATTAAATATAAGGAAACTCCCACAATCCAAAAAATGTATAGCTAATACTGTATATACAATGATGAAAGAAGATGCTATGTAATTACTGAAATCAGGAATAAGACAAGGATACTCACTGCCACCTACCCAACAATTTTGATGTCTCTATGCAGGACAATAAGACGAGGAAAATAGAAAGGTCATCGGTATAGTTAATAGTCTCTATTTGTATTTGACAAGTGAGTCAAATTCAAAAGAAATCAACAAAATATTTTCTCCAACTAATGAGAGATTTCAGCAAAGACATGGCAACAAAGACTGATATACGGGGAAAATGTAAAGTATCATCACAACAGTATCAAAAACCACAAGACAAGACATTTAGACATGAATCTGATGGTAGAAACTGAAGTACAGAGTTACAGCAATGCTCATGAACTGAAATACTCCGTGCTCTTACCATGTCAATCCTCACAGACCCTGTTCTCCTCGCATACGTGTGAACAGAAGAGGTGTGGAGCCTACAGAACTTGAGGCACAGTGCTTGTGTGCAGACACTGAACTCATCCTCTGTGAGCGTCAGTGCTTTCTGTCTTTGAGTAACTGTCCAAACTTTAAACATTTCAAATCTTAACTGGCAAATGTTCAGCACAGTATTTTAAAATCCGTAACACAGTCTTTAGAAGAAACTGATTACTTTAAAATTTTACACAGAAATGCAAAGGTCCTAAACCAACCACAGAAATTTTGCAAACTGAAGTTCAAGGGCAAATACATTCTCAATTGATAATCATGAAGCTACAGAATTAAGATTGTAAATGGAGGGCTGGAGAGATGGCCCAGAGGTTAAGAGCACTGATTGCTCTTCCAGAGGACCTGGGTTCAATTCCCAGCAACCACATGGCTCACAACCATCTGTAATGAGATCTGATGCCTTCTTCTGGTGTGTCTGAAGACAGCCACAGTGTACTTATAATATTTATAAAAATAAATAAATCTTTATTTTAAAAAGATTGTAAATAGAAAATAGATTCCAAAAATAGATTCTCCATATAAGTAGTAATTTTTGTTGTTAGGATTGATTAGGGCCTTAAATATGGAGTACACACAAAACGGTACCCACCTATAGTTCTAGCACACAAGAGGTTGGGCAGAGAGGATCATAAGTTTTAGGCCAGAATGGGCTACATAATGAGTTCAAGGGCAGCTTGAGAGATATATTAAAACCCTACCTCAAAAAAACCAATGCTTGTCTACCACACACAAGTTCAATTCCCAGCACTGTAAATGCAAAATAGAAAAGAGACACCTCGCTTTTCATCTAAGTGCTGAGATCTAAACTCTGGTCCTCATGCTTGTATGCAAGTATTTAGCTGAGTTATCTCTTCAGTCTCTTATATATAAAGAAAAACAGCATAATTCTTAATGAAAGAAGAAACCAATTGTTCCAAAGGAAGAAGGGTATGGATCAGCAAGAGACAGAACTACCAAAGAGGCATGGGAGACTTCTGGGAGGGGTTTTATGGTACTAGGGATCACTAGAGCCCAGGATCTCAGCAATGCTCAGAAAGGGCTCTTACACTAAACTATGTATCCACCTGCTATTACTGAAGAACCATTCAATGCTAAAATAATGTCTCAAAGAGTCATAGTCAAAACTTTTGGTTCTTAGAGGTCTGAATATAGCTATGACCTGAGCTCCAAATGTGCTATTAAAAACTGCAGCTCTCATGAAGAAAGAATCAAACTGAATATACACTGGATGCCACTGTACTGAAATGTTCTACTTAGGAAAGCAGAGTGCTGCCCTTGCTATTACTTGCAATCAATTTGTGCCACTATAAACCACTGTGAGATTCGTCAACAATCTAAAACTTCATCTGTATAAGTGGTATAATGCTTATTTTTCTTGTCAACTGATAGATTGAAGAACAAATAGATTATTAGACACACACAAAGGTGTTTCTGTGAGGTTCTTCACAGAGAGAATTCACTTAGGAAAAACTGATTTTAAATGTGGGCATCATCATAGCTGCAGAGGTTTCTTTCAGTCCATGGCCACTTTGATCTGTGAGGTTTGGTTTGTGGTGAGACAGAACCACAGCAGAGGACAAATGGTGCAGCTAATCAGAAAGAAGATAAACCCTTCAAAACCATGCCCTTAGTGACCTATTCCCCTCAACTAAATCCCCCATCAAAATTTTCCCACTGCTTCCCAATAATGCTACCAAGGTATTACTCCATCAGTGGAGTCTGAGGCCTCATTATCCAATCACTTCGAAAAAGCCTATCAGCTAGCAACCAAGCCTTTAATACAGGACCCTTTAGGGGACATTTAATATCCAAAGCATTAACATAGACTGTGATATTTTCAGAACATCCTTCACATTAGCTGCTAGTACAAAACAGCATTTTTAAAAAATTTAAAAATATTAGTTCTTTCTATTAACAAACTTTTTTATTACTTGATAAATAAATGCTTTAAATGTTTATGTATCAAGTGATCATATAAAATATGCTTAAATATTCTAGAAATAGATTAAAATTCTTCATAGCTAGTAGCATTCATTGACTTACTGCAGGTGAATCCTGAATTTAGACTTTATCCTAAAATTTTATTAAAATTCTGTTCCTCTGGACATGGCAATTGAAAATCTATTTCGAAAAGATTATACCAATCAAGGAAAAAAAGAAAAATATACCTGTTAAAGTATGAATAAATGTGAACAGCATGCAAATTGCCTTTTATCTTAAACTTTATTTCTGGCTGTTCCCCAAACAGCCAATGATTTAATACCTTGTGTGGTTTTGTGCCATCAGGCAAAGTAACCTAATTCTTTTAATTCCTAGAATTGGCTGCTGTTCCAAGACTAGAAAGATTGTACTGAAATGGCTATGGCAGACAATTAATACACTACAGAAAGAAAAATAAGATTAATTTGCCAAACTTAATATCCTATATTAATACCTGTAAGCCAAGTATACACAATTATTAGGTGGCCTGTATTCCCTCATCTATTGTATATTGAATACAGATTTATTCCTCTTTTCTGTTAAGAACAGATCATTGGAAAAATTGTAAGATGAAAATATTACCACACTGATTTTATAATTTGTGTATATTTTAAGTAAACATTTTAATTAACCCGGAAACAGAAAGCACTTGTCTCCCCATCAGGTGAGTAGATGCACTTGTCATGTTCCTTCCTGTGAGTTAAAGGGTACAAAAGGGTACAAAGGTTTGCACTTTCTGTCCCTTGAGCACATACTCAAAGCTGGTCTTAGGTTCTAATTCTTCCACTTCTGCCTTACTCATCGGTTCTGTCCGCCCTGCAAGCTCTTAAACCACGACACAACTTTCATCTGACATTAGTCACTATACACTGAAACATAAAAAAAGAAAACTCTATATATGGACTATATTTGTTCCTCAGAGCATTCTGACTGGTTTCTATCTAGAAACACTGTATATTCTCAAAATGTCAGAATATTCACAAATCTTTTCTTATTTATCTTATTGATCAATGCTCACAACTAATTTTATACAACGTACTGAAGATACAGAACACTTACCTTCTCTTCAGTTATTTTACAAGAATTTTGAAAACTGTATTTCTTTCCCCCTTCACTGTCCATTCAATTCCCCTTATCCTAAAATATCCCCTTCCTCCTCCTTCTTCCCGCCCCACTTCTATAAAGTCTACAAGTAACTTTAATATTTTCCTTCCCAATGAAACCTTTTAGCTTCCACTCAACAAGAAATAAAAACTCACTCTTCTCTAAGCACAAAGCTTTTATACACTCGATTATTGTTACATCTGAGTCATGTGTGCCTTTGCTAGGTAACTGCATCTCAAGCTTCTTTGCGTCAAGATTTTCTACTCTTACCCATTAGTGAGCATGTCATAGTACACACGGCAGTGCAGACATAGCAATGTAATGGATGAACAGATCAAGCGAGCCTCACACAGTCAGTGCTCCTAACTGCTGAGCCATCTCTCCAGCCACTGAATTTTCTTTTTAAGATGCGTCTTATTTGTAAATATGTGTATGTGTCTGTGTGTATAGGTGGATATGCATTTGGATGCTCTGAATCTAGAGTTACAGACAGTTGTGAGCCACCTGACATGGGCCCTCTGAAATAGTAGTACATACTCTAACTACTACACCAACTCCCCAGGCCAAATGTGGTTTCCATCTGTTTTAACATTCCGTGCATTATAACATATTGTACTGGTAGAAAAATACAAAGAAAATCTGCTTTCAAAGATAGGTAGTTAAACAGCTGGGTAGAGAGGTCAGTTGGTAAAGTACTTGTCTTATAAACAAGAAGATATGTTGGGGACTAAACATGCATACATTTGAACGCATACACATGGACAGGCATAGTAACACAAGCTTGTAATCCCAGCATGAGACCTGTCTGAGCTACATAGCAAGACCCTGTCCAAAACCAAACAAAAAACTTGAGGAAAATTTGCTAGAATAGCTTAAAATTTTTTAAAAGTTCATTAAAATAAATATTGAGAGAAAATGAGAAAAGTTGGGAAGGAAAAAAGAATGTCTGAAAGAAGGAAAGAACAAAGGTGAATCAGCCCTTAAATCAAAGGAACCAAAGACAAGGTCGGAGGGTGAGGTCTAACTCATCCCAATGCAGAGACTATGAAAGATTTGAAGTGAATCTCCACAAAATAAGAGCAACAATAAAAATTAAGAGCTAATAAACATGAACTTCTAAGAAAACCAAACTGAGATTAATTAAGGAAGTCTAACCCAGGAAAGTTAGGACCACTTTCCTGCGTACCCTGAGAGCAGACTACATGGTAGTCTTAAGAGGAACTCCAGTCTTACTCAGCCCCACAGGCTCATCTAGTGCCTACGGAAAGTACCCAAGAAAATCTGTAAACTAATGCGCACTGACCCCTCAGAAAACTGCCAAACACAATATTCTGAACTCACACTCTGAGCTATGACTAATTAATGAGATACATGCAAGTATAAGAAGAGAATAAAGGTGGCATATTTTAGGTACTAAAAAATGGGAAAGACTCTGAAACTTGGTAAAACAAAACTTTTTAAGATGAAAAGAATTCTGTCTGGTTCAACTCCTCAGAACACCAACAACAATTTACAAAGAGGATTTATTCACATGATAAATCTAACCACTCTCCTAGAATTTAGAATAAAGAGCTATTTTAATGTTAGAATCAGATAACAGGACTACTTAAAAATATATTAAAAAAATCAAACATTACTATCAAAACTTCTAGGGTATAGCTCAGTAATCAAGTACTTGCCTCAACATAGCCCCCAAAACTTCAAAAACAAGGACAAAATCCAAATTAAAAGTATTGTTACTGTAAACTAATAAAAGTCAACTTGGAAGACCTAGTTATCACCAAGTGAATTATGTAAATATCATCTTAGCTTGCATACTTATATTTCTTCCAATATCCAGTGTAGCTAGAAATTCAAAGTTTAGTAACTGCCATCTCAGAAAGCCAGAAAGGAAGAAATGACTAGGAAATGGTGAGGGTATAAATTACTGTGTGAAGAGGGGAAGAACGGATGAGGAAAGTGGTGTTTTATGTACTCTACCCTCAAAAACACAAAGCCGAGTATGTCACTGCTCGTAAGCATGAGTTCATCTCCGAAACCCACATAAAAGCGGAAAGAGATAACCTACTTGTTGAGTTGTCCTCTGACCTCCACATACGTGAGCACTTCCCCAACACAGACACATACAGTCTTATACACATACATACAATTTAATAAATACGACAATTTTAAAAACCTAAATACTACCTTAGCCAGATGACCGAGACTATTAATGTCAATAACACACATGTATAGTACATACACTTGAAGAGAAGCAATGAGAATGGCACTGTCTGTAAAGATGGGAATATACAGCACATAATAATCCCTACATAATTCCTAAAAGGTTATTTGATCTTCTGTAGATACTCAGACATTTCTCTTTAGAGCTCCTTGGGATGAGCATTCTTTAATGTCTTCTAACATAATGCCCAGTACTACCAGCCTGTTCTGATTTAAGCCCAAATTCTCAGTTCATATTAGAGAACTACTTGCCTGAACTGTTCATTGGAACATTTTACTTTGTATCAGACAGAAACAGCCCATGCACGATAAGCTAACCCTGAGTAACACAGAGCTCTGATGTCATCTCAAAGAAAAATCACTTTGAAAAATATTTAGCATATAAAATGACTTTATTTTTCATAAGCCTACAAAGCTAAGAAAAAAAAAGCAAAAGCTAGCCTTTTCAAAGCCAGTTTTAATTTTTTTTTAATTCCAAGTAAAATTAAGTATAGAAAAATCATTCTAACCTAGAGATTCTCATGGAAAATAGACAAAGTATACCAGCCATTTGTTTTTTGGCAGCAGGGCAGTACTGGGAACTGAACCCGAGACTTCATATGTATGCCAGGAAAGTCTTTACCACTAGGCTATAAGCCCTTAGTCCTTCTAGAAATTTCCAACTTTAACTGGAAAAAGTTCAAGAAAACATAAATCACATTCCTATTAATCTCAGTACTATAGGGACTCATAGGAAAAAAAAAACTCACCTGCTCAAAAAGGGCTGTTATGGCTTACAAAACAGGAAAAGCACTGTGCAGACACTGTGCAGACACTGCAACACAAAACACTACACAGACGGCAAATGGTATTCGTTAAACACAAGTGTTTAAGAAGAAATTGAAAGGAAGAAATTTCAGTAACTATTTTAGAATAATTTCTCTCTGTCCTCTACCCCCACCTTTTAAAAAGAGTGATGCAGTATCTTTTAGATGCTGTTATAATGTTTGAGGGGAAGCAAGCTTTTCTGTTCCTAGTCTAAGAAATAGCTGTTTCTAGCACACATTTATTATTTGCCCTCTTTTGTGATGCAATCTGATTTACCTGCAGAACACATCAAGGGAAATTACTGTCACCATAGGAAAGAACAATACATTAAAATTAAAATTAAAATACAGGATCTTCAGAGAAGAAGTGGAATTAGAATTTAAATCAAATTTCAGATTTAATATATTAAAACAGTTTAAGTTAAATTCAAAGAGAAATCACATTTCCAAATGCAAATAGTTAAGGCTGACTGTTTTTTTGGCCCTCAACAAATCTAGAGTTTGGTCTATTTTTTACACCGAACCCTAAAAATCCATCATTTACATCAGTGACAAAAGTAAAAGTGTACAGGTGCCCACTGCTCTGGTCTACTCCCATTCCTGTCTCCTCTCCATCCCCCTTCCGCACCTGATTAAAAACCTAAAAGGAGCCCAACTGAGAAGCTCCAGGCTACACACTGGGCATCACAGTGGTCCCAGAGGTCCTCTGCTCCTCGGGAGCATTCATTTCTAAAACCCTAATGACACTCTGTCACTTTCTCTGAAAAGAGGAAAAACTGCCATTAAAGGCTGTGTTCATTACAGCCAGTGACTTCTTAAAAATGCCTGCAGTCAGGCAGTGGTGTCTTTAGGACTTCTTTCAGCGCCTCAGTCTTTCAGCGGCTTCTCCTGTTTCAGGGTTTCCACACATGGGAAATTATTACAAGATGCTTGCAAATGCTCAGAACTTAAAGAAGCAAAGCAAAACAAGAACAAGAAAACAACAATGATGCATTTTGGTTCCTGTTAGTCATTTAAGGTACCCGTCAATCAAATGAAAACTGTTCTCTATGATGGCACAAGACCTGTGCTGAGCATCAAACAGGAACAAGACACTGGGAGGACCTGTAGAGATGCACTGAGATTATACTGAGTATGACAGAAGCAGATAATGTTATTCCCAACTTGACCCCAGGATCAAAATATCTCCCATGAGAAACAGTAATTTCTGAGGAAATTTAAAAGCTTGGATAGATTTCAGAATGTATATAAAATCAAAGCCACCAAATTTTTACTTTGGTCAGTTTTGTTTGATTGGTAGGGGAAAGAGATTTTTGTTTTTAAGTATTTTTTAAGAGGGAAGGAAGAAAAACTTATTTTCAATGCCCCCTTTCCTCCAAAGATTATGTTTGAGATATTCAGTAAAAATATTCTTAAATTTATGATACATAAAGTATGGAATATGGAACTAACATGTCCTTATAAACATTAAGTTATAAGGTAAGGTATTTGTTCTTTGTTTAGAAGTCCCTGAACTTATGAAACACCCTCACACAATCTACAAGATGACAGAGGTTCAATTTCACTGCAAAACTGCTGACAGAAAGTGAAACAGGAAATCCTAAAGCAACCAATTACACAAGGCCTTGACTACTCTCTAGAACCCTAGAAAGGAGATAGTTATAAAATGAATAATTAATCCCCAAATGGCTCCCTTGCCACCCATATCCTCTGGGCCACCTACTTTTATGACATCAATCTGAATATTGGTCAAAGAGCACAGATCAATTTAAAATATTAGCCTATGCTCTTCTTTATCAAGTTTATCAAGATGATAGGGATCAACTTAAGAAAAATGAAGTTTTCTTATACACCAATCAAATCTGTGGCAAATCCCAAATTGGCAACAAGAAACAGTAGCTTAAGTACAAAACCTTTCAGTGCCAAAATAAGAATATAAATATAATAATTTTTAACAAATACTGCAATGTTCTTCTCCAAATTCAGAAGCCTTATCTGAAGAACATGTGTCCTGTTAGAATGATAATCTACTGTCCCCTGTCCCCATAGCCATTTATGACACTGTATCTCTCCCACACACCGCTAACACTCAAGAAAAGTGTTTTCTCTCTGCTGCACCTCTAGATTTTTCTCCTGCAAATCTTGACTTCTACTATGCTATAGGATCTGTAAAGTCAGGCTCTATACTTGATCCCTCTCTGTACAGACCAGGACATCTAACTGAGTGACGCAGCAGGCCCTGATTAATCCTTGATAAAATGCGTGGATATGAATCTTATTTTTGGTTATTATCTGTTGTCTCAGATTATTTGTCTTTGTTCTCAATCAGTAAAAGATAACCAAAAGGTTTATAGACTTCATAATTAAATCCTTAAATAATAAAAACAACAAAGAAAAAATATATTTTGCTAGCCCAATATGAACAAACAATTACAGTTAAAGACTCAGACAAAAAACAAATATCATTAAGTGGAGCTTTACAATTTTAAATGGAGCAAAACTTCCTTTTTAATCAAACTCCAATGTTAGACTCTAGAAATAGAATAAACTTTGGTGAAAATTAGCTGATCAATGGTGATTTTCAACTCTAAATGTTGTTCAAGAGTCCTGTTGGCCTAGTTGAACCATTTCACAGTGTATAACTAGCTATCTTGTGCCTGGTACCTTTCAAACAATGTACTAAAAAAAAAAAAAAAAAAATTAAATAAAACCTACAAATATATACTTTGTTATGAACAAAAACCACAAATATTTGGTCTTCATTAAAAAGCTATAAAGAATCAGTTGTAAGTTCTATATACTAAAACATTGGTGGTATTACAAATTTAATCAAAAGCACAGTATGAACTATAATGTTTAATTCTAATAGAACTGTCATGCCTTTTATAAAGAAAAGTCATTTGCATGGCAGGAAACAAAACCCCTAAGCATTAGAGATTGTACATAAAAGTTTGCCTTTGGATTTAAATACTAACCCTGTTTTTATTCTATTCATCTATACAAATCTCATTTATCTTCTTAGATTTATATTTTTCCTTTGTCTTAATTTATATAATAAAAATGAACTTACATCTCTATACCACCCAATATTAAACATTTTAAAAGTTGTTTTGCAAAATTTGGTAGAGTTCATTTGGTTAAATAGAAAAGGCATCATATAAAAGTAAATTTTATTTAGCAGAGCACTCACCAATTACAATAAAATGCCTATTATTTCAAGAACTTGATTATAAATCAAACAATAATCTTTAATGGCCTTAAAGTGAAACAGTATTACTTTAAGTTAAACTTGCACCAACTTTTAAAAGTAGCCTGGCTCGAACCAGTTTGAACAGCACAGTACACAACACAAAGAGGAAAACAACCAGGGCAAGCATCCCTCACGTGCCTCATCGACTGTATAGCATCACCACTGCATGAGGGGCCCTGAAGGAGCAGAAGCCCTAATGAAGTGTCTTCACTACAGCTCATCCTTTCATAATACAGTTTTTCATTTTCTTAATTAGCATCCAAAATTAATGAGTTTTCTTAATGCAGTGTCGCGTACATATTTAGTTGTGGTTGGTACCCAGTCCCACTCCACCCCTGTGTGTTCCCTTCCCATGTCCAGATCACATGTGCTCTGCTACCCTCCCCGCACTCTACACTCAAGGTCTATGTCTCCCTTCCTGGCATTTACCCACGCTCATCCCCACCTAAATACACATACATAAAATTAGAAGCTAGGACGTCTACGAGAGAATATGTGGTACTTGACGATCTGAGCCTGGATTACCTCATTCGATATGTCATTTTCCAGTTCCATCTACTTTTTACATTTCCTGTTGAATGCTAATACTTGGATCTACTCTCTACCAGGTACTTAAAAGTTAAACATCAAATTAAAAGAGAAATAACAAAGGGTTGATATTGTTTGCTACATCTAAAAAGTATTACACAGAACAAGAAGAATATTAATTTCAAGTGAGGTGGATCTGAGTTGTAACTTAGAATCTATTCTTTCCACTCCCCTTAACGTTAAATACAGAGTAGTAAATGAGACGCTCGTCTTCACACTGCCACCGGTACACTAATGAGTCCTCGCTGGTTCTCTAAAGACCTTAAGAAAACACTGGTGGGTCTACATGTTTCGTCCGAAAAGAAGCCACTTGCTTTCCCATGCAATGAATGACAAATCACAAGGGGAAGGAACTGATTTACTTCCTGTAAAAACCTTCAGGTCACTTTATATAGCTACTATACACTACTTTTCAATGCTTCCATTTGGAGTATCTGAACATTTTTCAATTACAATTAAAGAGAAAAGTAAGAAAAATAGCATATG
The DNA here is from genome assembly GCF_963924665.1 of Micromys minutus. Lineage (NCBI taxonomy): Eukaryota > Metazoa > Chordata > Mammalia > Rodentia > Muridae > Micromys > Micromys minutus. The sequence goes on from NC_137963.1 coordinate 38,190,331, forward strand.
TAGATTTTTGTAGAAATTCCTTACCCAAAAAATTAAATACACAAACCTTAAATTGCAAGGGCTAGCCAAAGTGGGTAGAGAGACAGCTGTTATTTCAGAAACAGTGTATTTCATAGCTATCTGGATCATAAAATATTACATATTCTATAGTAATCTCAGTACCAAAAAGTTAGGCCCTATAGCAAAGGTCTTCAACATAATTGTATAATCTGACACTTCAAACAATGTGAGGTTAAGAAATTCAACAATTCAGTTAAAGTAGTAATCACATTTACCTAAGTTGCTATTATAACTTACAATATTTAAACTGTATAAAGCATTCATCCACTTAACACTGAATGCAATATGAAAATGTGTATTGCACACTTCAAGTACAAAGCTCATATTGTACTTAAATATATATTTAATATATGTAACACATATTTATGAACTAGCAAACAACTTATCTTTTAATCTGGGTTATAATCCTTGTTTTTAGATGAAATGACCATAACCAATCCGATCTGCAAGAACAATCTGACTAAAAATTTTATTAAAATATTTCAATATGCTAAGTGAGGAATTACTTGATGAAGCACTAATAAGAATTTTTACTTCACAATTTTAAAAGCAATCATTAATGTAATAATCAACTAAAAAGCTGGGTATGTTTCTTTTTTCTAAACTCATGAACCTTGCCATTTTTACTCATTTATAACAGCATAAGGAATTAACTTCAGACCCTTCCCTTCTAAGTTAAGGTTTGCTTCTATTTGGTAATTATCTTGGATCTAGAATTCTTATGTTCTGCTTTAAGAGCTCAAGTGTAGACACTAAGAAGGTTTTTACCTTGGGGGTTTCTTCACACACATTTCTCCTGATAAATGACATGTTCATAAAAAATGAACATAATCTTAAGAAATATGGATACAAATATGAAGTAGGCTTCCAAAACCATGAAATATGATATATTAAAGTTAGCCCTTTTGGGAGACTACAAAAAAGAAAACTTGAACACCTAATTTAACTTCCCTACTTTCATGTCAGTTTTCAGTATAGTCCATTTTTTAATCAAGAGAAAAAAATCTCTGGAAAGTTAACTTTATTACAATTCTTGAACAGCAAAGCACCGCTAGAAACTTCTTTAGTCCATCCATCCCTTTAAATAATCAAACAATCAAACAGATATTACAAGAACAAGGCTGACAAAAAATCATAATGAACCTCTCAGATGAGAAACTAATTGGTACTAAGTACACAATGGCTTACATTTAATCCTGTTAATAACCACACAAAAAAAGAAATAAAAGACTCACTTTTCAGTCATCTCTCTGGACCACTGGGCTAAAATAACAGCATGACTAAATCTGACATTGACCCCGTGGCCCTGCTAGGAGTTAAAAGAATTCCTTTGAGCCTTCTGAGGCCTGTTTTCAACTGCTCCAGAAGGGGTGGGCTAGTCACACACACTTGTTAGCCTTCTCTACAGTACCAGGTCAGAGTAGCAATGGCCACAGACACTGCAGTACAGAGCAGCACTCACTTTACAGCTGCCCAAGAAAGAACATAACGTAGTCTCAGCTCATAAAGTATCTTGATGACTGAAATATAATCACCACTATGAGAATTTGTCCAAATAACATTGAAAATATTTGAAGTATAAATAAAATATAGCCAATAAAATCAGAAAAAAATAAAATCAATACCAAAAAAAATGAAGCTTTAAAAACTAAATTCAGAATAAATCCAAATTAACAAAAAACACTAAGTGACATTCAAGAACACTAAACTATAAAAAATAAATACATTTCACTAATTTTTTCTAGATTAATCATGTTTTAAGCACCCAACTGAAAAAAATATATACTTTGTGAATTTTCACAAGCTTTCATGATCTGAATCTTCAAAGACCTTTTAGAGTCAAGATACAAATTTACCTGAGAGCAGTTTTCTATTTCATCCTTTTCCAAAATACAATTTACCTCCCATCTCAACAAAGAAACCAACACCACACTAGTAATGGGATAATCAAAGATACAATCTGCTACACTTCACAAGGCTTTCTTCTAGTATTGCTAATTATGCATCTATATCCAGAAAAAAAAATACCAGGACTATCTTTCTGTTTCACAAAATGTAATCACAAGAAAACTTTAAAAGCCAACTGCTAGCATCCATCCTGTTTCTTTCATATCTGCAATTAAAAAAAAATGGCTCTAATTTATATCAATATTTAAATTTAAAGTTCAAAATTTTGAATGCTGAAAAGTGATATCCTTATAACTCAAAGAAATAAAGTATGTATTTATGCCTGAATGTATATATGTATGTATGCCTGAATTATAAGTAGTTTCTAGAGCAAATTATAAAAATCAATTTTTGTGATTCCATTTCTGTACTCTTATAGACCTTATAATTTTAGATTTTCATTTTAATAAGCTTTAAAAAAATATAAGCAATTATTAGACAGTAATAAGTTTCAAAGCTTTTTTGCCTATTTTTTAAAACCTATATTGCTTTAGAATAAAGACTAGAGGAAAAGTTATTAACACTTATCACTATCAAACTTTGTCAAATGTGTTCAATCCTTTTAGTATTTTAAATGGAGTTCCAGCACCCTGTCTCTGAAAACTATGTTGGTCTGCAGGCCTCCCCACCCCCGTCAGCTGGATCACTTGGAACAGACGTTTTCTTGCCCCTTCCCCCAATTTTTATTCTGTTCTCATTTCTTAATTTCTCTCATATCACCGAATATCATGTTTTTAAAAAATGCCAACACTCAATAGGAACACAGAAACAGTAATAGAACTTATTTCATAAGTTGCTCCGATTTAAATTCTAACTCAGAACAGAAACTGAACAGAAAATTCCAAAGCTAATCAGTTTCCAAACAACTCATTAATTAATTAAATTTATTCTCATTAGCTTACCGTCACAGCATTTTCTGGCCTAAAAAAAAAATCGTACATAAAAGTATTTCCATTATATCTTAATAGTTACTATACAAGTTTACCTACTCAGTTTTAAGAAACACCCCACCCAGCACCCAAGAGAGAGAGAGAAAGAGAGAGAACAAAAAAAGAAATACCACAAAAAAAAAAAACGAGAATTGCAAATAAAGACTGGAAAAGGCATCAGGCATTCATGACCTTTAAAAACGAAGGCTGTGTGACAACTGCCTGTGAGGACTCAGCAGCACAGCACTCCCCCAGCTTCTTCCCTTGGTACATTTCCAGCCTAGCTGTGCAGTCCTGTGCTAGCATGTTCACAGACAGTGAGATTTACACTTCTATGAAATGTAGTCTCAAAGCTGCACACTTATATTACTTTCACATCATAGAATATGCCCTGATTTGGTGTACTATTTCAAATTGTTGTATTTTGCAATTATTAGATAGAAATATCAAAGGCCAAGTAAAAAAACCTTTTAAAATACCCTTCATTCTGTGAATAATTTTACAAACTGAACAAGATTACAAATATACAATCAAAAGGTTCAAATGTCTATTTAGAACAGTCAACAAGTTAAATATCAGGATTTATTTTCTTGTTCTGAAACAGTTTTTAAAAGAAATTTTTTCTAAAGAACTCATTTCATACAAATCAAAATATCAGGGTAAAATCACAATATTAGGGTAAAATCAGAACATTGAGAAATGATAAAAATAGCAAAATTACATAAAAATGATGTTTCTTGGTAATCATTAATTTTGTAATTTAAGACACTAAAATTATCAAAAAATTAAAAAGAACACCTTTAGTAGACACAGGATGGCCATTCTCCCATTACCAGAATACCCATACAGAAAATGACTAAATATCCAATTGCTATAATGTATGATCACTTACATTAAAAATTCCAAAATGACAAATTAACACAATGAGCCCCCCCCCCATTAACAACAAATGAAGGTTCTTTTCAGGCTGTTAAATGAAAGCACATCACAACATCTTCCTGAACCAAATAGGAAATCATTACCTTTAAATGGTCAAGGACTTTTTTTTTTATTAGAGTTAATAAACAATACTGTTTATGTCATGTTCATAAACAACTCTGAGACAGAAATCGTTTTAGTCCCATATACTTTAAAAACCTTCGTACCTGGGGAACATACTTTGCAGAGCTGTGAGGACCAGATGACCTGTTCTATTTACAACAGAAATGACTTGACAGTTAAACTGCCGTAGCACACTTTCCCAAAGACTCAGCATTTGACAGCGTAAAGCTGTTATCTCATGAAACAAAATTATTCACATCTGAGAAGAAATAAGCATATTCTATATATTTTTTTAAAAAAAGACAAGTTTATAAAAAGATCTCAAGGTAAAAGTGCACTATTCCTAATCAGGTAAATGAACACTCAAATGTTTATAGGTGCCTTGGACAACAAATTTTCAATATAGATAAAATGACATATGCAATTATAACTAACCTCAAGTGTGTGTCTTTATTATATAATATTCCAAATAAAATTTCATAATAAGACTCCTTACTGACAATTAGTATTTTTACTATTAAAACTTAACAACAAATAATATTATCATTCTAACAGTAAAATTATTAAAAACAGAAATTTACAGGATTAGTAAGTTCCATCAACTTCATAAATAAAGCTAACATTTTAATATTTTAAGCTTCTCAGTAGTTCAGGAATTAAATTGCTACTGTTAATAAGAAAATAAAACCAAAAAACAAAAGTACTTTTTCTTTCTACTAGTCCCCATAGATCTAACTACCATAAAATTCTTCCGTATCTGTCAAACAAAACACAGAAAAATATGCACTGAGAAAAAGAAATAACAAAGGAACAAGTGTAGGATTTAAAATAAAACAAAACAAAACAAAAAACCCAACTCTGTTCTCTTAGCAATCAAGAAGAAAGAAAAAGTAGAAAAGTCTCAGAATATATGACCAAGTGAGCATGGGCACTCTTGCAGAAAACCAAGTCTGCATCCCAAAGCCATGGGGATGTAAATGAGCAGAGGACGGCCACAATAGGACTGCTGAGCTGCAGGTACCCTACGGAAGATCCTTCTGAGATTCCCAAACTTTATCGGTTTAATCCATTTGTAAGAATAACTTCCAAGACTAAAAGAAGATTAGGTTTTTCCTTTTTTTGCTAAAATACGCACATGCGTGTAATATATTTAAAGGAAGAAAAAAAGGATTCTCATTGCTTAATATTGCTTTAAAATGCTGCACACAAACTATAATCTTCAAGGTTTAAATGATGAAAGGAATAAAAAGTCTAATGAAGTGAAGCGTCTCTGCTGTCCCTGCTATCCAACAGCCAGCACAGCCTCCCCACTCACACACAACTATGCTGTAGTCAGTTTAACTAACCAACACTGTTGAAAATGAAATGGTCTGAGGTTGGAAAATCACATTTATTTTGTGAAACCCAATGATAATGATGGTTCTCCAAATGAAAATATTTTAAACAGAAATTTTTAAGCACAAATAGAACAAAAACACAAACACCTCACAAGCTACTACCTGATGGATTTTTTTTTATCAAGAACTTAAAAGATTCAGAAACATTTACACTAGGAATTATGGACTTCACCTATTAGACATCAGGTTGAATGATTATTAGGCAATATTGAAACAGAACAATATTTCAGTTATATTTATTACCATGTATCTAAAGCAAACCAAGCAAGCAGAAACAGGCAGAATGATCAAAATACTTGGCTATATAGAACTGAAGCGATCTTTCAAGTTCTTATTGTAACAAAGACATTTAAATGACAATCAAGATTCTCCTTAAATGTATAAAGTAATAGTGTCTCTAAAACCCTATGCTTAAAGCAGACAATGTAACACATAACAGCTAATGTGCTTTGCAGACTGACTTCAGGGTAATGTAGCTCCACAACTCTTCAAAAACCACCTTTCCTTGGTTAAATTTATCTGCCATTATCCTAAATTTCCCACTTTTTAAAAAGCACTATTTGAATGACTTCAGCAAACATTTATCAGCATAGCCAAACTTTACTAGTCTTTATAGAACTTTATAGAATTTCTCATTAATAGAAATATGGAGTGTTGAAAAGTTCTCTAAAGGTAGAACTTTCTGTCTGGTGTGGGCAAGTCTGTTACAAGTGCTATTTAGTTACAAAGCAAAAGCAAGTGTGACCTACTCCCTTCAAGGGACTTTCCAATAAACACTTTTCCTGGATAACCAACCCTGAACTTCTCAAGTGCAGCTCTCTCGCCTGGGGGCAGATAACTAGCTTAAAGCAAGGGTGTGCGAACCGTCTCACTACCACACAGACCCACTGTCCTTTAAAATGCGTTTGCGAAAGAGATAAGAACAGCGAATTAATTTTCAAAAATGACAAAAGCTAGAATTCTAGGGTTAGGAATTCGTCACAGAAATCGAAGTTACACGTTTAACATAGGAAGAACCCCTTTAAATAATTTGTCTCATCCATTACTTGAATCCAAACAAAGTAAATTTTATCTCTAGAATTATTCCAGAGACATCATAAACAATGTGACTGGATCAAGGCTCAAATGAAAATCAAGTCAACGGGTATGCTTTTATGTCCTCCGTGCTGTTTTTAGAAGAAAATGCCTTACACATGGTGGATGCTCACTTAAAATGTCTATCTCTTATTCTTAGCAGGAGTGACAATAATCAGGCATGTAACCGAAAATGCCAAAACCATAACCACAGTACCTTTAATATACAATCAAATACAGGTCAGCAAGGAGACAAAGGAAACTCTGTAGACTGAGCAACTTCCATCAACACTTCATTTTCAATCACAATGGGAGGAACATTTAAGAAAGTAACAAATTATTTGAAACTAAACATAAATTTAGCAGTCTTAAAAGTAAAATCTATAAAGAAATTATCTGAATAGCCTTTATGCTCATGGGAGAGAAAAGTTCTCCTGTATTTCTTTTGAAAAAGGTTTCATAATCTAAACATGCCATTCATATAAAATTTATAATCTAACCATAAAAACATCCTTTCAGTTATACTTAATAACCTTATACAAATGATCTTTATAGGCAATAGATTATTTTTATAGCAAGAACCTATGTGAAAAATAATTTAACACTCTACCTAAACACATCAGGACTCAAGTTCCTATGACAAGAATGAAAATATTGCCCACTTAATTTTGTGCTTCCCCATTCCAAAGCAGTAAGCAAATCTATAAACTAACTTTTAAATCGTAACTATACTAAGTCATTAGTTCAATAAATATATACCAAAGTAGTTTTCCACATAACAATTTCTATTCAATTTAGTGTAGCTATAAAAAAAATAAAAGCTGGTCATTAATGTTTTTTCAAAAGCAAAATTTAATTTTCTTCCTCAGTACTGAACAAGCTATTTTTTTAAAACAACAATAAATAAATTTAGACTGAAAGTTATAAAGTGACTTTGAAAGAATACATAACAAAGTTGTTGGTCTATAGTAAAATCAGTGACACACAATATCAACATTTCAAAATCTTATTAAAATTCAACCCAAGGCAGCCTTGGACTTCATGGGTTTCCAATAAGATTTGTAGTCTGTGGAACAACAGCCACAAGAGGCTTTTAACCTTCAGCCCATTCACAAGTGAAGCTGGATCTGAACATTTTTATTTTTTCCCTTCCTATGACAACTCCACCATGCAACACTGAATAACACAGCTCAAGCCATTATGCTAATTAGAAATTAAATAAAAAATGATGCCCTTACAACAGTGAAGTGGAAGGTGACATGTACAACTAGAGACACAGCTGAAAGCAGCTTTAGGAACCGTGTAGTCCATGCTTACAAAAGCTGGACACACTAGGAGAGAGCCCTTGCTGCTCTTGGTCACCGGAGCTCTAGCATGTGGCTACTTTTTAATTATACGACAGATACTAAACTGTACATCCATGAGAAGTGTGTCAAATGGCAACTCATTTTTATAACCAATTAGGCCTAGGATGTCACAAGAACTGTAATTACCAAAATTAAGTTGATAAAAGGAGGAAAATACTACCTTAAAAAGCTGAAGAATTGTTTAAAATAATGCTTAATTTATTAGTGATCCCTAAAAACTAAACAATTTGGTTCCTTTACTATGCTCAAACAATTAAGGAAGACAACAACCTATTTTAAAAAACCCATATTATGTTTTTTAAAAAAATGTTCTACTTTCAAAAGCTCTGCATAAAGGGGCTGGAGAGATGGCCCAGAGGACTAAAGTTTGATTCCCAGAACCCACATGATGGCTTACCATCCAAGTTCCAGGGCATCTGATGCTCTACCACACACATACATTGTACCCAGGCATACATGCAAGCAAAACACATACAAACAAAATTAACAGTAATTTTTAAAAGTTTGAAGACCTCTGTAAGATACTCCTTAAATAGCTGTTCACATTCCTTAACTATTCACAGCACCTGATCCAACTGCAATGTAGAATCAACACTCCAACTGGATGATATACAGACACCTTGTCCATTAAAATGCACAGGCTGGGAATGTTTTATAAATAAAATATCCAACTATATTTTCTTTTCCTTTGTGTGTGGGGGGCGAGTTTCAAGAAAGGATTTCTCTGTGTAGCCCTGGCTGTCCTGGAACTCTCTGTAGACTTGGCTGGCCTTGAACTTAGTGACCCACCTGTCTCTGTCTCCCAAGTGCTGGGAATAAAGGTTGTACTACCACTGCCTGGTTCCAACTATATTTTCAAGAAGAAAAAATGGAAGAAATAGAGACAAGAAATAGGCAGAAACGAAAAAAAAATCATGACCAAAAAAATCTTCCACAGCATTCTGAACATACCCAGAACCTAAATTTATATTCTAATCTCAGCTATGAAAAGACATGCTATTAAAATGTTCCCTCCTATCTAGCCATATACAAACATAAATGGTACCATATATTCATGTTTCTTTCTTGCATATCACTTGAACTTTTGAACTTAGTCTTGTGATTTGCCTACAAAAGTTTTGGAATTCTGTTCTGTTCATTTGTTCCTTAAGACAGGGTCTCTCTATGTAGCCATGGCTGGCTCTAGAACTTACTATGCATACCAAACTGGCCTTGAAGTCACAGTAATCCTCCTGCACAACTCTTGAGTGCTAGTATCAAAGACATGGACCCAGCTGTGCACTGTTGTATGAGACAAGGTTTTAGTATGTAGCCCAGTCTGGTTTTAAACTTAAACCCTGCCCTAGCCTTCCTGAACTGGTACAGGCATAAGCCGCCATACCCAGCTAGTGAGCTTTCTCAATGTCTGCACTACTCTCTCCCGATGTCTAGGCATGTTCATGTGTAATGTGCATATATATGTGTGCACATGCAAGAAGGCTCGAGTTCAACCTTGGGTGTTGTCCTGTTTTTTAAGACAGGAGCTCTTTTTGGGATCTGATGTTTGTCAATTATGCTAAGCCAACAAGTCCCAGGGATCTGCCTGTTTCTGCCTCCTCAGTGTTGAAATGTTAAGGACCTACAATCATACCAGAATTTTTACTCAGGTGCCGGAGATCAAAATTATGTCCTCATGCTTTAGGGCAAGCTTTACAAACTGAGCTTTTTATTTTTTTAATTATTTTAGATTTATTTTATGTGTATGAGTATTTTGCCTTCATGTATGTATGGGCACCATCTGCATGCCTTGTGCCCATGGAAGTCAGGTGAAGGCTTTGAATTCCCTGGAACTTGAGCTACAGACATAAACAGACACATAGATTCTGGTAACAGAACTTGGGCAAGAGCAACAGTTCTCTTAACTCCCAAGCCACCTCTACAGTACCTGGAACTTTAAAGAAATAATAATAAGTGTATTATATTCATCTAGGATGATTGTGTGTGGTGCTGCAACATCTCTTGTACTTCAAGAAATGCATTTTAACATCAGTGAGTTTTCCATATTTTCAAGCAATTTAAGGCTTCTAAAGGCAGAGACCACATGACAGCTCTTGAATCCCAATACCTTACTAAGTAAGTGGCTTGCAAAGTAGCTGTTTGTTTGTTTTTTTGTTTAAGGTTTAAGAATTAAGACGATCTGATAAGGTAGTAGTTTAGAAAATGTCATCAAATCAAATAAAATGTATTTAAAGAAAATGTCATACTTGAGACAATCAAAAAACAACTTGGGTGTTTTGTTTAAGTGACAGCAGGTTACTCAGTTAAGTGACTGAGAAACCATGACCATGACTTCATTCAGTAACTAAACTGACAACTGAAGGGTGAACAGTACCAGGCAGGCAAGGCAGAGACTGATCCAAGAAGAAAAACTGTATGTAGAGACCCAAAGTGAAATTTGACACACCAAAACTGTCAGTTTCTTATTGTCCTAAGTTACAGTGTCATAAATATGTCTCAATTTCAAAAATCCATAATTCCATAGTAACCAAGCCACAATTTCATTTTAACTTCAAATAACTATGAAAAGAAAATAATATTAGTAGCAAAGACAGGAATGCACTTACACTCTTTTTATATCTGCGACATGGGCCAAACTGGATATGCTAAGCATTAACATAGAACTTCTAGACCACCACAGTCACAAACTAGAAATTAATATGGCTTCAACTTTAAAATGCCATAATTTTCATTCTTCGAGGGATATTTTCTTTCTAAATCCTGAGACTACTTAACTTTTGCTAAATCTGTAGCTTTCAAGACTATGACATAAGAAAGAGGCATAAACAGTGAGGACAGAGCTAAAGCACGCTTCTCCAGTTATAACTGAACTATTATTTATCTGCTCTTCATTTTAATAGTGTAACAAGTTTATCATTCATTGACCATTTTAAGTATTCTTTACTAACATTCAGAAAACACTAGATATCATTATTAGCATGGTTCAGCATAAGAGATGCAAAAATATTCACAGTCTTATAAAGAAGAAACATCTTTACATGTACATAGCAATAGAAATCTAGTTCCATTACATACTATTAAAACTTGGTAGAATAGTGTAATGGTGTGTTCTCACTATTTAACAAAGGAAAAGAGAGAGCACAAAGATACAACTGGGTTTTGTTTGTTTTTATTTTAACATAAAGGACAAAGCACTGTCGTGTTTTGCTTCTTATCTTAACCTATATCCATGAGGGCAAGAGCAGAAACAAGGGGGAGACTTAAACAATAGGTTATCTGAACAGGCTTTACCTTATTTTATTGATTTTATAATTATATAAAACTAAATTATGGACATAATTAGAAGACAACATTAAATTTTAAAGAGATAGTCTTTCCCAGTATAGTTCTTACCACTCATCAAGAAAACACGTGTTTGCAACAGACAGAGCCCACTACAGAAACTACAACAAGCAAAACACAGAGTTGAGCCCAGGCCCAATGGATACATCAATACAACTCCTGCACCTAAGGCTCCAGGACCGCTGAAAGAGGAGGTAGAAAGACTGTAACCACCAGAGGATTAGGGAATTTACTGTGAGACTGTCTCCTAGGAATGTCAGAAGCTATACTCAAGAAGTCTCATCAAGACACCCTAAACATGAGCCGTACAAGGAAAACAGAAACAAGGAAGACATGCTTAAGTGGAGGAGTGGGAGCGGAAGAGTAAGCATGAAGCCTCAACCTTAACAAGGAACCACAGGTAACTTAAGAGTGGGAGACAACAGTCTTCTCTAGAGAAGGGCATACCAGCTGATTGTCCAGTGGTCACCCTGAAACCACACGCAGAAGTAACATATGGGCCAAGCAGGTTGTATTTATATATCTACGGATACAAACATACATACACAACAGCAACACACATATATAGCAAACATTAAGAGAAAAACGGCATACATGTAAAAGAAAGTGGTTGGGAAGCATGGGAAGGTTTGAAGGGAGAAATAATGTAATTATACTATAATCTAAAAATGTGTATTTTAAAAGGCAATTGAAAATAAGCATATCGAAAGCAAAATGAAACAGAGGAACCTACGTATCAAAGGTAACTAAAAGGAAAACAAGTCATAGGAAGTAGGAAATACAATAAGATATATTAAACAAAAAAACATAGATACAGGAGATTCCAGATGGAAAGCAATACAATTAGTGTGCCTACATTATAAAAACTTTAAAAGAGCAGAGGGGATAAAGGACAACTTATAAATGAAAGGACACTAAAAACAGCAAGAAACTGAAGAATACAAACCAGAAATTTTTCATATTAACTCTAAGGAGAAAAAACTGGGAGTTAGCCCATGATTTTCACTGGGTATTTGATAAACCAGTTATTGGCAAATTGTTTGGGGGTGATAATGTCCCCCTTTTTTTACCCAAGAAAAATAATTCCTAAAGTACTTATTGTCTTTATTAGTCAGCTTTCTATGCAAACCAGTGAAAACATGCTTGTTTCTTTTGGTACATCTTCTCTCCCAACAGCAGACATGCTTTTCTAACACAGAAGTCCTATATCTATCCATGGTCTGGTCTCCCAAGTGTGCTATACATGGTCAATTACAATCTGAAAAAATATTAAATGGAAAATTCCAGGAATAGCCAATGCAGTCAATTGCCAACCGTATGCCATTCGGAGTAGCCTGGCACCATCTTCCACTACCCTCTATTGGCTCATCCCTCTGCCCAGCTTATCCATGTTGATACATCACTGCCTCCGAGTCAGCCAACGGCACTCTCAGCTCTCAGATCAGCCATATGATATCACAAAAGTTACATTAAGTATCCCTAATTTTATTTAACAGCAGCCCCAAAACTCAAGAATGGTATTACTGCCAATTGGAATAAACCAAAAAGAAAATTTTGTAAAGTCCTTCCTTTGAACAAAAAACTGTAGAGGTTCTTAATGATAGAAAATGTGTATATTGAGATTGCTAAAAATCCACAGCAACTATGAATCCTCTATCTGTTAAAATATATCTAGAGGGAAAATGAAGAATGCATTTATATAGTCTTCCATACTTACATACTAGTTCAAATTCACTAATTCATTTATAAAACACAAAATTTCAGTAACATTATCAGAATTTTCAAAGACTCAACTCCAATGGCAGAGACTTCTACAAGATTACTCAGCTTCTTACTGTGTTCATCTCTACAATGAATTGCTCTCTAGTTTAAAATAAGCACATGTCTGTGTTTATTTTAAGCATCTCTCTTCCTCAGGGTTCTCAGGCTGTATGTTAGTCTATTAGCACCACCTTTCCTTTTCATGCCAACACTTACAAAATTTTAGTGAATGAAGACTGAGTGTGGCAGCTCAGCAGGAAATTGTACAACTCTGAAGACTGTGTTAGACTCCCAGGACCCACATGGTAGAAGGAGAGAACTAATTCTTTCTTGTAAGTTGTCCTCTGGTCTCAAGTGTGCCACAGCATTTACATGCCCAAACTTATGCACACTCGTGTATGCATGTGCTTATATATACAAATTAAAAACTAAAAATGTAATTTTTAATAATAAAAAATTGACCAAATAAATTAAACCTTCTTTTCTCGTATACCTTTTCTAAGCACAACCTGCCTTCAATCCTGTCTTATAGAAACCTTCTCTCCAACTGAGGGACCAGGGAGAGGCAGCCCTGCCCCCACACCCTGCTCCAACGCCAGTGCCACATCAAGTCCACTATGGACATACCATCAAGCTACTTCCTATTTGTCCACAACATTAGCAACTTCTCTTTCTCAGGGTCACCCTTTCCCATTTCAAGTTCTTTCATAAAGTCAACGCCTAGATTATATTTTCAGAAAGTATCTAAATACTGCATTATCTTTTACCATCTCTGCTGATACTTAAACCAGCAGAGACCTGTTACAAAGTAAAAGCAATCTTCAGTATGTGAACAATAAAGGCACCAAATGTAGATACTCAGCAAAAAAAAATATACACAGGAACATGAATAGAAACTAGTTCAAGAGAAGATCTTTAGACTACCAAATATTTACCAAAACAATGGCACCCTTTAAAATGAGTTTACTACATTCATATCATTCTAATTGTGACTGAACATTACTTCTAAGCAGTCTTTATTCTTTTACTGTTGATGAATTCTAAGCTCAGAGCTTGAGACTCCTGAGGAGTTAGGCAACAACAGGTTGGGTACTGAGTCATGAACTGTATAAAGACCATCTCCCACATATGTGTATTAACAAAGTTTTTAGGAGAGCATTAGCAACTCCTTGTTAACACACTTTTTCAGCTACCAGACTCTAACACAGAACTGTAGTCACAGTGAGACCCATCAAACTGTTCTATACCAAGATCTCCTACCGTGTCCACAGCACCTGTCCTTTCCACTCACCTTCTTCCCTCTTCCCAAGAACATCATACAAGCCTATGTTATTCCCTCATCTACTTCAATCCATCAGAATGTATAACTTTCTTCTCTACCTCTACAAATATTAGAAGATTTGGCAGTTAACTTTAAGGACTAATAACATATATAGCTAATCTCATCTTACAAAACTTCCCTGACCTAACAAACCAGTTTAGTCTCTGTACATTTTCCCTTCCAACCTAAAAACATCATTTCTCCCTTATTCAGGCAGAACTTAATTTGATTTGGCTGTATAACTACATTATTATTATTTTTTTTTTTTACTGTTGTCAAATCCTGAGGCTCAACAAACTATAGCCTGTGCTTGCCCCATTTTCTTAGAAAGATCCTGTTGGAACAGCCGCCCCCAAATCTTCCTATACTTCTTTCTAAGACAGGATCTCCTGGTCCTCCTGCTTCCACCACCCAAACACTGGGAGTACAGATTTATATGGTGTCAGAGCAGACCCAGGCCTCCACACATGCTAGACATGTATTCTACCAAATGAGCTACATCCTCACTCCCCATTTCTTAAGTATTATGGAAAGCAACTTTCCAACAAAAGGTTGAATAGTTTAAAAAAAAAAAAAAAAAAAAAACTTCATAGCCTGGAGTCCTAAAATACTGCCCACCTGATTCCTCAAAAAAAAAAAAAAAAAAAAAAAAAAAAAAAAAAAAAAGTTGCCACTGCTTGGAGATCCAAGCATGGTCTCTAATGTCATCAGTTCTTCAGAAAACAGAAGGGAGGCAGTAAGGTTTTGAAACATCAGCAAAGTACCATGAGTCACAAAACATCTGAAGATCTGAAGACTCCTAGTGTGCAGAGCAGGTTAAAAGAAGACCAATTAGGAAGCTTGTAAGAGACTCGGCATAAAGGAAGGGAATGAAGGGAACGTTAAAGACTGTCCACTGATACCAGATGACTGTATGTATCAGAGGGAGCAAAACCTAACACCAAAAGTTCTGGACTCAAGAATGTGGTGCATCAAGTTTGAATTTTCTCCAACAGTAATTGTGAGCCTGCCCTCTCTCCTGTGTCACAGAGTCTGCAGTTCCTGAAAGATCAATCCTGTGTCCTGTTTTCTGTGCCCTAGACATTCCATATGCTTCCAAGAATTGGTTAAATAAGAGCACAAAGCCAAGCAGACAGTACTCACCTGTGTTCACAAAAAGAAAAGAACTAAGATTTCCATCTAGAATGACTTGAGCCAAACACAAACAAATGCTATAAATTTGCTCATAGGAGCAATTTCCTTGATACTTTAATATATTCTTTATCACATGCAGAAAAAGCACCACTAGGGTAGTGAGTCTCATGAGAATAAGACCAAAGCATGAAACTAAATGGATCAGACACTCGTCTTTACTGAGGAAAAGCAGTCCTCCTTTAATAAAGATGTTAGTACTTTCAAAATAGTGATTATGAGACTAACCTTCAGCATCACTGTTCTTACATCCCACCAGGTTGAGAAGGATGTCATTGTCTTTATCATCTTTTTCACATCCCAGGAGCATCCAGCTTTCCACATTTTCATTCTCTGAGATGGTGCTTTCTTCCTCCTCATTTGAACTGAGCTCTATGACCATGACCTCTCGGATCACACCTGGCCTCTCTTCGGATTCCGGCTTCTCATTATTCCTCTTGCATTTCTTAGCCACTTTTTTAGAATGAAGAGTAGCAGGACTCTGGGTCTTTTCTTCTGCTTGGACTTTAATATTTCTTCTTTTACATCTATAAATACTATCTTCATCTGATAGTGTGATGACCTCTGATGTATCTGATAGCTGGATGACCTCACTATCTGAAAGGACAATTAAGTTCTTCTGGCTTGGTTGACTACTCAGAGTTTCAGCATTCTCACAGCTCTTTTCCTCATACCCTTCCTCCTTGTTAGCATTATGAATATTCTGGGCATAATGGACTTGGCTGTAGAGCTGAAATTCCACCTCACTATCAACACTCAGTTCACTAGATGAGTCATCACGATAAAGATCATCTTCAAGTGCTTCTACAGTCTCATAGCCACAATACATTATGGAAAGTCAGTTGCCTTAATGCTGTAAAAGAGAAAGTCATAAAGTCATATGGTTTTAAAAGTTAAAATCTTGTTTAATAAGTGCCTATCACCCCAGAGCTGACTTTGAAGGCCACCACTTTTCCCAACATGCTAAAATATTTTTTCCTTAAGAACAGCACTTTCCCATGCATTTGTAAGTCCTGTTATTGCCCAGTAAAACAGTGGTTCTCGACCTTCTACTGCTGAGACCCTTTAATAGGGTTCCTCATGCTGAGATGACCTCCAACCATAAAACTATTGTTGCTACTTCAAAATTGTAATTTTGCTATTGTTGTGAATTGTAATATAAATACCTAATATTCAGGCTATCTGATATGTGAGTTGTTCGACCCCCGAAGGGACTGTGACACAAGGGTTGACAACTGCAGCACTAGAATTACACTCAAACTCAGACTGAACTGTATCAGTGCAATATCCTAGAAAACAGTGTGAGATCCACCGCTAGGCAGTGAACACTTGTTCTCTAGAACATTAAGACTCCTAAAAGTACCTCTCCCTATTCCATTCATCTTCTACTCCTTTTCTTCTTTTAAAACAGGGAGTTGTTATGTAGAGACCAGGCTAACCTTGAACTTAAAGTGACCCTCTGTATGCCAAGTTGCCTAGCTCTATTATCTTTTTTAAAGAAAAAAAGAGAGAGGTTTATTATACTAAAAGAGAACAGGCACAGCAGTAACAGAAGAACTACCAGCCTCCATCCATCTTCCTCTCTCTCTCCTTTCATTCTCTACCACTTCTTTCCAGGTACACTGTCTTATACAAGAGAAAACCCTCTTCACACTTACTGTGAATGCATTTATTCTCAATTTAAAACAGACAAGGGCCCAGGAGTAATGTGAGCCTCTATGTGAAATGACCGTGGGTTGGTTCCCAATGCTGCAAGTACTATCTATTACTATGTCTACTAGTCATAATAACCTATCCTGTGGCCTTCAGATCTTGGCCAAAAGAATTCATATAACACTTGATAATATATTTATTCCCATGTTCCAAATAGCTAAATAAAAAAAAAAAATCACAGCTTTGGGATTAAATGTCCAAAATAAGTTTCTGCTGTGCATATATACTTTCAACTCAGGTTTCACAGTATTTCCAACAGAAAGAATTAAGTGCTCTACTTCAGAGGTTTCCATGGTACTTTATAACACATCACATTTCTAATTATTTATTCAATGTAAATGTCCCAGAAGTATAGATCACAATTCCAAAAAGACAAGGCCCTTGTGCACTCTGTTAAATAGATCACAATAGCCAAGCAAACCAGCTAGTATTTGGAGAAGTTTATAAATGTTTGAAACACAACTTCCATCATTAAGCCTTTGTTCTTTAGCACCCCAAAAAGCCCAACAAATGTGGGGAATACAGACACTGTGACAGGATAATTTCCCAGTTGTCAAAGACTAACCTAAAGTTGACACAGTGGATGTTTCAATTATCTACCAATGGAATTCGGATCAAAATAATAGCTCTGGGGACAGTAAGGCACACCTGTTTAAAAACTAGGAGCACCCTAGATGAGAGTTACAGTGCCAACTTCCTATTCCTTCCACTTTTAGCTTTACAAATACAATGAAGAAAGAGTGGTTGTTTCCTAGGTTTGAGTTTCTGCCAGAACAGCAAGGTGTTGTCTGCTTGTTAAGAGAACCAGTAGAATCCAAGAACCTAAGAGCCGAAGTTGTACAGCACTCAAGCTAGAGTTTGGCTGTTGTTTTCCAGAAATAGATGACTTCTGGTGTAATTCCAGATGGAAGCAAGAAGACAGGGAGTTCAAGAATATCCTCAGCTACAAAGTAAATTCTGAGCTAGAAGACACTATTTCAAAAAGAAGCAAAACAGAACAAAGCCAGATGAATCTTTCTTTACGGATATAGTCCACTAGTACACTTGCTCCCCTCCTGGTCCTCTTTCAGGTCGCCAAGCTGTTATTGTCATCCGAGTTGAATGTGGCTGTCTGAATAATACTACTCAGGACATTTATAGGTTTATATTGAAATGTTAGCCTCAGAGGAATTCAAATGAAAAATGAATTCTTCCCTTTTTTATTTAATAGGTAAATTAATTCTAAAGAAGTAAAGGAATTATGCTTCCTTCAAAATCCTCAGTGGATCCATCCTGAGGATCCAGTGTGGACTTAAGATAAAACCTAATTCCAGGGCAGCACAGGAAAAAAAAAATGAAAGAGCTAAATTACAGAGTTACAAATTTGTACTACTCTTGGAGCCATCCCAAAGGAAAGGGATTAAGGATAGAGCCATAGGCACACCTGCGAATGTATGCCAAAAATAAACTACAGAGTCATAATAAAAACTGACTTCCTTGGGTCTAAGGATTTATCTCTTCCCATGAAATGTAGAAAAATGAATTTAACAATTTAACCCCTATGGCAGTTAAGAGGATTTTGTTCCTTCTGCACTTGAAAATTGTGTTCTGACATAACACACACCCTTGTATTGATGTTGCTCTGGAATGCCAAGGTTACGGTTTGCCTCAAGCAAGCTATTTTGGTCTGTTACAACTCTAATTACAATCAAATTCACTTACTTTTTAAAAAGTATCCGCAGAGATAAGTGTGAATATATACTCGTATGTATTTGTATGCGCACACACACACTCTTTGACTCAAAAGTCTTTCTCAGCTTTTGTTCATTCAACTTCCCAGCATACTTAACCAGGTAACCACATGCTTCTGACAAACATTTAAATCTAAAAGGTACCTGTAGGATTTTTTCACAAAGTCCCCTTTATATGCATATGAAGATATAATGAACCCTCCCCAAAGCTGGATACTTGGTTAAGAACACAGCTAGCATGACTTACATGTCCCTGATCTAAGCCAGTCATTACAACAAATACTGCTCTATGTGCACTGGCTAAACACCTAAATTTATCTGATGAATATCCATTAACATCCCATAGGAAAAAAAAACCTGAAACAGACATTTTAATCAAAAGGAGAAATAGACATTTAAACTTACAAATTTACTATTTAATAACCTAACTAGTACTAAAAACACTTTATCAAAGTTCTGGGGGGGGAGGCACAGGGACACACAATAATCCTAGCATTTGGACAGAAGTTCCTGTCTCTTAACCCTAAGCATCCATCCCCCAAAAGTAAATAAACAAGATGTTATCAAAATACACACGGATTGATCATATTTTAAAATCTAAAATATCAGAAGTGGGAATGAAGCTTTTCTAAAGAAATGACATAAAGCCACTTACTGTGTTTTAAAAAAAAGGAGCAGTCAGTCACCAAATTACTTTAATCTAAGGAAGGCTAATTAGGTTTCCAGAATTTACCAAGACTTTAAGGCCAATATTTCCCCTTAAAAGATTACCTACTGGTCATTCTTGACATTTTGCTCTTAATTTTCTTCTAAAGTATTTCTAGCTTAGAGCTTCCTTCTGGGTGCTATAGGTCATCTGAGGTAGATTTAAATCCAGAATTTGGTCTTACTAGTTTAGCGGTACTGGGGACTGTATCCAGGGTCCTGGGCATTCGAAGCCAGTGGAGCTAGCCCCCAGCTTGATGGCTGAATTTTTAAACCCACAGTTGTTAATGGATACACTGATTAATAGTTTATTCTCAATTTAGGTCTATAACTTAAAAAGAATAGCAGTGTGCTACTGATTTTGTGAAGACTGAAACAAAACCAATTACAAATGTTAAAAATCTCTGCCCCACTTTTCAAATGTTACTGCCACTTCCGATCAAGTGAGGTAAAGAATCCAAATGGGTGACATCAAAGAGAGACAATGGGCTGGTCTCCGTGGAAGAGAGCGGAACGCTTGCTTAGGATTACTTCCAACTATCCTCGAGACTCTACTGGGAACAGTGCTCTCCCTATTTTTCCCATGCCCTGCTAACCTTGTAGCTATCACAATTTCCACTTCCAATTCTTCCCTCAGATCATTCCCCATCCTCTGACTAAATGACATTAACTGTCCCTAAAGCAGAACACTGTCTTAAAATACACACGGTTTAAATGTTCAAAATGAAGTCGAAAGCTTTTGAAGGGAGCCTGGTCGTTAAACTGAGGGTGATTTTTTACACTTAAGAAAAACAGGCTGTCACTAAACTGAGTGATTTTATACTTAAGGAGAAAAAACGGGCTCAGAGAAAAATTATCCACTGGGCTAAAAGGCCCTTAAAAGTTTCTTTCATTCAACCCTGAAGTCTGAAATCACAGTAAACTCAGCCTAAAAGTTTTCTGAGCGTCTGCGGCTCCTCAGTAATGGCTGCAACAGGGGCCTGCCAACTCCCAGCCTGGATTTTCCCACAGTAAAGGCTGCTTCTGGCCTAAAGTTGACTGAAGCTGTCTTCCGCCAGGGTGTGTGTTGGAGGGTGGTAAAGGATTATCTCAGGATCTGCGTCTCCTGGTTTCCTATAAGGAATGGGGCACAGTTCCCAGATTCTTTGTGTCTACTTGTGCAGCGGCTCCTTGACAGCACAAGCTTAAAGTGGGCCCGGACTGGACGCATCCTTGAGGACCAGGTTACCCTGAGAGAAGGGAGGCCTCCATGTTTACGGACTGGCCCACTTCCCCAGGACAGGCGAGCCGTAGGAGCGGGGGGTAAAGCACACAGAAAAGCCCGTCAAGGCCATCGCCGCCCAGCCTTCCCCAAGCCCTGGCCTCGGGTAGAGCGGGTCAGGGACCCGCCAGACCCCAGCCCGGCCGCTGAGCCGCGTGGGGCCGCGCCGAGCGGAGGCCATGAGCTGCGCCGCACCGCGCCGCGCCCCGCAGGACCGGGACGTGAAGGC
Organism: Micromys minutus; assembly: GCF_963924665.1. Lineage (NCBI taxonomy): Eukaryota > Metazoa > Chordata > Mammalia > Rodentia > Muridae > Micromys > Micromys minutus. Next base: position 38,211,396 of record NC_137963.1, read on the forward strand.
CGGAGAGGGGCACGCACTAGCTCCACAGCTCGGCTGGCGAGGCGGAGAAGGGCAGGGGTCCCCCGGCCGCGGACGGCTCGGGGTCCGTCCCACACATACTCACTGCCGCGGCTGCGACCAGGAAGCACCAACCAGGAACCGAAACACGTAGAGGGACGGGGAGGGGCGAGGACAAATGAGGTAAGGAAGCCGCGGCCGCGCGGACTCCAGGGAGGAGAAGGTACTTCCGGGGAAAACACAGCCCTTGAGAGCTGTCTTTCCGCCCAACCCGCGAGTCCTCCGAGCGCATGCGTAACGCCTATTAACCCTTTGTTTTCCCCGCCTTATCGACTTTGCGTTTGGTTTTGTTCTTTTTTTCTTCGTCCTTCTGAAAAATACTTCGGCTGAAAAAAATGTGACGCATATTTTATCTGATTGAGTTACACAAACTGGATGATACCTGAAGGGCAGAAGTAAGTGTGAGTTCACTTTCTCGGGCTCAGGAAAGAAAACTACAATTCCCATGATACCTTGGTCTGGTGGGCAGGGCTGTCTCTTTTCTAGCTCTGGGTGACGCCCTCGTAGTAACACGTGGCGCAGAGCAAATCGGCCACTTCTGATGGAGTTCTGAGTTAGTAGGGGTTTTAGTGTTAGTAGGTGACTTCGGAGAGGGACCTTGATAATGTCAGCGTGGGAAAAGGCATTTTTGAGAGTGTCTGGTTTTGGTTTTGGTTTTTCCGCTAGTGTGATAAGTGACCTCACGGCTTTTCCACCCTTAGGTTATAAAGTGCACTCATGGGTGCTTCCATCTTTTTAACCGTTTGTGAACTGTGAAGAGCTGCACCCCTGCAACGTGAAGTCAGTCCTGTTCTTTCTGTTACTACGAGACGGTGTTCACCGCCTCCAGCACTGGTTCCTCTGGTCACGCCTTTAAAAACCAAATCTTCAGTTTTAAGGTTGGACTTGTAACCCAGTTGGTAAAGCCTGCTTACCGCATAGAAGGTCCTGGGTTCATTCCTCAATTCCATCACACAAGACGTGTCCTAGCACCGAGGAGGTGGGGGCAGGAAAACAAAGAATACAAATTCATCCGTAGCAACAGTAAGTTCATCAATGCAGTTTTACAAATACCCAATTAGGGACTGACAACATCCCTGATAGATGAGTTTGATTTTAAGTCTTTTTGCCAACATTTATTGAACATATTAGGAGCCAAGCTGTCAGCCTTCTACATTATTAGAAAAATAAGCCAGAATTTACTTAAACTAAAAAGGGGGGGGCAGGGAAATGTCAAGCTATGCTAGAAAGTCTGGATAAAGTAGAACTCTAAGGTCTTGTTACAGTATTAGAAGTTTGAAAATAATTACAAAAATTGATTAGCATTATGGTTAGGTACTAAGAGAGAAAGGGACAAGACACCGAAAAAAGACAAAATTGGAAAAAAACTATTTGGGAGATGAAGAAAGTGATATAGAAGTGGGTCACATATGTCTGGACTGTCTGGGGGAATATGATAAAGGAATACGGTGTTTGTGTGTGTGTGTGTTTTATAAAAACTCTCCTTCGTGTATTTTTTAGTTTACAGCCATTCCACTTGAACTCATGTACTGGGATTACAAATTAGTGCAACCTAGCCTAATCTAAAAGAACCTGATTTTTAGTATTATTTGTGTTTGATTGTTTGAGACATAATCTCTCTACTATGTAGTCCTGTCTGTTCTGGAACTCTATATGTAGACCAGGCAGGCCTTGAACTCAGAGATCCCCCTGCCTCTGCCTTAACTGAACCACTGGGACTAAAGGCGTGTGCTCAGTGATTATTTTTGTTATTAATGCCAACCTCTATTTACACAAAAGGGGAACAGACTCAGATTAAATGCCAGAGGCAGTGAATATGGCTTAACCTTGAGTATCAGCTCACTGGAACTGAGAAGCGCTGAAGAATCCACTGGGTGTTCTGTGAGCGTGTTTTCAGTGAGGATTAAAGAGGGACTGGAGGGAGTTAGGTCAGGACCTAAATGTGAGCTGTACCTACCATCCAGGTAAACCGGGCACCCAGGTGTCGTTAAAAGGAAATATATAGAGAGATGTGAGCCAGAATAAATAAACTGCCCCTTTACATTGTTTCTCTAGAGAATGAAAAGCTAATTAGCATAACCCTTCCTTAATGGTTGTGCCTCTGTCTTCTCACTATTACTGAGGGAAAGCTCAGTGGGTAAGGTCACTTCCTGAGTTTGATCTTTGGAACTGAGCCGACTGACTCCCATAGATTATCCTCTGACCTCTACATGCATGGTGTGACACATGCATGTGTATACACATATTTATAAAGTAAATCCATATCAGTTCAAAGAACGGAGTGTCGTTGAATTCTGAGCAGTTAGTCGATAACACACTATGCTCTCCCACATTGTCTTTATAGCAACCCCCTCTGCCTGTGAAGTACCTCTTAGCCTCTTCTGTTAGTCTCAAGTCTTCAGAGAAACCTTGTTCATATACACAGGATAGGCTTTCTTTTCCCAGAGGATTTCCTACCTGTTGTACAAACTTCCCTAGGGATATATCATTCATTACATTCTTCTCGCAGTTTCTATCCCAGTTGGGCTGTGAAACTCTTTGGAAGTACAAATTCTGATGTTGTCTTTTTGGGTTTATCAGCTGATCCAATGCCCACAGAAAGCAAAATATTTATTAACATTTTTTTTTTCAATTAGAAAGCAATTTTCAGATGGCTTTGTCAAAAAGTAAAGGATTGTTCAAAAGTGGAAAGTCCAAGAAGTCGGGACAGGGACTGAAGAGATGGCTCAGCGAATGGGTGCTCGATGATCTTCCCGAGGACCAGAGTTCAGGTCCTAGCAGCCTTGTCGGCAGTTCTGTGACAGCTGCCTATGATTTGACGCCTGCACACACAGAGCAGAGAATCACAGGCACACCCACACATAAAAATAAATCCTCTAAAGCACCGAAGACAAAAAAACCAAAAAGCTTACACACGTTACAGAAATAGGTCACCAAAAAGATTCACAAAAGTTCAAATTTAGACTGAGACGTCTCAGTTGGTAAGTGCTCGTTACACAAACAGGAAGACCTGAGTTCAGGTCGATGTTATGCCTGGAAGCTGGAGGAGGCGGTACAGGAACATAGGCGGGCCCCTTGAGTTCACTGGCCAGCAAGCCGAGCTGGTTGATAAGCTCTGGACTGACCAAGACCAGGTCTCCAAAACAGGTAGAGAAGACTGAGGAAAGTACCCATTGTCTCTGTCTCTCTCTCTCTCTCTCTCTCTCTCTCTCTCTCTCTCTCTCTCACACACACACACACACACACACACACACACACAGAGAGAGAGAGAGAGAGAGAGTACATATGCCACATGCATGCAAGAATGTATGTATGAATATAGCATGTATAGAAAGATTATTTCTTTTTTTTTCCCCTAAGCTTCAAGTTCACCAGGTGTTTATTTCATCTGTTGTTCTGCCTCACATAGGAGGGCAAAGATACAAAGTTAGAAAATGGGACCCCAGACACTGCAAGGCGACTTTCACAGGTGAGGAAGGCACTGGCGCCGTGTAAGCAGTGCGGTGGGGGAAGCAGAGGAGAGCAGCTGCCCAGGGAAAGTGGAAAAGCTTCCCAGAGGGTGCATTCGAATGAGCCCTGAACAGATAAGTAGTCGGCCAGAGAAAGAAAACGCATCATTATACCAGCAAAGAGTATTAGCTGGCAACTCACAGAACACGAGATCCAAAAGGTCACGGAGCATGCGTGTATGACAAAGTATCCATCGTCAATAATGATCAGAAAAGTCAAAGTTGTAGTGCATGGGAATAAAAACTAAAAATATGTTTTTGGTAAAGCTATTTGAAAATATGTATCTAAATGGTAAGTGAGCTGTTTTCTGTGTTTCTTTTCTAAGGGTAAAAGTAGTGTCTTTATTTTTCCTGAATAAGGTGTCCGTGACAGGATGGGTGCTGACACAGGTCTTTAATGCCAGCCCTCAGGAGGCAGAGGCAGGCAGATCTCTGAGTGTGAGTCTAGCCTCATCTACATAGGGAGTTCCAGGACAGCCAAGGCTATATAGAGAGACCCTGTCCAAAACCAAACAAACAAAGCAACAAGATAATTTGATTTTCAGAATGGAAAACATTGATGAATAAGGAACAAAACACCTGATAATGCAGCCATACAGTTGGAAATGACAAGACCCCATGCTGCCTTTAAAAGAGAGATGACTCGACCCTAGAGAGGTCAGGGGATGGCCCAAGACACAGAGTTAGGTGGAGAAAGGGACAAAGTTCCTTATGTACTTAATATTTTATTAAAACAAGTATGTGCCTGAATACAGGCTTGTGTGTATATAATTGTGTGAGGAAATACAGTGTGGGTTCCAGTGAACCACAGTGATTATCTTCCTCCTAGTGGGAGGAAGTGAAGAGAGAGAGAGCCCCAGATCCGGTGATTTCCTTCATCACTTCTGTGGTATTCCCACATTTAAAGTAACCCTGAGAAGATGGTCAAATATTGTGCCAAATATTCAACTCTCTTCACTCTCAGCATAAGCATCAGCGTGGGGCCGGGGAGACAGCCCACTCAGAGTGTTTGCCTGGCTGGAGAGAGGAGAGGCCGAGTTCCATCCCTAGCATGGGAGGAGGAAGGAAAGTAGGACTGGGAGGAACAGAAGGAAGAGGGCCGATGAAATGGAGAAGAAAGGAGCAAAGTGTCAGTGTCCCAACACAGGAGCTGCACTGCATGAAAGCCCCCCCCCCCCGCCCCAGGAGACGTGATTAAAGAGGCATGTATTGCATGATCTGGGATTTCCTTTTGCTATAAACAGGCTTTGGGGCCTTTAGCCACTTTCAAGATGGCAGTACTGAATCCATGCTGAATCCTGGTTTTCATATTTGCATCGTGGGGTGTAAGATGCCTTTATTGTTTTTTTTCTCTCTTGGATGTGCATACATGTATTAGTCAAGGTTCTCTAGAGTCACAGAACTTATGGGTAGTCTCTATATAGCAAGGAATTTGTTGGTGACTTACAGTCTGTAGTCCAACTCCCCAACAGCGGTCAGCAGCAATTGTTAAGTCTAAGGATCTAGCAGATGCTCAGTCACACAAGACAAGCAGGCAAAGAGAGCCAGCCTTCCTTCTTCCAATGTCCTTATGTAGGTCTCCAATGGAAGGTGTGTCCCAGATTAAAGGTGTGTACCACCATGCCTTGATCTGGTCCTTACTTTGTCCCAGATGACTTTGAGCTCAGAGATCTTGCCTTAGTGTCCTGAGATTCATAGCCTCTCTGCCTCAAGATCAGGATCAAAGGTGGGCCTCCCAATTCTGGATTGTGGTTCATTCCAGATATAGTGAAGTTGACGACCAGGAATAGCCACTACAACACAGAAGTACCTGGAGTAAAGGGGCATCATATCTGGAACTAAATTGTTACAGCGAGAACTGAGACAGGAAGGATCTGGAAAGAAATTGGCATTCTGGAAGGATGCTGGGTTAGGAGGTCTACAAGAATTTTGTTCTACTTGGTCCTTTTTCTCTAAGTCTAAAATTATGCTGAAACGTAAAATTAAAGGGGATGGGGGATAAAGAGAATGGGTTTTCAAGACCAAGAAGGCAGGAGAATCTTCTGGTAAAGAAATAAAGGAGACTTGACAAATTTGTAGAGAAAGATCTGGTGGCCCTGAGTGTCCAGACTGTATCGCTGGGGGAGGGGCGGGGATGATAAGTGGCTGACTTAACGTGGAGATGTTAAGATGCCCGCCATCTACACAAGAACCTAAGGGTATATGATACCTTCAGTCTACCTGTGCGAAATGAGTAGCACACACTGAGAAACCCCCAGGATCGTGATTGAAAGCGACTGTCTAATCCAACACACCCCTCCCCATTTTTCAGAAGGAGGAACTAAAATCCAAAATACAGAAGTGATTTTCAGGTTCCCAGCTAGAGAGTGCTCAAGCAGGCTTCCGGTTTGCAATCCATCAGATTCAGCCTCACCAGTGCAGGGATGCAGCGGACACGGAAAGCTAGCACAAAGGACAGGGCGTTTACCCTTTAGAGGTCGGGTGTTTTTCATTTGCCCAAATACAGGCTTAACGCTTGTACAGTCTTAAAGTAAATGTAGACGCCAATACGATCTCAGCAGCTGTTGTCACTTAAGGCTGATACACTGGGCCTGTAAGTGACAATTCAGGCTCCTGAGTCCGAGGCCGCAATCAAGGCGATTGTCAGGAATTCTCAGTAACATCGGTACCCATCTGGATTTGCTGAAAAGTTTTAACGTGCTTTTTTATTATTCATGATTCTGCAGTTCTTCAAATTGCAAGGTGATGGAGAGAGCACGCAATTTTCAACCAGACTATGAAATCTTCCTTGAAAATTTGGACATTCATATAGATAGATGGCTTTTAATTTTTCTTGGTGACTGAAATGTAAAAAATGCATATACCATAAATTAAGTCATATATATGATAATATTTTCATTACAACAGAGTCCTAGGGATAAGGGACTACTATGTCACAGACTCCATTCCCACTTCTGTTATTCCTAGTTGAAACCATATCACTCAAAGCCTAGGTCTCAAGGACTCCGAAATGAGCATCAACTCATCAAACTAGTGCCATTTTAATGTGTGTGAGAGCCTTAGGGCTGGAAACAGAGTTCCATGGGAGGGTATTTTTGCACACACTCAAATTCATATGGTAATAGTAAAAATTGGGAACAAATATAATGCTTGTCAATAAACAGCTAATTAAATCATGCATGGTAAATTGTAATCGACAATATGTGCATTTATTGATTTAACTAAGCTGCTGCAGCTCTTTTGAAGCTGTCGTTACAGTGTATTGATAAATCTCTCATCACTGTGAACTTAGATTTGCAATACTCTTTTTAAAAAGATGTATCTTTTTTTATGTGTATGACTGCCCTGCATACATATGTCTGTGCTCCTGGGTCTGTATGTGAATCTCCATCCTCTGGAAGAGACACTACTGTTCTTAGCCCTCTGCAATATTCTTATATCATGCTGTATAGTTTTATGTCTACTTGACCCAAGCTAGAGTGATCTGAGAAGAGAAAGGCTCAATTAAGAAAATGCCTCCGAGAGAGAGAGAGAGAGAGAGAGAGAGAGAGAGAGAGAGAGAGAGAGAGAGAGAATGGCTTTGTAAGATGGAGCTATGGCCCAGTCTATAGGGCATTTTCTTATTTATTTATTTATTTATTGATTGATTGATTGATTGATTGATTTATAATCACTTTACATCCCAATCTCTGCTCCCTCCCACAGTCCTTCCCCCTTCCCCCACCCTTCTCATTTAAGAGGGTAGAGCTCCTCCCATATCCCCCACCCTGGCACATCAAGTCTCTGCTGGGGGCTCTCCCACTGAGGCCAGACAGCACAGCCCAGCTAGAAGAACACATCCTACAGTCAGGCAACAGGGGACAGCCCCCACTGCAGTTTTCTGGGATCCACCGGAAGACCAAGCTGCTGCCTATGTTCAGGGCAGAGGGTGGGCTAGATCCAGCCCAAGTATGCTCTTTGGTTGGTGGTTCAGTCTCTAAGAGCCCTAAGGGTCCAGGTTAGTTGAATCTGTTAGCATAAGCCCCTCAACCCTTCCCCCAAAGAGTCCCCTACTATTTGTGGCCTTGGAGGCTCTCAGAGGACAGCCATGCTAGACTCCTGTCTGCAAGCCTAACAGTATCATTAGTAGTGTAGGGATTGGTGCTTGCCCGTGGGATGGGTCTCTAGTTGGACTGGTTATTGGTTAGCCATTCCCTCCGTCTCTGCTCCAACCTCTGTCCCTGGATTTCTTGTTGACAGGATAAATTTTGGGTAAAAAGTTTTATAGGTTGGTTGATGTTCCTATCACTCCACTGGGGTTCCTGCCTGGCTAGTGGAGGCGGCCTCTTCAAGTTCCATATTCCCAGTGCTGTGAGGCACAGCTAAGGTCACACCCATTGATTCTTGGGCATCTCCCCATCCCAGGTCTCTGTTGGGTCCTCAAGGTGACCGCCACCTTACCCACCCCCATCAGTCGCAGATTTCCATTGGTTCTCATGGCCATCTGGCTCTCTATCCTGTCCCTCCCCACACCTGATTCTGAACCCCCTCATTCCCCCTCCATCCCCTCTTCCACCCAGCTCTCTCCATTTGACTCCTATGACTATTTTATTCCTCCTTCTAAATGAGATGCAAGCATCTTTTCTTGGACCTTTCTTTTTGTTAGCTTCCTTGGGTCTGAGGGTGTAGCATAGGTATCCTGTATTTTATGGCTAATATTCCGTTATAAGTGAGAACATACCATGCATGTCCTTTTGGGTCTGGGTTACTTTACTCATGCTGATAGTCTCACGTTCCATCCATTTGCCTACAAAAGCTATGATATCTTTGTTTTTAATAGCTGAAAAATATTTCATTGTGTAGATGTACCACATTTTCTGTATTCATTCTTCAGTTGAAGAACATTTGGGTTGTTTCCAGCTGCAAGTGTCCTTGTGGGATGGTGGAGCATCTTTTGGTTATGTGCCCAGGAGTGGTATAGCTAGAACTATTTTCAGTTTTCTGAGAAACCGACCTGTAGGACATTTTCTTCTTCTTTATTTTTTAAAGACTTTCTTTATTTATTTATTTTAAGTACACTGTAGCTGTCTTCAGACATACCAGAAGAGCAGAAGAGGGCATCAGATCTCATTACATGCTAGGATTTGAACTCAGGGCCTCTGGAAGAGCAGTCAGTGCTCTTAACCACTGAGCCATCTCTCCAGCCCCAGACATTTTCTTAATTGATGATCAATGGGGGAAGGCCCAGCCCATTGTGGGTGGTGCCACACCCGGGATGGTAGTCTTGGGTTCTGTAAGAAAGCATGCAGAGCCCTAGGTGTCCTCTATGAACAGAGAAAGGCCCTGAACGAGATTGATGCAGGTGTTTGTGAGGAGATGACCTATAAAGAAATTCAGGAACACTACCCCGTAGGACCAGGATAGATATCATTACTGCTATCCCAAGGGAGAGTCCTATGAGAATCTGGTTCAGTGTCTTGAACTAATGATAATGGCGCTAGAACGTCAAGAAATTGTGCTGGTGGTCTGTCACCAGGCTGTCATGCAGTGCCTCCTGGCATACTCCCTAGATAACAGTTCAGATGAGCTGCCCTATCTCAAGTGTCCTCTGCATACAGTGCTCAGCCTCACGCCTGTGGCTTATGGCTGCGGAGTGGAGCCCAGCTACCTGAATGTGGAGGCTTCGAACACACAGTGGGACAAGCCTGAGAATGTGGACATCAACTGTGAACCCAAGGAAGCGCTGGACACTGTACCTGCCCATCACTGAGCCCTTTTCAAGTGATCAGATTGTCTCTGTTCTCACCTCCTTCCTCCTGAAGGAACTGCTGCCCTAGTTCTCCTTAAGCAGACTCCTGGCCTGAGAGCACCCTACCTGCAGTGAAGAAGTCCTAGCGGCTCCCAAACTTGTCTCAATTCCTAGCCACAACTAAGGAGTCTACCTAGTTATGGATAAAGTTATTTTTAAATAGTCTCTGATGAATAAAAACATTCATTCCTGCCTATAGGACAGGAAGGGGTTTGAAGAAAAGAAAAGGAAACCATGCTGAGCCAGCCATGAAGAAGCCGATAAGCAGTGTCCCTCCACAGGTGAACTGCTTTCGAGGGTCAGCTGGTAACATGGAACTGTGAGTGAATAAACACTTCCTCCTGAGTTGTTTCTGGTCATGGTGTTTCACTGCAGTGCTAACGCTAAGACAGAGGATATTTAAGTCAAATCCCAGTCTTAAAGTTAATGAACAAACCACTTTTTAATTCTTTTACTTTTGATCTGTATTTATATAAAAATCTATCTGGCTGGGCAACCCTTTTCACCAAGATGGCGCTGAAAGTGAAGAAGGAAGTTCCTTCCCCTCCCAAAGCCAAAGCCAAAGCAAAGGCCTCGAGAGCTAAGAAGGCAGTGCTGAAAGGTGTCCACAGCCACAAAAAGAAGATCGGAATGTCACCCACTTTCTGGCAGCCCAAGGCCCTGCAGCTCTGGAGGCAGCGAAAATATCCTTGAAAGAGTGCATCAGGAGAAACAGGCTGGACCACCATGCTATTATCAAATTCCCACTGACCACTGAGTCAGCCATGAAAAAAAAATAGAGGACAACACGCTTGTATTCAATGTGGATGTCAAGGTCAACAAGCACCAGACCAAACAGGCCGTGAAGATGTGGCCAAAGTCTGATAAGGCCTGACGGTATGTGTGCTTGGCTCCTGACTATGATGCTCTAGATGTTGCCAACAAGATTGGGATCATCTACACTGAGTCCAGACGGCTAATTCTAAATATACACCTTTTTTCACCATAAAACAAAAACCCCATATCTTACAGACAGAAGATGACTCTGAACTTCTGAAAAAGATAAACCAACAACTGAGAGGAAATCCACAAGCATGCACACAATGAATGGCTTTATACTGTATTATCCAGAAGCTCTTAGTGCTCTTCAGAATGCTGTGAGCCACTGCCACCTCTGCTGTCCTTCCTTCCTTCCTTTCCGTTTCTTTTCACCCTCTCCCTCCACTCCCACAGGACATTCCATACTTTACTTAACATTATCTCCAGTTCTGTTTGTGTTGATGCCAATTTTGTCCTTTTTGTGGCTGGATACAATTCTCTTTTATATATATAAAAGACATATATATATTATAGGTCTTAAGATAGAAAGAACAATTCCCAGTTTTCTGAGAAACCGACCTGTAGGACATTTTCTTCTTTTTTTCAAGAATTATTTATTTATCATATATAAGTGCACTGTAGCTGTCTTCAGACACACCAGAAGAAGCATCAGATCCCATTACAGATGGTTGTGAGCCACCATGTGGTTGCTGGGAACTGAACTCAGGACCTCTGGAAGAGCAGTCAGTGCTCTTAACCACTGAAACATCTCTCCAGCCCCGGACACTTTCTTAATGATAAATGGGGGAAGGCCCAGCCCATTGGGGATGGTGCCACACCTGGGTTGGTAGTCTTGTGTGTGTATACACACACACACACACACACACACACACACACACACACACACACACACACACACACACATCATGTTTCTTCATCCAGGGATTTACCAGAAAGTAACTATAGCCATCTGGTCGTAACCAGCATTTTGCCCATTGGGTGGCCCTGGCTCACATTCTAAACCCTACAGGATAAAGCAAACGACTACAGAGTCAGCTGAACATTTTCTGTTGTTGACTGACACCTGGACTGTTTCTTAAATGACTCTTGACATGTTAATAGTTTTCTGAGGCAGCCTAGATACAGACTAGAGAGATGGCTCAGCTGCTAAGAGCACTTAGTTCTTGCAGAGGATTCAGGGTCAGTTCCCAGCACCCATGTGGCAGCTCACAACTGTCTGCATGCAAACCAACAACTGTATTGTACACATACAATAAAAACAATGTTTTGAGAGAGGGAGAGGGAGGCAGAGAAGAGGCAAGAAGAGAGGAGGGGAGAGGAGAGAGAAGTAAAGCTTAGGTACATTCTGGTTAGCTGCTGGGGGTAGGACGAGAAAGAGAGAGAGAATTGGGAATTCTCTTATCTGTTTGTTTTGAGGCAGAGTCTCATGTAGCCCAAGCTTTCCTTAAACTTGCTAAATAGCTAAGGACAATGTTGAACTTACGGTTCGACCAAAGGCTTCTTTATATACACCTTTGCCAGCATTTGTGAGACTTTCTCTTTTTAACTGTCATTCTAACTAGGGCTGAACACTACCTTTTGAGATACTATTCTTTCTCCATTGACTCATTATGACACTATTGCTGAAAATTAATAAACCACATATGTTTGGGCTTGCTTTTATACTTCTCAGTTTTGTTGAATATGTGTCTATTTTTTTATCCTATGACAGCACCATGCTGTTTTGACTACAATAGCTTTGTTGTAAGTTTTATCAGGAAATAGGAGACCATCAACTCTGAATTTCTATTTTAACATTGCTTTGGATTTTTAGAGCCCTATTTAAAACTCCATAGGAATGTGAGTTCCACATCTATAGATTTCAGTGGACAACATGAAGCTTTTTTGCAATACGAAGTATCTTTCCAAATAGATCCTCTTTAATTTCTCTCAGTATATACAGTTTTCTTATCTTTTATTCCTAGGGGTTAAGGGTATAAATCAGTAGTACAGTGCATGCTTAGCAAATGCAAAACGCTGAGCCAGTCTGTGCGCATACATGCATATGTGAAATTGTTTTGTTTGTCATTTTAAGTAGAAAAATTTAATTTTTCCTTTTGAGTTGCTCCTTAATGGTGTATAGAAACTAGCAATTGTGTGTTGGCCTCATTCTCTGCAGTTTGGTTAGTTCACATGTTGGCTCTAGTAGATCTGTGACATGTCCCCTGGGATCTTCCTCTATAAATCATGTCACTTGCAACTGTAGATTGTTCACCTCTTTCTTGGCAACTTGGGTGACAGTTATTTTTTTTTTCTTTGTTGTTGCTGTTGTTCTCTCTCTCTCTCTCTCTCTCTCTCTCTCTCTCTCTCTCTCTCTCTCTCACTCTCTTTCTTTTTTTCTTTTCTTTTTCTTGCCAAATTGCTCTGGCTAGGACTTCCAGTGAAATGTTAAACACTGGAGATGAAAGCAGCCACCCTTGCTTTGTTTTGCTCCAGGGGAAAGCTTCCATTCTTTTCCTATTGAGTATGATGTTAGCCATGGGTTGCTCACGAATGCTCTTTGTCATGCTAACAAAATTCCTTTGATGCCTAGTTTGCTGAAAAAAAAAATTTTTTTATCATGAAAGGATAATGCAATGAATTTTGTTAAATGCCTTCCTGGGTCTATTGAGATGGCGCTGTGGCTTTCCTTCCTCGTTCTATTAATATTATGTATTACATCAATTGGTTTTCCCATGTTGAACCAGTCTTGCCTTCCCAGCATAAATCCCATTAGTCATGGTGTATAATCCTTTTAGTTTGCGGTGGGATTTGGTTTTCTAGTATTTTGTTCAGGATTTTCCTGTCTATATTCATAAGGAATGCTGGTCTGTCATCTTCTTTTCATGTAGTATATTATTTTTTGGCCTTAGTGTCAAGGAATGCTCATAAAATATATCTTCAAGTTTTTGGCAAGTCTTTGAGAAGGATTGGTGTTACTTCTTCCTCAAGTGTTTGGTAGAATTCGCCAGTGACATCAGCTGGTCTTGGAGTTTCATTTATTGGGAAATTAGTTTTTTAATTAGTATTTCAGAGTATCCTACTGTTACAGACTTTTAATAGTTTCCTTTTTTTCTTGTGTCAGTCTTGGTAATTTTTGTTTCTAAAAATTTTTCCCTTTTATCTATGTTATTATTTGCTCTGTTGCTGTACAATTAATTGTCTACAGGTCTTTCTCATGACCCTTCAATTACACAAATTCAATAGTAGTTTCTCCAATTCATTTAAGATTTTAGTTATTTACCTCTTTTTCTCTTCTGGGTATCATTTCAGTCTTTGTCAGAATCACTGAAAGTACAAGGTTGGGAATATACATTTCACACAAATAGTAACAAAAAGAAAACGGAGTGGTTGTATTTTTTTTAAGATTTATTTATTTATATGAATATATTGTTGCTGTCTTCAACCATGCCAGAAGGCATCAGTTCCAATTACAGATGCTTGTGAGCCATCATGTGGTTGCTGGGAATTGAACTCAGGACTCCTAGAAGAGCAGTCAGTGCTCTTAACCGCTGAGCCATCGCTCCAGCCCGAGTGGTTGTATTAATATCAGACAAAATCAACTTAAAAAAAACTCTCAACTATGAACAGGGACATTTCATGTTGTTAATAGAGACAAGAGATGAAGATGATACAGTTATATCCACCAAACAGTGGAAACCTCCAGACAGGAGGCAAACTTATTGATAAGTTTAAAGAGAAACATTCTTTAATACTTCATTATGACCACGAGTTATACAGCGATTTGGTTAAGCTGTGGGCAGTCAGAATTGGGACTGGATATATGTCTCCAGTGATGTTCTGGGGGGATGAACTATGGATGGGGGGAAAGAGGCAAAGCAGGTTGCACGCCTTGGTGTGGGTGCTCTCATACAGCAGGCAGCATGTTCACAGCACTTCAGTTTCCTCCACCCTCTGGGAGTAACCATTTATGTTTACATGATCACTGACAATACAGAATCTCTTTCTGACACTTTGATGTTTTTCTCTATTCTTCATCTTTCTCGACTCCCCCCACCCCCCATCCCACCAATGCGTCCTTTGTTTTGTAAAGAGTACAATATGGCTCCTGTTTCATCTGTGCCGTGAATGCAGAGGACCAAAGTTGAGACCATGTGTCTTCCTTGATTGAGCTCCACCTTATGTACTGAGGCCGACTCGTGTTAAAGTGGACTCCATTTCTGCTGGTCTTGCCGGTCAGCTTGCTCTGGGGAATCTGTGTCTCTGGCCTTCCCCACCCCCTCACATCCACTCCCTGCGTCTGTGATCACAAGCAGGCTGCTCTGCCCACCAAGTTTTCACATGGTTCTGCAAAGCTGGTCTTCATTCTAATTCAACCAGTACTTCACCTGCTGATCCATCTCCCTAGCCCGTCTTTTGCATATTTTAAAAATTGTCTTTTCATTGATTATTATTGGGGTTATGTTATAGTTAACATGCCAAATTTATATTACTTTGGTTTTAATTAATATTCACTTAGCCACATGCCTTAACTCTACCCCATTTGCCTCTGGTCTGCCCCCCATTTATGTTGGTATAGCCACAAATTATACCTTTATACACTGTGTTCTCATGGGTATGGCTATAATTTTATCTGTTATAGTTATTAATAACATTAGTTGTAAAGGCTGATGAAGTAGCTCAGTTGGTAGCATGCTTCCCTAACACATAAAAAGCCTTGAGTTTAGTCCCCCAGAACCCACACTTATAAAAGCCAGGTGGGTGTGATGACTTACTTGTGATTCCAGTACAGGGAAGCAGAGGCAGGAGAATCAGATAGATGTTCACCATCACCTTCTGCCTACTGAGTTTTAGGCTAACCTAGATACATGAGACCCTGTTCCTAAAATAATAATTAATAATCAATTATAAACACTATTCATGTAGTTGTCTATTCATAAAAAAAAACAAAAAAGAAGTTACAAATCAGAAATAAAATAATAGTCATTTTTAGAGTTAATTATTTGCTTACATTTACCAGAAATAGTTACTTCTTCATTTGTTTGTGTGTGTGTCCTTTACTATTAGCCTGAAGAATTCTTTCAGTGTTTCTTGAGAAATAGTTTTAGTAGGAACATTCTCTTAGCCTTAGGTTTTTTAATATTTTGTGTGTGTATGTGTGTGTGTGTAAGTATGTTTTCAAGTGTGCACATGCATGAAACATGCTGGCACATGTATGGAAATCAGGTGACCATTTGTATAAGTTGTCTTCCTATTATGTGGGTCCTAGAAATGGAACAAATGGCCAGTCTTGGCAGAAAGCACCTTTATCTGTTGAGCCATCTTGCTAACCCCTCTCTTAGTTTTTGTTTAGGAATGTCTTATTCCTCCATGGATTTTGAAGAATAGTTGGGCTAGGTATAAAATTCTCGGTTAAAAGTTTGTGACTTCTTTGTCACATTTAGATGTGACTTCTAAATCTCATCACTTTAGATTGTCTGATGTAGACATGTATTCCCTTCAAGACATCTCTGCTCCTGTGAAATGGCCTTTTGCATACAACGACTCTTTTCTTCCTTGTTCCTTTACAGCTAGAGTTGGTAACTTTCCCCAGCAACTACTAGCCTTATTGAATTACACCATCTACCAGTCCCTCCTGAACCCAGTGCACTCACACTGCTTGATACCTTTAAAACTCTCTTCAATCAGTCATGCTGGTACTCCAGTGAAAAGATCTACTGCTTAGGGTGAGCACATGTCTCTAGGCTAAGGTTGGTCAGCAGCAGCCCAGTAAGAATCCTAAGGGAATAAACTTATCGGTCACTGTGCAGAGTTTTTTCTTCCTGGGTTTTAAACATACACAAGTTACATTTATAACATACACAGGTTTAGTTATAGAGATAGATCTTAGTCAGTGTTCTACTGCTGTGACAAGACACCATGACCACAGCAACTCTTAAAAAGAAAATCATTTAATTGAGGCTGGCTTACAGCTTTGGAGATTTAGTTCATAATCAGCACACAGGGAAGCATGTGTATAGGCAGACATGGTGCAGAAGTAGGTGAGAATTCTACACTGGGATCTGCTGGCAGCAGGGACTGGGGGGACTGGGCCTGTCCTGAGCTTTTGAAAGCTCAAAGCCTATCTCCATTAACATACTTCCTCCAACAAATATTTTAAAAACTAGTGCCACTCCGCAAGCATTCAAATATATGAGTCTATAGGGTCCATTCTTAAACCACCACATGGTAGAAAGAGTTTCATGGGAGACTGAGCCTGCACAAACTATTAGTCTTTTTTTTTTTTTTTAAATCCAAATCAAAATCACTGGATTGAATATTTAGGATTATACTTGAGATGGAAAAGAAAGGACTTTAGGATGATGTTATTATAAAACAAGGTGAGTTCAGAAGCCTGTCATTGGATGAGAAGGAAGGGTAGGCAGGGAAAAGTCTAGGGAGGAGAGGGGAAGAAGAAGCAATATAGAGGCAGATGTTGATGTTCCTCTCTGCCTATCTCTGTATAATTAATTACAGGTTGTTATGAACATTTTATAAGGGATGGAATTGTACAGGATGATCAGACTTATCTAGGTGGGCAAATTATATCATACCAATTGGATCAGAATTTATTGTGTGGTGTCTTCCTTTGGGGACTCAAGGCCAAGGGAATTGTGGGAGGGTAGCCACTGCTGGGACCAGGGGTAGCAACAGGAGAATGTGAGCAGAGTTCCTGGCTTTCTTGGCTAGCAGAGAGTCAGCTGGGAGAGATACCAACAAAAGGGGGACAGCCGCTGAGATGAATTAATGATAGTTCTATGTGGCCCCATGGTACTGGAACTAGTGTGAGAGCGACCACACGGGCCAGAGAGCTGGGGGCAGCACAGAGCAGTAATGCGGAGAAACTGGTCACAGTATCTTGTAATATGTACTGCAACAAAGGAAGGAAGGAAGGAAGGAAGGAAGGAAGGAAGGAGAAGAAAAACCTTTCCACCTTTGTTTCTGACTCACTGCCAATATTCTGGTGCCTTGATCATCTTTTTGTTAATATAATGAAATACCTGGGACAGGCTACTTAAAAAAAAAATCATGGGCTGGAGAGATGGCTCAGTGGTTAAGAACACTGGCTGCTCTTCCAGAGGTCCTGAGTTCAATTCCCAGCAACCACAGGGTGGCTCACAACCATCTGTAACAGGATCACATGCCCTCTTTGGGTGCATCTGAAGACAGCGACAGTGTGCTCACATACATTAAATAAATAAAATCTTTTTTAAAAATCAGAGGTTTATATTAGCTCAGGGTCCTGGAGGTTTCAGGGATTAAAAATGGTGATGACTGTCTCATTGTCAGGGCTTCTAGGCAGTGTCACGTGACAACAGAGGGGGACTTTCTGTATGATCCCTCTTCTCATAAGACTACCAGGGGTTATTACTGGTGGAAGAACACTTGCATAGTATGTGTTGACACCCTGAGTAAGATCCTGTGTGTGTGTGTGTGTGTCATATGCACACATACACACAGATAAACAGGCTCATAATTTAAGGCATAGGCACATTGTCTGCCTAGAGTACCTGCCTGACATGTTGGAAGCAATGGATTAGATTCCTCTTGCATTGGGGCTGGAGAGGTGGCTCAGCACTCAAGAGTATTGGCTGCTCTTCCAGCAGACCTGGGTTCCAGCACACACACCAGGCAGCTCACAGGAGATCCAGTACTCTCTTCCAGTCCCTATGTAAAATTAGATTCCTCTCGCACATAAAAACCAAGAGTTGGGGCATGTATCTATAGTCCCAGCACTCGAGAATCGGAGACAGGAGGATTAGTTCAAGACTGCTTTTATGCACATAATAAGCTCGTGTCCAGCATGGAATTTATGAGACCCTGCCTCAGGAGGGCAAGTTGGGGAAGATTCAGACAAGAGCCCATACTAAAATAGACTAAAATTTAGACTAAAAGTTAGACTAAAATTTCTACCTTCTTGATACTATTAACACAACGATTTCCAGGATTTCCTTTCCAGGCCATGAGTTCTGCAGGATGAACTCAGATTGGTACCAGGGCTAGCTCCTGGCAAAGGCACTCCTGGGCTTAGGGCTACTTAGAATTTGATTCCAACCCAACTCTTGGTCTATAATACTCTAAAGCCTTTATGGCCCCAACGTCTCTTGGCCCTGGGGAAATACATGTATTAGCGACATGTCCATATTTGTTTCCTAGGGTTTGCTGAAGCAAATTACCCAAAACCAGATGGTTTAAAATAAAACAAAATATAAATAAATATTTTAAATGTGCTTTCTTGTGGTTCTTGAGGCTAGAAGTCCAACGTCAAGATGTTGGCAGGTCCACATTCTCTTTAGTGGATTCCAGGGAAGAATTCTTCCTCATAGCATGCATGTAGAAACCAGAGGACAATTTCTAGGAGTCAATTCTCTCCTTCTATCATGTGGGTCCTGCGACCAGACTCTAGACAGCAGGCTTGGCAGCAGGTACCCTTACCTGCTGAGGCATCTCCATCATTTTTTACTAGCGAGGGGACTCAGCTAGTAAGAGCACTTGCTGCACAAGCCTGACCACCTCACTCATCCTGGAGACTCATGGCAGGAGACACGTGACTCCCAAGTGTTGTTCTCCCACCTCCCTCCCTCTCCCCCTCTCTCTCTACACACACACACCACAATTTTAAAGGTGTTTTAAGATCATAGACTATCCTTTTCCAAAGAAAGCAATAGATGAGAGGTAAACAGAGGCCTGAGAAACACTTGTTCTCTTAGAGCTGGGGAGGAGGAGATAGGAGAATCCTTAGATCTCACTGGCCAGGCAGCCTAGCCTACTCCAAGCCAGTAAGAGACTGTCTCGGCTAAACAAGGTAGATAAAGCTCTGGAGGAATGCCACCTGAAGTTTACCTCTGGTTTTCATGTGCACATACAAGCACACATAAATGCACATGTACACAGCCCATGCTCATACACACACACACACACACACACACACACACACACACACGAGGCAGAGAGACAGAGATTGCTCAGCGATAGAGCATCTACCTAACCCAGATGAGGCTGTAGAATCAATCCTCAGCAATGCATGGGTGGGGTGGGAGTGAGAGCCAAGTGTCTTTGTTTGCTTCCTTCGCTGTGAGAAAACCACAACCCAAACTAACTTGGGTAGAACATGGTTTACTTGGCTTATGTCCCAGGTCAAAGTCTATCACTGAGGGAAGCCAAGACAGAAATTCAAGTAAAGAAGGAACCAGAGTACAGGCCATGGAGGCGTCTTGCCTACTGACCTTGGCTCTCTCAGCCTGCTTTCTTCCACAGCCCAGGACCACCTTCCCAGGGATGTTATCACCCATACTGAGCTGGGCCCTCCCATATCCGTCACTAATCAAGAACCCCCTTCCAACACACAGACTTGCCTATAGGCAATATGAAGAAGGCCCTCCTCAGCTGGGAGTCCCTCTTCCCAATACGGCTAGATTGTGTGACGTTGAGTACACTAAGTGAGCGAATTATACTTCAGGTGTATCTAGAAATATTCCCAAGTCCTTAAAGTAGATCTTATGAGGCCCATGTGATGGTGACATAGAGAAAGACATGTTTTAGAAATAGAAATCTTGGAAACCATGTGACTGTTTACTCATTCTGACCGATCTCTGGAGTGATGCGTTTTGATGAGTTCTAGCACAGAGCAGGAAAACTGAGCTACTTTACTTCATTCAGAATCATGTGTGAATTTTACACTTAGATTTATTGTTGATGTTATAAAAGTTCAGCAAAGAGTTGGCTCAGTGGTTAGGAGCTGCTCTTTCAGAGGCCCGGGGTGCAATTCCCAATGCACACACATGGCTCGATATAACTGTAGTTAGAGGGGATCCCAGACATGCTTGTGCTGCACGGACATATATCCAGGCAAGATACTACACTAAGCACACTGAAACTAAGTGTATTATTGTACAATTATGTCTTAAAATATACTCATTAACTAAATAATTCAAACAATAAAAGCATTGTTGAACATATTTTAAAAATGAAACATGAAAGCTTTATCTCTAGGATGCTAAACAAAGGTAAACAAACACCAACACACACACACACACACACACACACACACACACACACACACACACACACACACACACACCATGGCTTGGCTTGGGGATTGAAAGCGCTGTTTCATGCATTAAGTTTTCTTTACCCAGACGCTCTTTTATTCTGATTTGACGCTGTTTACCTTTTCTCCTTTTCTTTCTTTTTTCCTTCCCTCTCCTCTCCCTCTTTCAAGACGTCTCGCCCTTAAGGAATTCACATACCCAGCGATCTCTCACTGCAGGAACACATAAATAGCTGACATTATGTAATGCTTTGACATTTGACATTCCCAAGGCGTTACCCCACCCCTGATGCAGAATAAGTTGTCAGAGCATGAAATTGGTATTTTTACATATTCTTAATGTACAGATGTCAGTCTGAAAACCATTCACTAGTATTATGATTGCATCCTTTTGTCTCATTTTCTGTCTATGCCAAGATCTGTTCTTGTGATTTCTTTCCTTTGGGGAGTTTCAAAGAAGGAAGATAAAACTTTAATGATCTAGTTTGGGATTCTGCCAAAAGCTAAAACTTTTAGGACTCCTGCCACATCCGGCAATGAGGCTTCTGAGGCAGGTGCAGTGATGTAACAAAAAGGACCAGATGAAAGCTGAACGTGCAACAGTGACCAACTTGATGGTGTCAGATGCCTCGGCCTCTTCAAACCAAATATGCTTAGCAGTTGGTATGTTTTTTTTTTGTTGTTGTTCTATTTTAATGACATATGTGATTAGCATAGGCTGGGAGAGGAATAGTTTCTAAGAACAATGTTATAGAAAACATCCGAGGTGAGGAGGGGAGGACTGTGGGACACTGACTGGTGCTCTATTACTCTGCCATGTCCCTATAGGATTCCTTTTTGGGTGAGCATCTGGCCTCTAGACGAACATGGCCAAGAATAGATGTCCTACTACGTCACAAAACAGTATATTTTGTCTTTGTACTGTTCGGAAATACTGTTCGGATCCTTCCCTTCTTCCAGCGACAGCACCACCTTCCCCAGTGGAACTGCTGCTTCCTCATCCACGGTTGGATAGCAAGAACGCTCAGGCTCCTTACCCAAGGGGATGGATAGGAAAGGATTCCCTGGAAAAGCCCTAATCTTCCTAGTAGCCACTCTGGGGTCAACCTGGTCCTTGTTCCCAGACCACACGGTCTTCTTAGCTCTTCCCACCCTGTGCAACCCTGCCCTGCTGCAGCTGGGACCCATGGAGTCTGCCTCCTTCCCCGTCCCCACTGCGCAGGGCTGTGGCTGCCTCCTGTTGCTTTCTCCACCTCTCTCCAGACTGGTTTGCTTACTCCCCTCTCAATTCTCCCCTTTGAGAAGAGAAGTTGGCTGGAAGCATTTTGACCCTCTCTGACGCAGAGGAACTTTGGGTGACTTTGTTTTAGAAGCCTCAAGATCCCAGCTCAGTTAAATAACCATCCCTCCCTCACAGGTGTGGCCGGAGGCTTGTCTCCTAGGTGACTCTAGATTTTGTCAAGTTGGCCATCGGTAGTCCTCATCCTTTGTGGGCATTGTCATCCTCAACTTTTCCAGAGAGAGAAACTCAGACTTGGAGTGCTTGAACAACTTACTCCAAGTCATACAGCCAGGAAGAGGTGAAGCTGAGGTTTTCAGACATCTGAAAAGGGCTGTCCCCTCCCCTGACTCTTCTCTATGACTGTCTAGATATTTAGAAACCAGAGAGAGAGAGAACCTTTCCCTGCTGCTAAAGCCTGAGTATAGATTTCTTGTTGACAGAAATCCAGGAGATTCTGTGTAGAGTGACTGGGCTGTTCGAGTAGGCACAGGTATCAGATTTCTGCCAAGAATGGCTTTTAAAGGAGGAAGGAGAGGACTCATCAAAAAAAGTGTAAATCCAAAATCCTTAGCCCAAGTGACTTTGGATTTGATCTGCAGAGTGCACTGATATCTGGACATTGTTAAGAACCTCAGCCAATGAGGAGGAAAGGTAGGGGCTGAGCCAAGAATGTACCCAAGGGCCTCTGGGCGCTGACTGGGAGTTCCAATGTCTGAGTAGAAAGGGAAGGAGCTGAGTTCAGTCACTGGTGTGTGTGACACCTCACGTCTCTTATAAGGTCCAACCACCTGCTCTCAAGAACCTTCTCCTCTCACTGGGTAGATCCTTACATGTCCCACACAAACTAACCAGTTCAGCACAGTGTAGGTCAGAGTAAATAGGTTGGAAAACCTTGACTCTAGGAAACCTCGAGGATATTCTGTCCGAGAAGGTGATGCTCCACTAGAGACCCGAGGGTGAAAGAAAGCCAGGCATGAGTGCAGAGCGTAATTGTAACCCCAGCACACGAGGCTGAGACAGCGAAACCATGAGTATAAGTCTGGTCTGGGTCACAAAGAAACCCCTGCTCATAATAAACCGCCAGAAGGAAGATCATTCCAGGAAGAAGGAATACCATGAGCTGAAGTTCTAGTGTGCCTGGCACTATTCTAAACAGATCATACATCACCTCCATTTACTCTTCACGGTAGTTCCAGAGTCAGGCACTACCAACGCCATCTTGTAAAGAGAGATGAAGCACAGCATAATTAACATGCCCAGCCAGTAAGTGTGACGCTGGCGTGGGCCAAGACATCCGTGCAATCCAGGAGTGATACGGCTTATCATTTTGCTACAAGGACAAATTTGGGGCTTAAACTCACTTCTTGACACCCAAAGGGCCTTCAACCAGGAATTCTTAGAATCAGGAAATTCACCCAAAGGAGCCTTCTCTGGGTCTAGCGGCCTGGCTTTAAGCCTCTGTGTTGTTTCCTAGGTGTGTTATTAGTGAAGGAAGCTCAGGAGACACGGCAAGGAGGGAATGACACTCCTTTGGGGCTATTTGGGGCCTGTTAACTTTCCCTAGAGCAGTAGTTGTCAATCTGTGGGTTGCGACCTCTTTGGGACTTGAAAGTCCCTTTCACAGGGTTATCTAAGATCATCACAAAGCACAGATATTTACATTACAATTCATAAGAGTAGCAAAATTGTAGTTGTGGAAAGAGCTTTAAGGTTGGGGAGCCACCATTATTACATGAAGGACTCTACTGAAGGGTCAAACATTAAGAAGGTCGAGAAACACTGCTTTAGAAAGGCACAAACAAGCAAATATCACCACCAACAGACCAAAGGAGTAATTCTCCCCAAGTCTAGCTCGGTGAAACATAAGTTTACTTGGGGCAGCTTGCGGGAGCAGCCTGAGGAGTCCCCAGAGTGAGTTCACCAACGAAGAAGCTTCTTTCCCTCCTTGCACATCCTCAGGAAGGGTTGGCCACTGGACCTACCTCAATAGCTACTTCTGAGCACGCCCCCCCACCTGGCCCCCCACATACACACCAGGGTCAAATCTTGTGACGCTCTCCTGTGAGTAACCACAGCTTCTCTGGTGAAGAAAGCAATACCCATGTCATACCCAAAGGGCAATGCTCTATAAAATAATATAGGTTTTGCTGAAAGCTCAGGGTTATGGTTGGCTCACCTCAGCAAAACATGGCCAGAGCCTTGGCCATCCAGTTGCAGGTCATGGGTCATGGTGGTGATGGAGATTATCTAAGAAAGGCTCAGTTGTGTGAGGAGAGCTAGGACCTAATCTCTCTTCATGGCTAACAGCCAAGAGCTCAGCTTGAAACCTATATAGCCTCCCCCTCCCTGTTTTGGACTTCATACATTCAGTCATACATTACTGATTCAGATCCTATTGGTCACTCAGTCATTCACTGAACAAAGGCTTTCTCTTGTGACAGGCCTCCAGACCTTGATACAACCGACACCACGACAGAGGTGTCTTTCTGAGCAGCATGTAGGCCCCAAGGCCTGCCAAAAATGAGAACGAAGACCCTAATCCATCAGACGCCTAGTCCGTAGTTCCAGGAAAGTCCCTATGTAGCTGCGGGCCAGAAATAAAGGCTTTCTTTTCGGCTTTGAGAGTATCTGTGTGGGGGTTCCTGGTGGGCTTGCACTGACCTGTCTCTTACGTGTGTCGGAGCCTAAGCGAGTCCATGGTGATAAACTCAAGCGTTGCTCCCTGTGCTAGAGGGGCTCACACTAGAGGGGCTCACAGTCTGCTAGGATCCGATAGGGCATGGTTTAGAGAAGACTTCATGGGAGAGATGGTACTGAGCAGAGCCCTTGAGGAACAGCATCTGCCAAGCTTCATAGATTCGAGAGAGCTTGACTCATTCGGTTAAATGCAAAGCGCTTCCGTATGCCTACAAAACCTGAATATAAATGGTATGAGTATGCAGGGACCTGGGCATAGCGGGGATACTCCCCCTTACTGTTGGGCAACTGTAATGTAACCCATGGATAGGACACAAGCCTGTAACCAGAAGATGCCAACCTGAGTTCTGCAGTGGTTGAGTAGGTGACCTTGGGCACGTCCCTTCTGTTCTCTGGACTCTGACCCCCTGAAAAATGACGAGGGAGGATTATGATGATGTCTTAGGGGCTCTCTTCCAGTTCTATCACTCTGTGATTCTAAATCCCTTTATAACAAACTCTAGGAGAGGAGCTTTGCTCTTGCAAATGGAGTGTAAAGTTAATCCTGCCTGTGCTGAGGCTAACTAATGTGTGTGTGGTTTATCCTACTTCATTAAACCCCAGCTCCCCACAGAGCTGTGCACATGGTAGGTAATACCAAAGTGTTGCTGAACTGGTCTCCTAATGGAAAAAGATTTCCCCTCACTTTTTCTCTGGTTTATCAACACAAAGCCTGTAATGTTCATTTTCCACACTGTTACCTGGCCATAGGTGACAACTCAGACCTGAGCCCTGGGCCACGCTGGTCTCCCACCTTTCATTTGTGAGTGTGCCCTGCCCCGCCACAGACTGTGCTGCAAACCAGGCCATCATTTTACTTATGAAGGGACTGAAGCCCGTGCAGCGGGTGGTATTTGTTAGCGGAGGTATGACCCGCATGCCGTGCCAGGTGGGGTGCTCTCTGGGAGTGGGGAAAGGGAGTGACGGGGAGGCACGCGGAGGCAATCGTTCCCCCCAGTGACCTTGAAGACACAAACAGTTTGAGACCGCCTCTGCTTTTCCTTTTTTTGTTGGTATGTATAACACATTCTGGAAAGCGAATACTGGGTGTGTATATAGTTAAATGAGGAACTAGAAGCCAGTACTGGCAATTCCCTCTCTAGAAACAGAGTAAAGCCTGGAGTGAAGGAAGTAAGCCAGGGTGCTTCTGTGTGACACTGCTTCTGGGGTTCTGAAGCTAGACACGCTGAAGAGCACCTGGAACGGGGGGGGGCACCGTGAGGGCTGAAGCAGAAGAGACTGCCTAGGGCTTGGGAAGAGGGGGGAAGTTAGTGGTGAGGACAGCAGCCTTTGTGACCAGGCTCTATTCTCCTAAGTCAGCAAAGGGTACTTTCTGTGCATCTGAATGGATCCAAAGATGTCCTCTCTTGCTGGCTGGTCACTTACTCTGTCAAATCTCGTATGTGTGTGTGTGTGTATGTGTGTGAATGTATGTGAGTGTGTATGTGTGAGTGTGTGTATGTGTGTGTGTGTGTAAAAGGTTTCAGAATATGAAATTAGGCTGGTCCTGTGACATTCCCAGCCCTAAAGCCCTTATTTTCTTAACACAGAGACTAAAAGCACAGAGTAAAGTGACTTTTCCAGTGGCTCTGGGTAGCCAAGAGCACTAGAATGTAGGCTCCTACTTCCATAAATTGCTCTGTTTCTTGTCTCGATGCACATAGATGTCTAGCATTTTCTGAGATAGATGCTTAAGGCCACATTTTTAAGGATTTCTTTTCGTGTGTCTGTATGTGCTTCTCTCCGTGTGGGCCTGCATACTCATGCGCCTGCTGGCCAAGGGGCCCTTGGAGCTGGAGTTACAGGCAGCTGTGAACCTCTTGATGTGGGTGCTGGTTTTCTCTTAACCACCAAGCCATGCCTCTAACCCCAAAAATGACATGTTTTAGTAGTCACAAAATCAGAAGCAAAGGCCTGTGAAAGATATTAACGGTGATCTGTCTGCTTCATAAGCTCCAAACATGGTTGGGTTCAAGTCACCTGATGAAGGTTTTTCTTCTGAATATCACAATAGTTTATTTAGCAAAAAGTTCCATATGAAAATGCACATAGCCTAATACCACATCACAATCAAACAGGCCTTTGGGGAGGGATGTGGACACACTGCCGAACCCTGGTTAGACTCCTTTCAAGGCTTCTGCTGGTTCCTCGGATGACCACCGTCCCAGTGTTGTTCTGTGGCCCACTGGTCACCATCTCCACACGTTCATCAATCACAAGGTTCACGAAGGGATCAAGGCCCCGCAGTGTTCCCTGTACACGCCTGCCACCGTTTAACTTCAACGGTTACTGCGTGTCCATAAACTTCTTCAGTTCGGGCGCGTGGGCCTTGCTCACGGCGACTCCTCAGCGGGGCTTGGTGAAGTGGAGTTGTTTTTTAAAAGCAGAGATTCCAAAGCCAGGCACGGCGTCATGCCTGGAATCACTTCCAGCATTCCAGAAGTAGAGGCAGGAAGATCGGGACGTCAAGGCCAGCAAACAAGCAAACATCACAGGGCGTTCCGTGATAGTTTCAAGGCTTTCGCTTGTAGGTCTACTACTTGTGAGGCAGAGACAGGAAGAAGTTTAAAGTCAGCCTGGGCTGACCAATGGGACTCTGATCTATAGAAAACTGAAGCAGAGGACAGGAAGTCCAAGGCCAGCCTAGTTTATGTCGCAAAACTCTGTGTCAAAATTAACAAAACAAACCATGGTAATGATTAACTTCACAGATTTTTAGGTTAAGGAAACCGAGACCCAGGGATTAGTGTTGGTGGGCCTAAAATGACCAGGGTTTAGGAGAACTGCCTGCAGGTGTGAGTTCTTACGTCACCCATGGCTGCTGTCCACTTCCTGCTGACGCTCGAGTAACACGAGGAGTGATACAGTCCCAGTGGACACAACTCTGTTCTATTACAGGTGAAGAAGCCGAGTCCCAGATTAGGGGCTGGACAATGCTTATGCAAACTCTGAACTCTTCAGTTCGCCAGGACAGAACTAGGCGAGGCCGCCTGGCTAAGAACCTTTCTGACATATTAATAGTGATTTCCCACAGTATTGTTTTTTGCGGCGAGCATGCTTCATTTTTTATTTTTTTAATTTTTGAAGCAGCTTAAGAGATTCCCAGCCACGCTGCAGGGCACTCAGATTTGGGCAGTGTTTACAATGCTTTTGTTGTTCATTAAACAAATTTACCCAGAATAACCCGACATGAAAGAAACTATTGTGTTTACAGTAAGCTCCCGACAAAAATATGCGTAGCAAAGACAGACAAACACACATAAACCTCATTGCCGGGTGGGACATCATTTGCTGCCGGATCCAATTTTTCTCATTAGAACTTGTTTTATTTGAATATGACTCAGTACCCCGTGTAAATGCGAGGTTGTTAATCTTATTACTATATGGAAAACAAATTAATTAGTATGCATGCAACTGGAGATGAGCTGTTAGTTTGGTATTAGAAAGATTAGAAAAATACACTCATTATTCCAAATGATATCTGATACACACGTCTGACTCCCGCTTTAAGATCGGTACCAATATATGGGCAACAGATATGGCTAATAAAAATCTGCTGAGCCTTTGTGCTCAGCATCTAAATACTGGTGTTGGCCAGAGCTACACATGCTGCTACAGGCCAGGTTCCTTTGTTTTAAAACAAAGCTCAGTGTGCTGAGTAACTGCTGCCACCCACCAACCAGAGATTCACCTATACCAGCACCTGCTCAGGTTCCTACCCAAACCTGCTGAGAATGATCTCTTTCCTCTGCATGGCCACCTACCCAGCACCTTCTTCTGTTTGTTTGTTTTCAGATTTCTTTTTATGGAGGCTGGAGAGATGGCTCAGTGGTTAGAGCACTGACTGCTCTTCCAGAAGTCCTGAGTTCAATTCCCAGCAACCACATGGTGGCTCACAGTCATCTGTAATGGGAACTGATGCCCTCTTCTGGTGTGCGTGAAATAGTGACAGTGTACTCATATACCTAAAATAAGTAAATAATTCTTTTAGAAATATTTCTTTTTATTATTTTTATTGTGTGTGTGTGTGTGTGTGTGTGTGTACAGATGTGGAAGTGCCAGTGCCTTTGGAGGCCAGAGGTGTAAGATTAGGTGCTAGAGTTATAGGTGGCTGTGAACAGAATATAGTCCCTCTGCCAGAGTGGCAAAAGCTTCTAACTGCTAAGCCATCTCTGCCTATTTTCTGCCTTCTTTCAGTTATAATAAATGCATCTCATTTTTCCAAGGGCTCATGTGCTCTGTGTCACAGAGACAATTTCTATTTGGAGAGTCAAGGCATATTGATAAGATACCCATACCGCAATGCTGGCTGTGACGTCACACAGCTGTAATCCTGGCTGAGGCCAGATGATCTTGAGTTTCAGGTCAATCTGGGCTGTATAGCAAGCAGAAGGGGGAAAAAGGCAAGCAAACAGACAGACAGACAGACAGACAAACAGAAAAGCCTACTTCTTTCAGTACTGGTGTTGGGCAATCAGTAAGGTGTATTGTCAGGCACATATATACGGAATATCTTTGCATATACACAGCACATAGGCAACACTGACTACCAAGGTAACCAGGGAGAGATGTTGGCTAATGGACAGGCGGATGTTGGTAAGACAGATTGTCTTTCAGATTCCTGCTGCCTCTTTTGACTTTGAGCTGTATGCACTTAGTTCTTTCTCTTAAAAGGAAGAAATAGAACAAACAATGAATTTGAAAACAAAATCTTAAATTAAAGCAGCCAGAAACAAATAAAAGGGAAAAACAGTCATTTGGGATATAGAGCTTTGGTAAACAAAACTCTTGTTTATGTGGGTTTTTTGTTTTGTTTTGTTTTTAAGTCAAGGTCTCACATAGCTCAGGCAAGGATGGCTTTGAATTTCTGACCCCCTGCCTTTGCCTTCCCGTGCTGGGATTATAGTCATGGTCTACCAAATCTCCCATGTGGATCCAGGGACCCAAGCTACAGTATTCATCCAGCTTGGTGGCAAGTGCCTCTACCTGCTGAACCATCTCTCCACCCATCCAGTGTTTCTCAGATGGCTTTTTGACTATGATGTCTTATTTTTTTAACGTTCATTTACAAGACACATCTCTAGTAACCCACTCTAGGCTCAAAGTAACATTTTCAACCTGAAGGTTGGATCTCAACTCTGCTTTCTGTTCTGTGATGAACCTAGGCTAGCCCTTCCTCCTCGGCTCCATGATGAACCTAGGCTAGCCCCTCCTCCTCATCTGGGCCCCTGAGACTCCATAAGCAAAATAAAACAGTGGCATGAAGCTACACCTTTGTGTCTGAAAGTCAGGTCTTGCAATGATGTACCAAAGGCCTCTGCCAAAGGATGCTCACAGCAGTGAGAGGAGCAAAAGACCTATGGTATGCAGGGCGTCCATGTTGTTTCTCTGCTTCTCCACAAATCCAGAAGAGGTAGGGATGAGAGGGTGCAGGGATATAGCTCACCGGCAGGACACATGCTTAGCGTTACAAGGCCCCAGGTTTAATCCTCAGTACCAAAACTGCAGAGACTTTCCCAGGAGTTTATAAGAAACCAACAGAAACATTCTTGGTCCATATCAGAGTCTCAGAGTCTCGGGACTTCCACTTAATCACTGGCAGCCTTGAGCAAATCCCTGAGCCAAGACTCAGTTTCCTCAGCTATGAAATGGGTCTAATAATTCCAGACTTCCTCAAATTCTTGGGGTAGATATCTATGACAGAAACTGATCTAAGAGAGGACAGCCCATAGCAGTTTTGTCAAGCTGTTTTAAGTGAATGAAAAGAGTTACTTATCCCGTTTTATTCCATTGGTTAACACACTTTTCTAGGCTGTTGCAAGGCTACAGCATAAGCCCTGATAACTGTCATCACCAGAGTCAAGATACATTCATACAAAGATTTCCTCATATATACACATCAAGAATCATACAGGAACGCAGGCCCCTTGACCCAGAACACCTAGATCTGAGGATTTTAAAGAAACGACACAAATAGAGGAGAGAGGTATGCAGACGCTTGGGGTTATCGTGGGAGAGGAGAATCGGAGTCCTTCCAAACGTGCACTTTAAGAGGGTGTCAAGCAGCTAACAAAATTGTTAATAAAGCATTTATTTTTAAGCGGTCACCACGGAGAGCACGTGGCGTTGTGGGGACGAACTGCTGCATGAGAGAGCCGACTTCGATGACGTGCACGGATGAATCACCTCTGCAAACCCACCTTCCACTAAGAAAGGAGCGACACGGAAGAGCTCATCTGCTAGGACGCCAGAGTTATGAATAGTTTTCTTTCCTTTATTGTTCAAATGCTGTGAACTAAATTTTAAAAAAATCTGAGAAAATTCACCGTAAGCAACAGATAGGTATACTCTGTTGTAGCCTTTGTAAATCCCTCCACTGGAGAGAGGGATTATATATGGCTTACTATCGGGAATCCCCAAATAAGACCCACAGATTGCATTTCCTCTAGACCCTCCTAAGAAGAAATTATAAACGGAAGATTTTAAATTTCAGGATTGTTTCATTATTCTATTTCAGACACAGAAAGCAAAGAAATACATCCTTTCTCCTTTAGATTGAGAGCTTCCTCAGCCAACGCTCTTGGTCTGCTCTTCCACCTTAGCAGAGCCTGGGTCACCATTTCTAGGTCACATGTTTCTTAACCTGCTAGAGACTGTGGTGATGCTGGTCCGGTTGGAACGAAGAGACCGGATAGTCCCTGCTCTGTGGAATGAGCGTCTAATTTTGCCTGAGACTCGGGCTTCTGTCAGGATTCCTTAAGGACTTTGCAGGAAGAAACAGATGTTTAGATGGTGGTTCTTTAAAAGATCAGTGCAGGCTGGAAAAGAAGGATTCAGCTCATGGCTAGAGGTTTGTCTAGTGAGACCCTGGATTCTGTTTCCAACACGTTGGGGGAGGGGTTTGGAGAGGGTCGGTGTGACGCTGGGTATGAAGATGCTGACCTGTAATCCCAGCACCTGGGAGGTGGAGGCAGGAGAATTAAGCCTTCAAGATCAGCCTGGGCCAGATAAGGTCAACTCTCAAAGAAGAAATCAGGACGCAGTGTGATGTAATGGGGAGGGACAGAGTCAGGCTGTGTCTGAACCTCAGTTAGGGTCTCCTCTGCGAAGCATCATGAGATGCTTCATCACAGATGTGAATCATCATCAGCCTGCACATGGAGACGGACTGTGGTAGTAAGAGCGAGGCACGTTCAGGACCTACCGGTTCTACGAGAAAGCAAGACCAAAGCGATGCTGTCTACAGTCCTCTACTGAAAGCCCAAGACAAAAAGATGTTCAAGGCAGGTTGGGCTACACAGTGACCACTTAGAAAAGAAAGAAGGGAAGAAAGGGAGAAAGGAAGAAAGACAATGTCAGTTACTGTGGAAACAGAAAACCCAGAGCTTCGCCCTGTGCTGTAGCAGTGTCTCCCCTGTGCTCTGCTACTGAGCCACACGCCAGCCCAGCAATGTCCCATTAAGACACAGTTGTGTAGAAGTGTGTATGTCAGGAGGGCACAGGCACAGGGAGGACCAGATTCTATGGTTTTCCTGCCAGGCAGGCTCTTGGCCCCATGATGTCCATGAGCCACTGCTGCCTGTCCTCCGGGTATGCTCCCTCCAACTCATCTTTTCAACTCCCATGCGTGTTCTGAGGGGTGTGTGTGTGTGTGTGTCTGTCTGTCTGTCTGTTTGTATGTGTGTCTGTGTGTACTTGTGTGTGTCTGTGTGTGTGTCTGTGTCTGTGTGTGTGTGTGTGTCTGTCTGTCTGTTTGTATGTGTGTCTGTGTGTGTGTCTCTCTGTGTGTGCTTGTGTGTGTGTGTCTGTCTGTCTGTCTGTCTGTCTGTGTGTGTGTCTGTGTGTGTGTGTCTCTGTGTGTGCTTGTGTTGTGTCTCTGTGTGTGTCTCTGTGTGTGTTTGTGTGTGTCTGTGTGTGTGTCTTTGTGTGTATATCTGTGTCTGTGTGTCTCTCTCTCTGTGTGTATGTGTGTATTTGTGTGTGTTTCTCTGTGTGTGTGTCTCTGTGTGTGTATGTCTGTGCCTGTGTGTATGTATGTCTGTGTCTGTGTGTGTGTATGTCTGTGCCTGTGTGTATGTATGTCTGTGTCTGTGTGTGTGTATGTGTGTGTCTCTGTGTGTGTGTCTCTGTGTGTCTATGTCTGTGTAGGCCAGGGGTGTGGAACTTCTTTCACATTAGTTGAGCAGGTTCTTCCAAAAGAACCTCATAGAATCGCTTAAAGGTGGAACTAGGAACAGGGACAGTAGGTATATGGAAACCGACTTATTCGTAAAGGAAAGGACGTCCTATCAGATATCCCAAAATGCAAAGGGTTAAAGAGCTTACTGTCCCTGAAATACCTATGGGCTGAACATCTGTTTACTGGGATGGAGCACAGAGCAGCAGACAGTTCAGTCTAATGTGTTCACTATCCTAATTCCATTGCTGTTAATGAATTATTTATCAATTAATTGTCACTTGATTAGCAGGCTATTAATTGGTAAACTACTGGTTATAGCTTTTGGAGGCTGTTTTTAGCTTTTTTACATTGTTATAGCCAAATATCTGACATAAACAAAAGAGGAAAGGTTTTGGGAGTGGCAGATGATGGTTTAAGAGGATCCAGCCCATCACGGCAGAAGCTTGGTGGTGGCAGAGCAGAGACGGATCTCTACATATGTCCTATCTCTGAGGAGTAGGAAGCAAGAGACAGAGACCAAGACTCTCGGTGTCCCCAGGCTAGTGCCCCATTTCCTCCAGACAGGCCCCACTTCCTAAAGGTTCCAGAATCCCCCAATCTGGAGATTAGGAGTTCAAACACATAAACCTAAGGGGAAACACTTCACATTCAAACCACCTACAGAGTCTCTGCCTTGAAGAGAATGCCCATTACAAAGTGGAGTCGCAGACAGAATGCCCAAGACTCATTCTTAAACCTGCTTTTTCGTAGTGTGAAAATCTTTCCTCAATTTCTAGGATGGTGATAGTGATGTTGGTGGTAGTGGTGATGGTGGTGAAGGGGTGGTGGTGGTGGTGGTGGTGATGGTGTAGTGGTGGTGAAGGGGTGGTGATGGTAGAGGTGAGTGTACCTATACATGGTAGAGATCACCTCACTAATGCGCTATTGACTGCTATCATGTCTTCATTTCCCTCCAGGATCCCAGGCTTTCTTCCTCCCCCAGCTCTGCCCAGCTGTGTGCTAACCAGCAATGCTGCTGCACCCGACATTGTCTTTTCGGAATCCCAGCAGCAGTGCCATGACAGCTGTTAACTTCGCAGCCCTCAGATGTGCTTGAGTTGAATTTCTTTGCTCTCTTCCTTCCCGCACGAGAAAAGAATTCTTTCAAAGAAAACATACAATTTTTTTAGCACATGAGTTCTGTCGGCCTTTTCCTATACAAACCTCACTCTTTGCTCCCGTCAAAGGCTGGGCCACAGGTTCCTGAACTAGGGGAGAAATATATCTAGTCAACCAAGTAAACTTTCTTTACAGCACCAAGGAATCTAAGCCCATCCTTAAAATATTTTGTAGAGGAATTAGCCAGTTCTGTCATTTGCTTAGAGCAGCACTGAAGGATAAGTTGGGGGCTTAGTTATTCCCCCCATTATATGCAGGTTAGCAAACTGGGAGCAAAGAAGTTAGATCGTGTTTCAAGGATGTGGGGTCATCAGGCTGTGGTCCAGAGAATGTTTATTCATCTGTGTGACTCACCAGAACAAGCGGGGTGCTGTTTCAGGAATTGTAGAAATGGATCGTGCCCTGTGAAGGCGAGGAAGCCAGGGAGCTGTGACAGTGTGACAAATGCACTAGCAGAAACATGGACCCCACCAAAGAGCCCATGATCTATAACACATGGTGGAGTCGAAAGCCCAGGAAAGTACAAAGATTTGAAGCAAGTTCTATGATTACATGGCTGCTACTTGGAACTGGGGGTAAACGGGCCAAACCTCTTAGGATGAATACAATTCTACCTTCTGGAGATTCTGTTTCTTTACCAAGGAACTTCTCCATCTTCCTGCCTTGCCACAGGTTAATGTCTTCTTCTTCTTCTTCTTCTTCTTCTTCTTCTTCTTCTTCTTCTTCTTCTTCTTCTTCTTCTTCTTCTTCTTCTTCTTCTTCTTCTTTCTTCTTCTCTTCTTTTTTCTCCTTCTTCCTTCCTTCTTTCTCTTCCTCCTCCTCCTCCTTCTTCCTTCCTCCTTCTTTCTCTCTCACTTCTTCTCCTCCTTCTGTTCTTGCTCTGTCTGAAGCTTCAGGCTTATCTCATCTTTTCCAACTCACCCTTCCACAATCCAGGCCAAATGCAGTCTCCCTTCAGAAGTCTTTATCAACTAGGTGTGGTGATGCCTGTATTGCCAGCTCTTGGGTGATAAAGCAGAAGGACCTGGAGTTCAAGGCTAGTTTCAGCTATATAGGTAATTTAAAGCTAACCTGAGTTACATGAGACTGTCTCTTAACCGACTGTGCCCTGGAGATCTTTATGGCTACCCCTAATAGGAGAAAGGAAGGATCTCCCCATCATTTCTTTTCACTCTATTTAGTTAATAGCCTAGTTGAATTCTCCCATATCACAGGCTTATATCTGCCTCTGACCATGTGTGATTTTGTGCAGGGCAGGAGGTTCCCACCTTCCTGAAACACCAATAATCATTGAGCTGTTTGCTGAATGGAATCAAATTAAGATCAGGAAGAGAAAACACATCTATCTCCAAAGTAGGATGTTTCTTTAGACCTTTCTAGGCAAGTTGGAATTAAGTGAGTGAGTCTGGCTGCTGGTACTTGGGGTTGGGGGTCTGGATGCTGCCACTCTGCTAAGTCCCAGGATCTTGATGTTTGCACTGTTGTAGACCTATTAAGTGAGGGTAGGGGTGAGGAGGCAATCAGTAGATATAGTCTTCCCTTGAAAAGCCTTCCTTCTCTTTTTTTCTTTTCCTCCCCCTCTCCCTCCCTCCCTCTATCCCTCCATCCCTCCCTCTGTCCCTGGCTAGCCTCAAACTCATGATCCTTCTGTCTCAACCCTCCCAGTGCTGGGACCTGCACCTCCCATTTAGCATTGTTCTGGGGACATTTCTAAGTCAGTGTTCCTCAATAGATGTTAGGTCAGGTGCGCTCTGGCACCTGTCTGCTAGCTTGGGGGAAGTCATGAAACACTAATGCTTTGCCCCTAGTACTAGCCAAGCTCTCCAGAATCTGATTGCCTTTACACTGAAGGTTAGAATCTCCTATCCAAAGGGGCTTCACCAGCCAAAAGAGCTGGCCCATGAGGAAGAGGCCTGCTTAGGATCTTACAATAGAGGAGGCTCTCTGAGGTTAGAACACAAATCTCTCATCTCCAGACCCCAGGGTGATGGAAAGAGAAGGTTTCTTCTGCCATGGCTGCCACGGAGGCCTAGCAGTCACAGGCTGTAGCTCTGGGAGGGTATCTCACCACCTTGTGAGGCTGTGGTAATGTGTGGGTGGAGAGTGTTTGCTGGCTTCTCAGAGGAGAAGATAAAAAGAAACAGAAATGAACCTTTTCACCTGGCTTCGCTCTGGTCCTGAGGTCGGTCCATCATCTTCATTTAATTCACCTGGAGAAAGGAGTGGGCAGCTTTGGGGTACACCAGGGACCTCCCCCACATAGCCAGCTTTCTTTGCTCTGCTCCCTGAGTTCCTTTCTTCAGAAGTACTTGGCAATCACCCTCACATCTTTAGTTTTAGCCAGTGTTCCCCCCACACACACTTTGCTTGCACATTGATACCCGGTAACCTTGTCTGCAAAATGGGGTGTGAATTCTATCCTCTCTGCCCCTATTTATCCAGAGAAGTCCTACTAACTCTTCAACATTCTTCGTACTTCCCTCAGCTTAACATCTTCTCCATCACCCCCTTCAGAGTCTGGCTTGCCTTCCTTGCTGTCTTGTCCCAGCATCCCTTCTTGTTTGCAGCCAGCCCCACACTCTTTTGGCCTGCCTCCCTTTTGGACAGGGCCTGGGGCTCAAACAACTTTGTTCCTTGGCTTCTGACTGAGTATGTGCAACTCTTCTAGACAGCCTATGAGAATCAGAGCATCCGAGGCCACCCGAGGCCCTCTGAACAAAGGTTCTTACTCTCCTCCTGGGCTCTCTAGATACTGGAACCCATTAGGCAGAGAGAGCAAGGAACTCCAGTACCTCAGGCTGCCTGCCTGGCTCAGGGAGAAAATAAGAGGTACCCGTTTGGAATAGGGCTCCTTTAAAACTGGCAAGCATGCAAACACCACCCTTTCTCCCCGTGCCAATGAGGAATCCTGCATAGTTCTGCATGTCCAGGAAAGCTTTAGGGGCAGAGTTTTCTCTGGATCTTGAAAGCTGCCCTGGCTGGTGTAAAGCAGATAGCCAGCTAGCACAGAGGGTCTAGGAAGTAAGGGAAAAACCAAACGCTAGCTCCCTAAACAGGCTTTGGTGAAAGCAGCCAGGACAAAAACCCAGCTCCAAGCTTAATTAAAGAGTGCTTAATCCCTCCCCCAACAAATGCAAATCAGCCACAAAGCAGACCGGGAACCCCAGTGGCCAGCCAGGAAGACCCATGGCCTTATAAGCAAGTACTTTCACAGTGCTGGGCTGCTCAGCTATGATCCTGATACAATGACTATTGTCAAAGAAGGCTGTTTTTCCATGTTTTTGTATCCTTTTCTTCGAATTTTCTTTTGCTACCTAATTTCATGCATCAGAGGTCAAAAGACAAAAGGTCGGGCTAGGTTTAGAGGCGGCAAACTCCCCACCGTTAGGAACGTGTGTCTAGAGGAGTGCTCTTGCAGGCGCCGGCAGGGTTTCATCCTTGCCGCCTTCTCTTTTGTCACTTCCCAGGGGGACAAGAGTTTGTGCTCCAGTGGCATGAGAAATGAGGTACCAATAGAGGAAAAGCCAGCTCCCCTTTAAGTTCGCCAAAATGTTTCCATTTTTGTATAAGAATTTGTAGGTTAAAATAAACCTAACCCATCCAAGTCCTAAACCCCTCAGCATAGAAGGCTAAAGACATGTGTGCGTCTAAGGAGATGTGTTTATATAGTAGATATAAATGTGTTTTATCAATATGAAAGCTGAGTGCGTTGTTCCTTAATTATTTTTCTGGGGGAATTTTTGAAGATTTCTCCGGAAAGTTGCCAGCACCTGTTTTTTTTTTTTAAACTGACTTGAATAAAAATCGTAGAATTTTAGCATGAATAACCTGACATGATTACATTAGCATGAATATTTTTATCTTTGGACCTCAAATCTTTTCAGTGTCCCATCTTGGTTTCTTTGATCTTGGTGGCTGCAGGAGTTTCCTTGTGTTGTAAGTAAGCTGTAGGCAGACTCCTGGGCATTCATAAAAAGAATACCACGTCAACATATATATGTCTATGTATATATATGTATATGTCTGAAATTTTATTTTCAGAGATCTTTAGTTTCTTTCTTGCAGATTAGTGTTTTAGGTTTGACTGATTTGGGGAGGTCTAGCTGCTGCCTACTGTTAACAGCTTGACTGACAGTGGTATGGTTCCAGTGCTTCCTCAGAGACCCTTAGGGTCCAGCTTTACTCCAGTTTTCCGTCCCACTCTGGGCTGAGTTCTGGAAGCCGCTATCAGCAAACTGCTGGCCAAGATGCCAAAACCAGGTACCCACTGAAAAACTGAAAGACTTAGAGCACAGCTTTATTGCTGGCATGTCCTCAAACCCAGACATTATATACTGCAGTGTCCGCCACCCCCCACCCCGTAAGACATTTCCCCATAAGAAAAAGTAAAAACCAGTCCACAGCCCACCTGGAAACACTGCAGATTCCCTTTCTAGGTTTCAGGAATGTGTTCCATCTGATTGTGGTCCCTGCCATAGCTCTTGAGTTAATTCAGAGAAGCAGAATAAAGTGAGAACATTAAAAGGCCTGCTTAGGGGTGAGCTTTGCTTCCGTTTAGCATTAATATCGGCATTGAAAAGCAAAAGAGGATTTTAGCCTGGTGTTTTTACCCTCACTGCAAACCGCCTATGAAGTAGACACTTTTATATTTCAATACTTCATGGAATCAAATTACACCACATTAATTTTTCACTAGTTTAAAACACATTGGATAAGTGTTAGGTCTGGACTGGTGTATGAATATTTAAAGCTTATCAAAAAAAGAAAAAAAATGTAGAAAGTGTAGTAGAAGGTCCACATTTACAAATACTAACAGAAATAAAACCCAGCCTTCTTTAGAAAAATATGCTTTGTTCCTGACAATTCTGGTATTGTTACTTAAAGAGAAAAGGAGAAACTGAGATACAGTTGTTTTCCATCACAATCCCTGAAAAAATCTTTGAAGCCTTAGGTAATTCTGAACTGCTGGGACGTGTTGGCAAATTTTAAATACGTCTGGCAGTTTTCATATTCATATATTGCCAAGTGAAACTTTAGGAGAGTAAATTTAATCTCAGAATTCTCTAAGAGTCTCTTTCAAAGCGGGTTCCTGTGCATATGTATATAGCATACCCGTCTGACGTCTGCCATGTTTTCCTGCGCGCTGAAAAGCAGTGGTAAAACCGAATTTTACTATTTGATTTGAGTTGAAATGAACCCACCCAAAGGATCTCGGTCTGCACACTCTTTGAGGCTTCTCTCAATAACCTTTATTATTATTGTTATTATTGAAACAAAATTAACAGTAAAGAAAAACAATTGCGATAACCCACCATCACCATCCGTTCCCCCAGCACACAGCCCCATCGTGTATTCCCCACTACCGGGAGTATTTCCAGACCGCGAGTGGCTGGCACATGGTACCCCAGCGAACCAACAGCCAGAGCTCCAGAGCTCGAAGGTCCCTCGAAGCAGAGGGCCTCAGCAGCAACAGAAATGGATGTTTTGACTCAAACCAGCCCTAAAAACCTGCCATGGCAAGTGGCTGACGCTGCGTTTTGCGACCCAAGAATTGAAGGCGAAGAGCGACCCTATTCATCCGAGTACTGTCCCTAGGCAAGCCCCCGAGGTTATCACAATGACCCCACTGGTCCCGACCCGTGTCCACTTTCCTTGTTGCCAGTCTGGGCCTGACACACTGCGCAGGGCGGGGCTGGGCTTTCCAGGCGCCGCCTGCTGAAGGTACCGCACCACGTGCGCGCCTCGCGGACTCGGACTCGAGCAAGTCCAGCTCCGGCCACCAGATCTCGCTGACCTGGGGTCTCGACTTTAGGGCGGGGCCTCTTCCTCGCCTCCTGCCTGGACATCTGCTCCCACCCACCATCCTCTCCAGTTCCAGAGGAAAGCCCTAAAGCCTGAGTCGGTCCGGGTGGCTGCCCGCAGGGCTTGTCCCGGAGGCCAAGCGACAGCCAACCCCAGCTAGCATCCCAAGATCGGGAAAGGGAGATCGCCCGGCCAAAAGAATCCCAGCCTAGGCTTCTGGACGGTGTTCACTGGCCTAGTGGAGGAGCTCAAACTTGGCCCCTCTTGGTGGCCTCCCCCTGCCTTGACTATAACCTCCTAGCCAGGGGGAAGCTCACAGTGTGCCTTCCACAGCCCCTTCTGCAGCTCCTTTCTTTTCCTGTCACTCCGCTCGATTTCTGCTTTCTCCCTCCCACACACTGCCCGAGCACGCGGGGGGCCTGAGGCAACCTCAGCACCAGCCCCTTTCCTGGGCCTCCAATTTGTCTCTTTCCCAGCCTCGTCTTTGCCATCCTGTTTTTCTCTAAAGATTCTCCTCACATTTTCTAGCCCGCTTAGCTAGCATGACTCTCACTCTACGTGCTCAGCCCCCACCCCCAGCCCCTTCTCTCTGCTTGGTGTAGCATTAAAACAACACAAAACACGTTGAGGTTAGTGTATTGTTGAAGCAACGTGGCTAAGGGGGGAAAGCCTTATTCTGTCCTCGGAACATTTCCGGTCACTACGGGGTTGGTTTCCCCTCCAGGCGATGCCAGCGCTGGTTCCATCTTACAGGCCTCTGCTGCAGAGCCCGCTGGCTGGCTCTTTCTAGCTGTATCCACATGTGTTCAGTTGTGGATACACCGACCTATGGTTGCAAACAAGGCGCGCCTCGGAGCTGAAAGCTGAACACCGGCTTCTAGTTTTAGGCCAGGTGTTTTCAGGGATCCCGACGCATCTTTGCGCCTAGACTCCACGTTTCTTGGTCCTTTACTAGTATCTCTAGGGCCGCAGCATCCATTCCGCGTCCTCCGAAGTGGTTTAGTTTGTCACCTGCTCCGCAGCGGGGAGCCGCCTCTGCTGTTCCGCGTTGCTGGCAGGGGGGTTGGAGAAGTTGAAAGCGCGCTGAGCGGCCGCAAGGAGATGTCAGGCCACAGCTGGGCGAGTGGGCAAAGGAACCGCGAGTAGGCTTGGGTACCGCGGAGGGGATTCTGAATTGCGTTCCCAGCATCAGGACCGCAGGACCCCGGAGTTTGTGGCTTGCAACGGGCGCCCCCTCGGGAACGCAGCGCACGTTTGTTCCACGCTGGTCGGAGGCACACATAGAGCAAAGCCGCGTCTGTCCCCGAGTCTGGTATTTTTCGGAGTCTGGCAAACCCGCCGCCATTCTGTGATGTTTGGCCTAATCCTGGTTCCTGGCCAGATATAGGCAGGAACGAAATAGTGGTCCGTGTGTCCTCCCTTAATCCCAAAGCCCGCACAAAATCAAAATATATACACGAAACTCACCAAATCGTCGCACAAATACGAAACTAGAACCAACACAGGGAGGCAAACTCCCATCCCCCATCCAAAAGCTCATTTAGAAAACCAAAATCGAAGAAAACAAAATAAATACGTTTATCAATGCAGGACACAGAAGGCACTAACAGAAACCGAATCAAAGCATGTCAAAGGACTGCTCAGAAGGAAAAGCCTGGCATAGGACACAGGAGACAGTCTACAGGGGCAGAGTACAAAACCCACACAAAATCAAAACCCGCAATACAGACAATAAAACCCACCCCGGAGCTAAACCTGCAAAAATCAGTTCCACAAAGAGGGTGGGGGGGTGAAAAAAAAAACAAAACGCAAGAAACAAAAGGTTCACAGATAATGAAAACTCTTAGGAAACAAACAACAAAACAAAACCCTAAATAGGAAGAAAAGAAAAGCCAACAACTCCAGCCCCAGCCCAGGGTGAACTGTCAATTCCGAAAGGGCTTTTGATCTCCAGGCGCAGGCAGGCCGCTCCTCCCCAGCGCTCTTCTCCGCACTCGCCAGGCGGAAGGGCGGGAAGCGGGAGCCCAGGCCCGGGCGCGGACGACAGTCTAAGGCTTCAGGACCGCCAAAAATCAAACCGCGGATGGGGACCCGGACCCACAGGCTGCGGGGAGGAGGTGGCACAGGGGACTGCACAGACTGCGGGGGGGGGGGGACGCCCGGGAGTCCACAGCTCCGTTTCCAATTGAGGCGAAATCCTGCTCAGTGGATTTGCGATGTCCGGTGTCCACTGACCCCTCCCCCCATCCTCGAACTCTAGGCTCTCTCCCCCTAGGTTGCAGCCCAGCCTCGTGACCAACCCCCTCCAAAAAAAAAAAAAAATCAAACAAACACTCTCGGAGGACGATTCACTTTCCGAAACTGCCATTGTCCAGCGGTCCTAGAGCGCTCCCCCGCCCTGGAGAACCTTCCCCTGCGACCACCCCTCAAAGGGGCTCCATAGGCTTCCTGTGGCCAAACCCAGCAGCTTGGACTTCAGGCTGGGGAGGGAGCAGAGTAGGGCAGGCTTGAGCTCGGAGCGCGGGGAGCGAGGTTGGGCACCACGCCTTTGCCTAGTCCCTCTGCACCCGATTTTCTCTCTGGAATCAAGTCTGGGGACTCGGGGACGCTACAAGGTCCCCTGGCCCGAGGGCAGTGGGATTCCATTTAGGGGCCTGGGTAAGGAGTCTAGAATTTTCGCCTGTTTCCGAGCCTACTAGGATGGTTCTGCTTGGTCCCGGTGCTCCACAGCAGAGGTCCGGGTTTTATCAGCAGCCTATCGGCTGAGCCTCTAGACTCTGGGGTGAAAAGGGCCGAGCTGTAGAGGGAGAGGTCTGGGACCTGGTGGCTGAGTGGGACCTAGGTACTGTAGTGATCCGAAGCTGCCATTGAAGAAGAGCCCAGCAGACCTACGGAGGTTGCAATAGAGCTGAAGGTTGGGTAGTTGGGAACCCGAGAACAGGCGCCGCCCTAGGGGTGAATCTGAGGATGTTGGAACGTCCTCTGTGGCTGACAGTTGTGCTGGCCCAGGGTTCAAAACCACCTGCTTGGCTGAATTGTTCTTCCTTTAAAATAAGAAATAAAAATAAATTGGGCCTACTGGCGCTTACAAAGCAGGGTTTACGGGTAGAGC
The DNA here is from genome assembly GCF_963924665.1 of Micromys minutus. Classification (NCBI taxonomy): domain Eukaryota; kingdom Metazoa; phylum Chordata; class Mammalia; order Rodentia; family Muridae; genus Micromys; species Micromys minutus. The sequence continues at coordinate 38,253,907 of NC_137963.1, forward strand.
AAAAGCGCACGGGGCCGCGACCCCCCAGGCGCAGGATTGGAAACAGGTACGACCCTAAGACTCAGGTGCTCCTTCCCTTAGGCGTGCGACTAACGCCGGGCGCAGTCTGAATCCTTTCTTCCCTCCCCCCAGCCCCCTATAAAAGTCCAAGGCGGCACCGAGGCAGCATTGCTGCTCCTCAGGCCTCTTGCACACCTTCGGCCAGGCCCGGTCCGCCCCGTCTGGCACTCTGGGCAGGCCTCAGAGCTTGCACCCTTTCCCTGGTTCTTGGCCCGCAGTGCGGGGCGGTGCGCCGGGGGCGCGACGTGTCTGGGGACATCTTGTGATGTTGGCGAGAACAGGACATGATCTCACATGGCGAGAAGCTCTTTAGTTCCTTAATCATTTCACGGTGCCTTCGGACGCTTTTTTTCCACCTAAAACGTTTAGTTTCAGCTCAGTGATCAGCTACCCCAGCTCGGCGGGGGAGCGGAAGGCTTCAATTATTCCGACTTGTGAGCGGCCCCGGCACCAAAAAAAATAAAATAAAATAAAAAAAAAGAAAGAAAGAAAGAAAGAAAAGAAAGAAAGAAAAAGAAAAAGAAAGAAAAGAAAAGAGAGAAAAGAAAAATAAAAACAAAGAAAGAAAAAAGGAAAGAAAAGGGAAAAGGGCACCAAAAAAAAGGTGGAAACTTTTCTCCCTGCCCATTTCGTCAAGTCCTGAAATATCAAAATGGATTTAGAGAAAAATTACCCGACTCCTCGGACCATCAGGACAGGTAGGAACATCGCGAAACGGGAGTCATAAATGCTAACACTGCCCAGTGCTAGTACCCATGCTGAGATCCATGCAAGGAGAGGGGTCTCTGTGTGTGGCGTTTTCTCAGGAAAAGGCCTGTCCTTTTACCATATGTATGGTTTTCACTAGTCTGTCAAGGTGTCCTCAAGTAGGCCTGTTTTCTTTGGGTTTTGTTTGTTTCCGTTTCTGATACTTTGTGTTGGTGTTAATCTGGAGGTGTGCAAGTTTGGATGGGTGTATTTACTTGAGGAGATGAATGTGTGCACAAGTTTGTGTGCCCCCAAATAGGTGTTTAGTTTGTATCTTTATTAGCTTGTTTCTTGCCTTGAGTGTATTAGCATGCGTTTATGAGTTAGTGTGTGTTCTTTTTAAGCCTCCAAGATGTGTGTTTGTGTAAATGTTGTGTATATAATTTGAGAAGCATCTCACTCACTGGACATCTACTGCTCGAGGGTCCAGTCATCTCTATATCTCAAGTGATTCTGCAAGTAAGACAGAGGTGTTTCTCTGAACCCTCCATTTGCAGATGTCAACAGACGCCCAATGTATACATACCCATCTATAAAAAGTGCCTGTCTCTAGGCACAGGTATATTGCTGGGGCCTGCTAGGGGTATCGTGTATAAAACACGAGCTGCCAGGCCTAGACCTTATAATATTGAGAGACAGAATCAAAAGTGATGGGAATTCAGGACAATTCAACACTCACTGTGCATTCTGTGCTGTTTCAATAGCGCTGTGCCATAGCATTTGTATACAAGGATCTCCTATAGCAGATACAACTTTGGTGGGTAGGAACAGTCTGTGGGTTACTGATGACATTGTGACTGTGTACACACACACACACACACACACACACACACACACATTCCAATCACTTGCCTTTAGGCTAACACCTAGACTCGCCTCTGACATTGTGTGACTATATATGTCACACTGTGTGCTCAGGCTTTGTCTTGTGGGTGCTGCTCCACTGGAGGACAGCACAGTGGGTAGATATATACGCCTGGCCTGGTCATTCAGCTGGGGTGACTGTATTACACAGGGCTTCATGGCACAGTGCCCCTATGTCTCCCAGAGGCCCAGGCACTGGGTATCAGAATGTGTTTGTGTCTGAGAGGATGTGGTAGGCAGTAGGCCTCAGTCTACCCGAAGGCATAGCATGATATGTTCCTTTTTGCTCATCAGGCTCTTGTACCAACCTGTGTACAAACACTCTGAACAATGGCAAGAAACCCTCTTCTGTCATTTCTGGGTCGTCTATGAGACCCCCGAACTACTCAAGCCTTTAATAAAGTCAGGGAGAAGAGAAGTCTTAGTTCCCAATCCGGGGTGACTTCCTGGCATAGCTATGGGTCCAGAAAATCCATGACAGAAGAAAGTGAGAGTCCAGAGGCAGAAACCTGGAGTTCCCAGACGACCTTCCTTTCTCCACGTGGTGGGATGTTCAGAGGTTCCTGTGCCCGGGCTGTTTATTGTTGGAACCGGGTTGGATGCCTGTGAGCCAAGAGAGGGGTCTGAGTGGCTGTGCCTCCGACGAGCTGTCTACTACGAAGAATGTAATTCATGGCGGTCGATGGGCTCTTTGATTAGTTCAATCGCCTGAATAATCGTTTAATCAATAAAGCATTTCACTCTTCTGTGCTGTTAGACTGGGTGGGGTTTGTATAGGGGAAATCCTAAGGGGGGTTGGAGCTTCAAATCCTGAGAGCCACGCCCCTTAATGATGAGTTAGGGGTAAAAGCCACCTACCTGCTTGGGAAGGGGTAGTAGCTCAGGTGTACCCCTCTGCCTGTCTTCCAAGTCCTGGGGTCAAGCCTAGGGAAGAGGAGGGAGAGGACTGAGAGGCTGTCCAGGCACTCAAAGGCCATGTAGGTCTACTTTCGGCCCTGAAATTTTAGGTCTTTCATGGGCCACCAAACTGTCCCTTCTTTCCTCCAGAGTCAAGTGGCAGTCCTTCTTTAGAACTCAGCTTAAGCAAGGTCAGCACACAGCAGGGAGTCACTTAAGAAGCTTCTTTGGAAAAGAGGAGGGCCAGAAGGCAGAAGGCACTCCTGACACTTGTCAGACAGGACTGGGTCTAGAAGGGGAGAACAGCACTTCCCATGCATGGAACAGCATCTCACAAAGCTCTGGGAAACAGCTCAGAGGCTGCTCTCTGTGTTCCAGGTACAAGAATTCGAGGCCTTAGGAGAAAGGACTATGTCCTCTTAAGTCTTGGGAGAGAGACCATCCTCAAGCTCCTGGTCTGCAAGGGCAAACTGGTAGGAATAACAATACAGCAAGTGTGCGGTTCTTGAAAGAGTTGGTCTAACATTCTCTCCAGTGGTTTCTGCAATATGCCCAGACCAATAGGATGGATTCTTGATCCACTTTCAGGAATCAGACAGGCATCTCTACGCTCCTCCATTTGCTGTGCAATCACAGACCATTTGCTTTTCCTCTTTGATACTTTTATACAAACCAGGTTAAAAAGGAACCCATCAGGTTAGAAGGGCAGTGCCCAGACAGCTCTGATATTTCCCAATCAAGCAACCAGTCTTGTTTTATTGGAAGAAAGAGCAGGCAAATGGGCAGGAATTGGACTGCAAGAGTCAGTCTAAGGCCAGAACTCCATGGGAGCGCCAGCACTCCGAGGGTCTGTAAGCTGGAGGGTCTGTTGGAGAGCTGGGGGAGAGGAAGTGGGGATGGGTGGGCATGGTGTGTGACTCCCATTAGGTAAAGTCTCCAAGTGTAGAGATAGAGAGACAGACAGACAGAGAGACAGAGACAGAGAGACAATCAGAGTGACAGAGAGGGATGGGGAGGCTTTTACTCCAAAGGTTTCTAAAACACTCTCAAAATGGTCATACAACCAACAGACAAAACTTTCCAGAGCAATTGAATTTAAATAACTTGTAGGTGTTGTTTGTTTTTGCTTTGTTTCCCCCGCCCCTCCCCCATGATGGTTTTGTTTCACAGATCCCTCTGTGTAGCTCTCTGCTAGCTCTTCCTGGTCCCAGGTTGCAGATGAAGGCAGGAGTTGAGGAATGGAAGCCTATCCCTGCAGGGGAGTAGCTGTGCGATCTCAGGCTGCTCATCTAACTTCTCTGGGCCACTGTTTGGAAGACTGAAAGGCTGGACTAGGTGGTAACATTAGAGCTGTTTACTTCTTGGGGATTTGAAGTTCTCAGAGCTTAGGAACTCCAGGAGTGGCAAACAAAATCACTCAGAGGGAAATTTCCTCTGACCTGGGATCACCAAAGGCCTTCCTTTCCTTCATTGGCTAGGTAGAGTCATACAGAAGAGAAGACACTCAAAGCTGAGCAATACCTACTGTGTAAAAGGGGAGCTGGGTTGTGCCTGTTGGAATGGTATCTGCAGTTTCACCCTGTCCTCAGAATGCTCTAAGGATTTTGTCCAAACAATCCAGGACAACCGGCCTCTTTAGGCATTGTCCAGATGAATTATTTGGTTTGGTATGAGACCATCTTCCAGCCTCTGGCCTTCTTTCTATCCCAGACTTGCTCTAGTATGACCTCAGATAAGTTGAATCCAGTCTCTTATCCTCAGGTTCCAAATCTGTAAAATGGGGAAACATTCTCTCAGAACCCTTTTAGTTTTAAGATTCTAGATCAGGGATTGGAACCTCAAGGAGCAGGCTTGGGAACTTGAGGCACTACTGACCGACTCACAGGAGCAGCTTCTTGATGTCCATAGTGGGAACGGAGAGCCAGCCTCATAACTGACTTGGAACTCAATTCTTGTGCTATGATCCAATGGGGACTGTGGGATAAAGCAAATGGAGTCTTCAGCCATCTCAGGCCTTCTCCAGTTGTAACCTCCCAGCGTTAAGGAGGTAGCTGTGGGGCAGCAAAGATCAAGACCGGAAGGGGTTTTGGAAAATGGAGAGAGGAAGACACCACTCCATTGCCTTGTACACCACAGCTTTCTGAGTCCCCAGAGACCAGCCTTGGCTGTTTTCCTGCAGCTGTGCCCCGGTGGGGGGTGGGGCTGTCTCAACCAGGGGAGACTTGCCCACTGGTCAGGGGCAGCTTCAAGGAGACAGCTATCAAGGGAGGATCCACAGGCTGACCTAGTGTGCAGATGGTAGAAGCGGAGCAAGAGGAGAAGAAGGGAAAATGAGAGAAAAAAAAATCATGCAGAAAGCAAATAGTGAAAATGAGCCTCAGATCAGCCCGAGCTTTGCCCTCACTCTCCTCTGCCCAAAGCAGGCATCTCAGAGTTCTTGTTTTGGTGGGTTTATGCTTAATAACAGAGAGTTGTCACTTATGATTCAAAGGAGTGTTTAGTCTTCTCCCTCAACTGTCAAGGTTGGGGGGGGGTGCTCAGTGTCTATGCTGGGTTGCATCTTAGCACACTAGAAGACTCGCAGAACTATAGCTTTGATTGTGGTCTGAGAGCCTTATGTTCCAAAGAAACCAAGAAACAGAGACGTGCACAGGTTAGAGAGCTTTGCTGGATCAGGAGAATTCTGTCTGCTAGAAGCCTGTCCATTTTTTTCCCTAAAATCTACAGGAATTCTGGGGCGGGAAGGCCAGTTTTTCCTGCCAGGTGGGAACTGCGGCTTTCCCTACACTGCCAGGCTCTAGCAAACGGAGGTAACCGCATAGCCACTGGCTTCAGGTGCTCTCCTTAGCTCTGGGGGCCGGCGCTCCTTCCCCTTTTAAAGAGGCCTTGCACCAGCTGCGGAAATCCTCTTGTTGACAGAGCTTTGAGCTAAGAGCACCACCAGCTCCCAAGGGACCTATCAGCTCCTAGGCTAAGACAACAGAAAGGATCCATGCTTCTGTGCTTGAGGCAACGGGGTCCAAGCTTTGGAGATGCCCCAATTTCTGGTAATCTTTAAATAATATTCCCCCAGTTCTGCCTTTGGTCAATGTGATGCTGGGGCCTCTGTGGATAGAAGAATGAGAGAGAAGGATACTGAGGACATGGTCGTTGCTTAGTGAAATCTTGATAAACTCAGGAAATGTTTGCATTGGAAGGAACCAGCATCAAAGACTTCTTCACTAAACTCTACCCATTTAACAGAGGAGCAAAGCGAGGTCTAAAGCGGCAGATATCCACACAGAAATCTGCCACCTGAAAATCGGATCTCTACTGCTGCACGTCTTTCTCTGAAATCTGTGTTTCTAAAATGTTTTTCTACTTTTGTATTTTTCCTTTTGGGGACTTCTCTCCCATCCTCACCCTTCGTCCCTGTCTTGGTTGCCCTAAGTCTCTAAGCGCATCCTAGAATTTCAACGGCCCGCAGAAAGGGTCGGCTCTGTGGTACCAAGAGCGTGGGTCTCCAGACACTGCGTGGGCCCTGTTCTCTCTCCCTTTTTTCCATCCGTGAACCACTAGGCCTTCTCCCCACGCGTTTGTCAATGAACGTGGCGCCGCCGCTTGGGCCCCGCCCCCCATTCTCTCCCATTGCCCAGGTACCCGCTAATCAGGCGGAGCCCGTGGGCTGCTTAGCCAATAGGGCCGTACTTCGGGCTAGGGCCGGATGCCCCCGTTCTGATTGGCTTGATGGAGCGTGATTGGCAGGTAAGCTCCCGCCCCGCCCCCGCCCGGAGGGAGGCTGAGCCCCGGGCGGCGCTGTCCACACGCAGCGGGTCCTGAAAGCGGCTTCGGGGCGGCGCGGTGGCGCACTGTGCGCGCCGAGCTGGCGGAGGGCTAGCGCCGGCGGCGGCGGCGGCAGAGCGGGCATTAGCCGGCAGGGGCTTCGTCTCAGCACCGACAGCCCCGGCGGCCCCGGCGGCCCCGGCGGCCCCGGCGGCAGGGACCCTCATCCTCTCCTGCGCCCATTTCTCCACGCTGGGCAGACGCGGCGGCTGTCCCGGAAGAGGCAAGCGGGGGACAGTCCACCCGGAACCCCGAGAGCGGGCAGCGGGGCTCCAAGAGTTGGTAGCGTGTCGCACAGCCTGGAGCGAAGGCGCCGGGAGCCGCGGGGCCCGCGGGAACTTTGAAGGCGGCGGGTCCCGGGCTTTGAGGGTTGCAGCCCCCAGGGCGCACCGCGCTCCCAGCATCATCAGCAGCCGCAGCATCTCAGAATCCGCCGCGGCCCCTGCGCGACGGGAGAGGGGAGTTTCTCTGTAACTTCGCCGGAGACGTGGGAGGACCGGCGGGAGACAGGTGGAGGGACAGGTCCGGCTCCAGAGACGCGGAGCGGCGGGAGACAGGAAGGACCTGGCAGAGGCCGAAGGGTGGGCAGCAAGAGCGAAGCAGCCTGGCAGTCCGCGGCCTCGCCGCCCCGGACTGAGTCCACGGGCCCTGCGCTCGCGGCCTCCTGCGGGCTGCTCGTCCCGCACTAGGCTCCCCAGCGGTCCTGGAGGTGGGCCCCTGAGCTATGCCCTCGACGCCGCGGGCTCTTGGGCTGCAGCTTCTCGGGTGCTGGCCGGGAGCCTCCGCTTGAGCCCCCCGAAGAGCGAAGCCAGCCGGAGTTGGACGCCCGCTCCCAGACCAACTGGCTGAGCACCGTTTCCCGCCTCCCGGCTCAGCTATCCGCGATCTTCCGCAGGCCGCTCCGAGAGGGACCCCCCACGGCTGGAGAGGTGTTTTCTGAGCTCAGCTCACACGGTGCCCGGCCTGGAGGCGCGGTTCCCTAGGCGCCCTGGGCAGCCCTTTGGCGCCGAGAGGCAGCGGCGTGGGCCGGCCTGCAGTCTGGAGCGCCCCGATGGAAATACACTGTAAGCACGACCCGTTTGCATCCATGCATAGTAAGTAGGCGGCGAGCTCGCTTCTCTCACTCTCCGGCCGGGATCGGGTTGGGGGTGCCGGAGTGCGGGGAAGGTCCTAGGGACCTCTGTAGCTGCGTAGACAACTTTGCAAAGTGCAGTGCTTTCGGGCAGCGGACGCGGAACGCGTTTGGCCGCCGAGGCCGAAGCGCCTGGTGGGTGAATCCCGCCTCCAGCAACGAGGTAGTGTAGGCAGCGAGCTGTAGCCTTTTCGGAGCTCCAGCAGCTAATTCTCAGAACCCTGGTTCAAAGCTCGGAACCGGGCCAGTTGGAGGGCAGGAAGTTCTAATAGAGGTCAGTGAGAGTCTCAGACAGCGCCCAACACCCCAACTCCGTTGGCGCCTTTTTCAGCCCCGGGACTGACCAAGATTGACAAGCTTAGGAGGATATGCGGAGCTCTGACCAGTCCCTGTATAAGTGAAGAAAGACGTACGAGTTAAGAAAAGGGCACCAGGTCCAATATTCCAAAATGAGCCCTGGCTCGAGGAGAGGGGATTAAAAAAAAAACAAAAACAAAAACAAAAACAACGAAGTCGGGGTCCCTAAGCTACACTTCAGTTTAGGCTTCAGGCAGTACAAACAGAGACATTTAAAGATAGCATTGGGTCCTTCTCTGTAGGATCTGTAGCCTGAGATGGCTTCTCTACTAGAAATAAATAAGAAAGAAAGAAAGAGGGAGGGAGGGAGAAAGAAAGAAGAAAGAAAAGAAAAGAAAAGAAAGAAAGAAAGAAAGAAGGAGAAAGAAAGAAAGCTAATTAGTCACATGCAGGCGCCCCTGCCTTCTGAAAGCCAGTGCAGTGTAAGAGACTGGCAGGGTCACTTGAGGCACAGGCAGGGCCCTGCTGCCTCACCCACAGGGATTCGGCCAGTTCACCCATTAACACAGCCTCCTGTGAGATGAGCGCTCTTCTCACGGTGAGTTAACGCTGGATTAGATTCGGAGATTTCAAGGAAATTCCAAGTGGAACGAATCGCGTTTCCTTTCTGTTGGCTGTAGACACGGCCAGGGGAAGGCGCCAGGCTTTTGGTGCCCAGCTCGGGTCTCTGTGGGCTGCAGATCTGAGTAACTCTGTGGCTAGCAGCTTGTTTCACCTCAAGTAGCCGGGATCCCGCTACTCTAGCCGCGGGTCCCCTATTTAACAAAGGCAGTAGAGACCCGGCTAGAGAGAAGGCAAGGAGAGGCAATAATCTTCGTGTCTTCCACTAAGGACTGAGTGGCCTGGCAGCAAGGGACGGTTGGTTCAGGCAGCGGAAGCGGCTTTGAGCAGGTCAGCTTCTCTTTGTGTCCATACCCCAGTCGGAGGTAAACCTCCCTGTCCCTAGCGAGCAGAGGCTGCTTGCTCTGGCCCCAGCGCCAACGATTCCTCCCCGTTTGGAGACTGGGTGTAAGCGGTTTCCAGTCCACCGTGGCTCCAGCGTCTCCCGCAGCATTTTCCTGCTCGGACTAGCTCTGGAGCCTCTCTGCTCTCACTCAGAGCGAATCTGAAAACAAACGAGTCGGGGGCAACACTCTGAGAAGTGGGCAAGAAGCAGCCGGGAGGCGAGATGGGTATGGCTGGCTCCCGTACTCCTGGCCAGAAATCCAAAGGCCTGCACTGCCTCTCTCTGTCCAGAGTTCTGCTGCCCAGAGGTCATGCCCAGGCCCGCGGGGAGACAGCATCAGACTTGGTGGTCTTGCGGTGTGCATTCGTGTGGAGAGGCAGCTCCTTCCAGGTGCAAGTTAACCAACTGCTAATGTCTCAGCCTTCCTGCCGGGCCTTCAATCTGCCCCCTCCTCGGGAAATGGTCCCTCCTCCCATTCTCAATCTCCCTGGCAGCACAGTGGGGGCTGGGCAAGCCTAGCTTCCAGAGCTAGTGGGAGCCCTTGGCGTCTTTGGAAAGACCTTAGTTAGCTCTTATACCTAAAGCTGTTTGCTTGCACAATGTAGTCTGTCTCCGGGTCCTGATTTGCTGATGACTAGGGGCAGAGAAAATAGGTTCTTCAAGGTGACAGGTGTTCCATCTTTTCTTTTTCCTGGCCCTGGTCAGTCTTTCCTTGTTACCTCCCTTCTTCCCCCATCCCCCACAACCAGCTCTGCACAGGACAGCTTCTGTTGAGATGGACAGACACGGCTGCACATTTGGCTTCTGAGTTTAGAGGTACTCCACCCTCTGTTCCAGTTCCACCAGGCACAGTGGCACAGTGACCCTCCCCCGGATGTTTCCTTCCCCCAGACATTTTACCAGTTAGCTGTACAGTACTTTTGTGGCCAGCGCCACACCTGCGTGTGACCCAAACCTCCAGTTACCTCTGTTTTTATCGAATATGGAACTGTGGCCAGAGAGATCAAAGGACTGACAGGATTCTAACTGGTTCTCAGGATAGAGCCATAACATTAGGCTTTGGAGAATTTATGGAAAGGGGGAAAGAGAACCTAATCCCAAAGAGGGCAGTGGACTGTTGGAGTGTCTACACAGACGAGGCTTTCCCTCAGTGTAGACTAAGCGTGTCTGCATTCACAGCATGACTGTTATGTGTGTGTCAGCACCTGGCTGTCCCCCCTCTGGGATTCTGTTTGCATGTATCTGTGTACCCCTTCCTCCTCCTGCTTTGGTGCATTTAGAAAGAATTTCTATGACCCAGGGCCTTGTAGTTCCTTAGTTGAACAGAGACAACTCTTTCCTAGTAATCTGGGCCCAGCCATAGTTCTTGAGGTTTGGGCAGTGCCCTTTGTGGGCCATGTGTCCTTAACAAGGTCTGAGGCGCATCTACAGAAGCCAGCTCCTTCCAGGCCAGAGACACAAAGGTTCAAGGTCATCCACAGTTCCACTGTTCTTTGCCCTTTCAAGCCCGGATCCCCCAGGTGGAAACCAGTGATCTTTACTTTGGTTGTATCTGTTTGTTTTCCAGTTTTTACCTACTTTGTTTCCATCATTTCTGGGCCAGTCTGCAAATTCTGTTCCCCTGAGGAAAGATAGCTGGGTTCATGTCTTGGCCTCTGGCCTTCTTGGCAGATGAGCCCTCACCTATCTGGGACACACAGCAGAGGTTAGGGTTTGAGTCTTTGAGGAGATACAAAGCTGGAGCAAGGCCTGAGAGAGAGGGAGAGGAAACCAAGTCTCACATGCAGAAATCCGGTCTTCTACAAGTCCCCTTCCATTTGGTGGTCTATTTTGAGTTTTTCGTCCCTTCCTGACTCCCTCTGCCTAAACTTCTATTCTGTGTCTAGCATTCCTTTGCTGTCTGTCTCAGCCCCTACTCTCTGTACCTCTTTTCTCTGTTCATCCCGCCTGCTCTCTCCCTGACATGTGAGCTTCCCTTCCTCCCAATCTCAGATTAGCACCTTTCCTGAGGCCTCAGTGGTAAAGTGCTCTGTTGGGTGTATTTATAAATGAGGCAAGAGGACCAAGAGGATCTGGGGGCCTGTCTAGGAAGTTAAGAAAAGTAAGAGTCACCTAGGCCAAGTCTGTGTCAGATATGGACGCTTGTTTTAGATTCTGCAAATCCGTTAGCCTTGTGGACACGGGGAGGAAGTTTGGGGGACCTGCTGTGATTTAGAGACCTGACTCTAGACGATTCTTCACATTTTTTCTGTGATACAAACCCACAAATCCCCCACAGAACCGCTCTTGGCATTGAAGTCCTCTGAAGCTTGCCACTGTGTTTTGGGCAGAAGTCTCAACTGTTAATGATCTAGCAAACAATTACAGTTGGCTGCAATTCCTGGACCTCTGGATCGCATCAGAAATATGCTAGGACTTTCAGCTGCCTTTTGCCGACCTCCAGCCTCCCAGTGAGCACACCCTAATTTGGGGTGTACTTTGTTTTACTTACACCTAACCTATTCTGAAAAAGATTGATTTGACCTCCTTCCCCCTCAGATAATCTCTGTCTTAGAACAACGCTGTTGATCAGGGTTGCTGTATTTAACTATGTCCCTAACTGTAAAATCCTATGCAGGACAAATCTCTCTCCTTCTGTTTTTTTTTTTTTTTTTTTTTCCCTTCTCCTGTGTGAATTTTGAAGCTTCAGAACAATCAAAATTCTTAAAGTCACATTAAAAAACAAAACAAAACAAAACCAAGGCAGAGTTAGTATAGTTTGGAACTAAGTAATGTTATTTCCTAATTAAAAAATATGGTTTTCTTGGACATACACCTAAACCTGGAAATTTCGAGGAAATAATTCATGATTTTTAAAAAAGATACTTGTAAGAAAACTGGCAGTGTTATGAGTGTCTTGTCTTGTTCAGACACTGTTTGTGGACCTGGTTATGGATAATCCCTGGGCCAGGATGGAGCGTGGCTGAGCTGTGATGGCTACTTTCTGCTTTAAGTTGGAAGTGTGGATGTGTGTGTGAGCTTGGAGGTGGAGTCCAGTCTGTCCTAGGGTAGGAGGCTACCCCTCACCAGCCTCCGAGGTGCCCACAGCATCAGTATGTTCCTGAACCCTCATCAATGCCAGTGTTTGGCTGATTGACAGCTGCAGTGTATGTGATATTGCCTTGGAGCAGTCTCTGTTGACTGGCCTGGCCTTCAGTTTACTCAGACCTCTGTTTCCCCGCAGAGTGTCCCTGACGCACCAGCCACCAGTGTACGTGTGGGAGTGGAACAGGCACGTTCTCTGACTCATTTTACTTAAAAACACTCCATGGTACCCATAAAATCTGGGACTCAGAAGCTTTCTTATTTCTTTCTAACCAATTTAAACCTGCTCACAGCTCAAAAGACATGCCCGAAATTCCAGGGGCACACCTTCCTAACAAATCCTGATTCAGTGGAGTGTGCTGTGTGCAGAAGGACCCTGTGACCCATTTCTTTTGTGTGCTCTGAGAGGGTACAATGGTCAAGCCTGCATGTCAACATCACAGTCTTAAAGGGAAGCTTTAATTTTTTTTTTTCTATTTTTAAATTAAGGCAGCGGTTAGGTTTTGTCTCAGTGATCTGAAAATGCTGGTCATTAAAAAAGAAAGTCTTCAGTTCTTGAATTAGATTGCTGATTTAAAACACTTTCCCCTTGAGATGTAGATATTAGAACAGCCCGTTTCACCTTTGAAGACATTTGTTAAAAGAGAATAAGTTCCATTATTTTTTTCTCTTTAAATTTGATTGTTTTAAGGCATAATCTTCTCCCCAGGATCTTTCTCAGATTTAGCATCAGATACTAAACTGAGCTCCTGTCACATAGGTCAGTTTCACACATCCCTTACCCCTTCCCCAAATGGATAGGAAAATGCTCGTAACTAGAAGAAACACAGTGTAGTGAGCTCCTGATGGCTCAGCTGACTGCCTGCAGATGGCCAAAAGCTGAGACTAGAGTTAAAGGGCCACCTAGAGTCCTTATGTTATCCACATGATTGACACCAGGTGTGGGACATCTAGCCTGCCAGCCATTTGTGATCTCAGAGGGGTCTGGGTGCTCACAAGGGCACTTGTACTATGTGACTGGTTCTAACCACCCTTCCCCTTGCTTTTTGTTTCTGATCTGTTTCAGGACATGGAGGAGTGAATCAGCTTGGGGGGGTTTTTGTGAATGGACGGCCACTCCCAGATGTAGTCCGCCAAAGGATAGTGGAACTTGCCCATCAAGGTGTCAGGCCCTGCGACATCTCCAGGCAGCTTCGGGTCAGCCATGGTTGTGTCAGCAAAATTCTTGGCAGGTAAAGGCACGGGCTCCAGGCTTCTCTCAATGTTTTAAAGAAAGAGCTAAACATCAGCCCGCAGCTGTTTAAGGTGCCAATGTCCCGGTGAGACTATGGTGGGCATACTTGAGTGTTTGCAGAGTCTTTTGAGACCACCCTATTCAAAGTAGCTGTGGAAACTCCCCTTTTCAGTGACACATGGAATAGGGGGACTTTGTTAGGAGGGACAATGTGCTTCTTAAAGGTCTGCTGGATTTATTTTAAAGAACCCACGAGTAGCATAGGAGGCTCTTAAGGATTTCCCCCTAAATCTCTTAGGTGAGCTTGGGGGTCAAGGGAATGGTTGGGGGGGGGGCGGGGAGAAGATCTATAGATTATAGGACACAACTGGAGTCCAATGCTTTTTTCTTTCTTTTTCTCTTTTGGTGCAGGGCTGTGTACATTTTCACGAGTCCTCAGTGTTTTCTTTTTAACAGCGCACTCTGTCTTTAAGAGCCAGCCGTCATCTTCAGATGTATCATCCCCCTTCTCATGGCTACAGTGTTTCCCTTCTGTGTGTTTTGTTACTTTCATAGTGACAGGCATCCTAAGTGTGCATTAGCTTAGAGGGAGGAAAACAAACCAGCAACAAACACTAACTCTCAAACCTGACATTTGAAAGTTGCCACTTGACCCCTCAATTTGCTGCAAGCAAAAATACTAACAATGACCTTCTCCCAGGGGGCTGTGCAGACTTTCAGCCTCAGGTTTGTTTATTTATTTATTTAATCAGCCTCATCACCAGGCAGGTTTTAAGAAGAGGAAACAAATCTTCCCAGACAAACTGACTGGCCAGGGTATGTTTGGCTAAGTCAGCACTTGGGCTGGACTAAGGGCTAAATGGCTCTGGGACCCATTTCTCTCAGTAACTCAGTAACTTGCTTTTTTTTTTTTTTTTTTTTAATGTACTGGGCACATGACTTGTTTTAGGGCTTCCCTGGCAGACAGGAACAGTGTCGGGTTTAGCTGCTCAGGGATTCCTCACCGTCTTCTCGCTGGTAACAGTGGTTCTCATCTTTGTCCCGTAGCATTGTTCTGTAACAGCTGATGCCTGGGGAAAGTCAGGAACATTTTTGAAGTATTTCTGGAGTTTTCTCTGATTCTCTGCTCTTCTTCTTCTATCTGCTGGGACTTAAGAATTCTCCCAACATAGATGTTGAAGCACCACATAGAGTCTTGGTTAAGAGCAAAGGAAGAAGTTGCAGGGCCAGAAATCTGACTTTCTTTAGAGCCACTGATTCCAGTATTTATTCTCCGTCTTCTTGCCTAGCATGGGTCACATCCATTGTGGAGGCTAAGGGTGCAATCTGCTTTTACTTAACACTCAGCCAGCAAGAGAGTTCCAGCCTGAGGAGGTTGTCAGCTTGGTGGCCCATTAGGTGGCAGTTTAGGGAGAAAGGTGAGACAGGGTGCAGCAAAGGGGAGAGCAAACAGGGAGACAGAAACAAGTGAGAAAACAAAGAGAAGAAAGGATGTTTTTAAAGAGACACAACTGAAAAATACAGAAGAGGAGAGAGAGAGAGAGAGAGAGAGAGAGAGAGAGAGAGAGAGAGAGAGAGAAGAGAAGCAGAGAGCCATTTTAGAGGTTTCTGGTCTCAATTCTGGAGCTGAATGGTCTCCAGTATCTTCTTGTGAGGTTTCTTTGTGGGGGGGGGGTTGGGGAGGAAGGGAGGCCCTTCTTTTGTTTTTACTGAGCTGATGTTTGGTATGCTGCTGTTTGGAAATTTCAAGACAGCAAAAGCCTTTCTCAGACATCCAAATGATTAGTTCTTGTTCTAGAGCTCTAGAGTCTCCCATGAAGCCTGAGGTGGACAGGGACCCTTCTAAAGTCAGACCAGCAGCCTCCCATGGACCAGAATAGATTTGTCACTGGACAGAGTGGCACCCGGAAGTTATGCGCCGCTCCGGTGCCTGGCCGTTTAAGTTGTCAACAATAAATTGGAATTTCATAGCTCATTATTTTCATAACTAAGAACCACAGTGGACAAAATGTCACTCTAATTAGAACTGCCTTTTAAGAAACAAGTCCAGCCCTAAAACAGCGTGTCTGGGAAATTTCCAAACTGGGCCAGTTCGATCCACAGATCCCTCTGACCCCCAGATTCCTCCGACCCCCAGAGGAATTTGATGGGTGCTGAACATAGAGTGCTTGGTGTGTGGGGGCCTCGGCCTTTCAAAGGCTGTGTAGCAAGGCTGGCAAAGTCTCTGGGAGCAGGCAGCCACCAGGAGTATAGATATCTACCCTAGAATGCAAGGCTATACAGGACTGGTTATTATATGAAGGCCAAGACAAGAGCAGGGCTGTGGTCTCCTCCCTTTGGGAATTGAAATTGGGTGACATGCCACATGGTAAAATTAAGACGGTGGGGATTTAAATCCCCAACTGTGCACTCCGCTTTATGCAAATTCTCTTTAATCTGTAATTTATTTTTTTATTTTTTGCAAACATCCAGTCATTCTGCACTGCCGCCATCGCAGCAGCCCTGCCAAGGCGTCAGGGCAAGCACGCGCCCTGTTCAGAAACTGGGCAACCGAGGCCCAGGAAGGCTGACTGAGTTGGTCAAGATCACAGAGCCATTTGGTGTCAGCCACTACAGGCATGGCACCTCTTGACTCCCAAGCTAATGCTCTTTGTGCTCTCTGCATCGAGGGACACCGTGCTGGTGGCTGCCGCTCTTCTTTTGTCTGTAAGCCAAAGGGCTGCACGGCTGTTTTGCCGAGATGAAAGGACGGTTCTTAAGTCCGAATCCTCACTTGACACAGTCTCGAGTTGGGGTTTCAGGGGGTGTCTGTGTTACTTTCTAAGGGTCTGGCCCACGTGTCAGTCAAACGGAAGACAGAAGCCTCGATTGTCGGGACTTTGGAGTCCCACAGTTGGCACTGCTCAAGTGCGCAGGGCAGGGAGCCCTGGGCTGCAGCATGCCAGCCACGGAAGGGGAGGGGCTTAGCTCTGCTGCTCGGTGAGCTGCTGCGTGGTCACTGTAGTTCCAGTGAGGACACAGTGAAGGCTCTACCTCTGTAAGTGTTGAGACCATCCGTGCCCCAAGAGGAGCCAGTGACTTTTGGTTTGCTGAGTGAAAGTTTCGTGGGGAAAGATCTTGCAAGCATAGAGCTCTCTCTAATTGTAAGACAGGCAGCTACCAAGGTTTCAGATGTTAAAATGAAAGCAGAGCATGTATGGGGGAGAGCACGGGATCCGAAGTCTGCTTCGGTAGCCAGAAAAAACTGTGCAAGTCCCTTAGTCTTCTGAGTATTTTTTTCTTCTATAAAATCCCGCTGGCCTCGAAAGACGAGTGAGGATCGAGGTAATTTGAAGAACTCCGTAGACTCTAGAGTGCTGTACGAAATAACAAGTTGTTAAGTGTCAGTTAACTATCCACTTTCTCTTGAGAAGCTGGCGGGACCGTAGAACCCTCAGGAGTTGCTATGTGCCCAAATTTAGGTGCTTTTCTACTTTCTGTCAGAAGGTATTATTTCCCTAGATTGAACTCTTTGACTAAAAACAATTTTTAAAGAAAATGCCTTTAAACAATTTTATAAAGAAGGAAGGTAGGCTGAGCTTTGTTTTATGGTTAAAATTTGTAAATGACTCAGTCTTCTCAATGAAAACCAGGACTGTTCTTCTATAATATTCATTCATTAGGCCCTAGACAGATTTATCCAAGTGGAGAGTTCTAGCAACCCTATACATGGCCCATGATGCTCTGGGTCACATTTCTGTCCATCCATTCATTCATCCATCTATCCATTTACCCATCTATCCATCTATCCATTCACCCATCTATCCATCCATCCGTCCGTCCATCCATCCATCCTTCCATCCATCCACACACCCACCCACCCAACCACCCACCCATCCATCCACCCTTCCATCCATCATCCATCCATCCATCCATCCATCCATCCATTAAATAGAATCACCTCATTCCTTCCTCTTCCCCTCTTCTTTCTCCTCCTCTTCCTTCCTCTCTATCTTCCTCTCTCTTTCTCTGTAAGCAAGTCTTCTTGAAACTTTTGATCCTCCTGCCTCCACCTCCCAAGCACTAGGATTACAGATGTGTGCCACCATTTCTAGTACCTTCCCCTACTTCTTGTCAATACTCTAGGTTTAAACATTATAATTATTAAAACGTCTTTTGGGTTAACATTTTCTAACCTCAGGATAATCTCAGTAGAAAGGGGGACTCAAATTCCTTTGTATAACCAAGAGAGGCATCCAGAAACTGCTAGAATAGAAAAAGAACCAAGTCACCCCGCCATACCTCTTTTCTCTCTGGTCTCGGTTTTGCTGTAAAACCCTGACATCCTATTTGCGTTAACGAGGAAAAGCTGATAGTATGGAAATGTCCTTAGAAACAGCCATTTACCTCCGGGGAGGCCTCAGGGAGAGCAGGCAAGGATTGTGGTTGGTTTTTCTGATTGCTCAGGATTTGATTCCTAATACATATTTCCCATTAACGCTGGAATTCAACACTCCCTTTAATTTCATAGCAGCTATTGTTTTTCTCTTTTGGAAAAAAGTGTAGTAGAGGGGACAGCTTGAGAGAATGCTGGAGATTCTGGTGGGGATGGAGAACCAGAAAAATGAAGGTCTATGTCAGCTTTCTGGGGAAATTTTAGTTCAAGAGGCTTGGCCAGAGACAAAGCACCTTAATCCTTTGTCGCCTCAAGGAAAACATTGAACTGATCACAGAAGTATATGTCAACCAACTGTCCAGTCGCATATTCTACTAAAGCAATTTATGTGCTTTAGAGCTGCTAGACAACCAAGAGAAAAAACTAATTTGCATTTTTAACAACCTATAAATATGTATTTTATGATTATATTGTGAAATACAAGACAAATCATGTGGGCAATTTGAAACTTTTTCATGGCACATTAAGAAAAGTAAAAAGAAACAGTATAATTAATTTGAATTTGAATTTTATTTAACCCAGTGCATACAGATTGTCATTTTAACACATAACAAATATAAAAATTATTAGGGGGCTGGCCATGGCTTACCTGGTCAAGGTGCTTGCTGCCAAGCCTGATGACCAAGATTTAATCCCTGGGACTCCATGGTGGGACAAAACTGACTAGGGAGTTTGTCCTCTGAGCTTGGTACACATACATACATGGAGACATGTGTGCACAAAAAATGCATACTTTTAAGAAAGAAAGTTTAAGGAACAATTAAGCTTTTCAATAGCCTTTTTTTCTACTATGTTTAAAGACAATAGCCTTTTTTTCCTACTATGTTTAAAGATGTGTTCACATTTTCAGTACACCATGAGTCACACTTTGCACGTTTCAAATGTGCATCCACTTTGTGGGCTCCCACGGCTAACCCTGGTCCTCTCTTCTCTGGTCTAGGTATTACGAGACAGGAAGCATCAAGCCGGGGGTGATCGGAGGATCCAAACCAAAGGTTGCCACTCCCAAAGTGGTGGAAAAAATTGCTGAGTACAAACGCCAAAACCCTACCATGTTTGCCTGGGAGATCAGGGACCGGCTGTTGGCAGAGCGAGTGTGTGATAATGACACAGTGCCCAGCGTCAGCTCCATCAACAGGTGAGGCTGGGGGTTGGGGTGGGGCTGGTGTACTGAAGGGTCTGTGTGTGTCTCCTGGAGAACTGGCGCGTTTCCTTTCACTCTCTGGGGATTTGTGAGCAAGGGGACAGACAGACAGTGCTGGACTCAACTTCCGGGAGAGGACATATGGTGACACCCAGGGCACTTGAGTTTTCTGAGCCCGGAGTAACTGACATCATTGGGTTCATCTGCTTTTGTGGAGTCCTGTATAAACGGTCCTGATTATCCTTTGGCAAACATCCCTGCCTCTGGGGGCCAACTCATCTCAGAGGTTCCCAGGAAGACAGTCCAGCCTCCAGTTTGAACCACTTACATGTGGGAAACAAAATCCTTTTTGGGCAGAGCACATGTAGCTCTTTGTTCTAGTCCTGCTACCAAATAGAAGTGAGATCTGAGAGCCCAGGACACTGTGGTGGGTTTTCTAATGATTCTAATGTGGAATCTTCAGGGCACTAAGGTGCTCCAGAGGTGAGGAGATGCCTGCTCCCACGAACCCTCAGATCTCACCTAGGGAGAGAAAAAAAACACATGGAAATACACCGTGGAGCCAGGCATAGCATTCTCATGGACTTCATAATGGTGTCCTCTCTTTTTCTTAGGCTGATCTAAAGCATATTGACTGGTATGTGAGAGCCTTAAACATAAATCTCTGGTTAGGCATAGGTGTGGTAACACACATGTGTAATTTCAGCAGTGTGAGGTCAGTGGTTCTGAGACCAGCCTGGACTACAGAGCAAGAGCCCGACTCAAAAAATAAGATGCTACATAAATGAAAATTACATTCTGTGAGATTCCTCCCGCCACTTTAATCAGAGAGAGACTCACTCTATCTCTAGTTGGCCTGGACCTTGCTAGGTACTTAAAGTGATCCTCCTGTCTCAGCTTCCTGTACCACCTAAACCTGGTGCATGCCTACAATCCCAGTGGGATCACAGTAGAGGCAGGAGGATCAGGAGTTCGAGACCATCCTTAGGTGACTTGGAAAGTTCTAGGTGAGACATGAGATCCTGCTTCCAAAATTCAAAGAAAGAAAGAAACGAGCAAGCCCACAGCCAGGGTTGAAATGACAAGATATATATCAGATGTGTGTGTGTGTGTGTGTGTGTGTGTGTGTATGAGATCATTCTCATCAGAAATGATGTGTTCACATAAGGAAAAGCCAGAAGTCTGGGAATCAGACCATTCCAGTTTCCTCAGAGTCACCCTACTGCGGCTAGTGTTGAGAACTTCCCCCCTTGCAAGAAAGTGGTGGTCAGACTGAAATGTCTCTGAGGTCCCCTCTGGTCTGGGTGACAGCAGCTTGGGGGATGACTCAGATGCATAACATTGCCATGTAATGGGTGTGTTGATTTTTTTTTTTAAGTTCAACTAATTCATCAACTCTTGGCCCATTTGCTTCTCTTGTCAATCTCTACTGAGACTCTGCCATCTTGCAAGGAGCTGAGGAACAGGGAAAGTGGGTGCAAGCTTTTCAGACCTGCCCTACTCTGTAGAACTGAGGCAGGAGGACAGTGCCCACAGGCCCAGGGTAAGAGGTGTTTCTAAAATGTAAAAGGTTCTAGTCGTATGTTCCCCATGTCCTCTCGTTGCAGGACTTCTAGGTCACAAGACAAACCACCTCTTTTCTGGGTTCAGAGTTTTTATTTTTCATTTAAAAAGTAAATTGCATTAATGGAATGATGTAAATTCTGCTAGAGAGCTAGAAAGTTGGAAAATCAGAGATCCTAGGTATCTTCCCAGTGAAATTTTAGTAAAATAATGTGTATTTTGCTAATACAGACTATTAGACTATATATATATCATAATATATAGTTCACAGTAGTAGTAATACTATTATTAGATACAATGTATGTGCAATTTGAAATTTTCTAGTAAAATTTCTTAGTAAAAAGAAATAAGTAAAGACATATATCTTTATTTATTATACACACACACACACACACACACACACACACACATACACACACACACACACATATATATATATATATATATATAATTGTAGTTGTATTTACTTAACCCCTAATATATAAAAGAAGTATTTCAATGCACAATCAGTATGAAAATTGTTAGTGAGCTGTTTAACATTCTCTTTGTTCAGCACTAAGATTTTAAAATGTGATTCACAGCACAAGTGGACTTACACTAAACATATAGCAATGCTCATCCAAGATGCTGTTCCCATGGTTAAGCACCATACGGCTTGGGTGCCCATGAGGCAGGAAGCATCCAGCTGAGGGGGTCATTGGAGAATGTAGAGGCAGGGATGGAGGCAGTACTGGAGAAGTTGGTCCTCTCTGCAGAGTAACCTTGGGCAAATACCTGATTGGAGTTTGGGGAGCCCACAGGTTTTTTTCAATGTAGGGTACACACATGATGGCATTGTCCATGGTGGTCACAAACTCTATTGTCTATGTGGATAGGGCCAGGCAGATGGCTTCTAAGGAGGGAAACGGGTCAGGTGTGAGGCTAGAGACTGTAGTAGCTCCGGCAAGAGAGACAGCACAGCCCTGTGAGTGGGCCGCTGTTGCCGAGTCTCAGCTGACTGCCACTGGGAGAGTGGGCTGGAGTCTTCCCAGTCCTCGAGAGGATCTGGACACCAGGCTCTCTGTGTGGATGTGGTGTCCTTCCACAGTGTCCTAAAGGTCTCTGCAAGCTCGTGAGGAGGAGGTCAGAGGAGCTGTCACCCTTAGCTCTTTCCAGCACTTCTCTCCAGGGATCCTCCTGGGGACCCCTCGCTGCATGTTTTGTGAGGGCGCCCCAAATGTGAAGGATTCTTTTGCCAATGCATGGTCTCATTGGAAAGTCTGTGCCATCCACTACAGAACTACTTTTATTGTCTTGTAAGAATGCAGAGCCCATTGCAATTGAGAAGGATCATTGTCAAGTAAGCAGCTTGCAAGTGAAGGGGGGGGGAGGGAGGGAGGAAGGGAGGGAGGGAGGGAGAGAGAGAGAGAGGGAGGGAGGGAGGGAGAGAGAGAGAGAGAGAGAGAGAGAGAGAGAGAGAGAGAGAGAGAGAGAGAGAGTTCCTAGCTCTCTCCTAGCATGCACCTACCAAGGCAATTTCTCCCTAGTTCTGTATTTCTAACAGATGGAGAGAAGGTGATGTCTGCATTTATATTTGTTCTAGTAGCCACGGGCTCCTCTCTCTTGCCCACCCTAGAGGCAACCATACTGTTGTCTTCAGGAACCAACTCTGGGAAGAATGCTAATGTGAAGCTAAACATCACCAAAGCAGTGATATGAGGCTGGTGGGAGACTTCCTAGGACTTCAGCCACCTTGCTCATTTGGAATGCAGCATTTGGGAGTCTTGAGGGCCAGGCAGTGTGTCAGGGAAGACAGTTCTGTGACTCTAAATTAGTGGGCAAGTGCTGGGACAAGTGGCATTTTCAGTGTGTGTGTGTGTGTGTGTGTGTGTGTGTGTGTATGGTGTGAGTATGAGTGAGTGTGTGTGTGTGAGTGTGTGTATATGTCAGACATTTATGGAAAACCTCAAGCTTACACACACTTGCTCTTTATTCCACAATCAACAAAACCAAAAACACCTTCTCAGGGGTTGGGGTGAGCCTGGTGAAGGATGGATTGCTAACTACTTTATTTAGCTATTTTCGTTTTGCTTTGGGGGAGTTGGGCTTGCCCTGTGGTTCAGACAGCTCTCTGACTGCCTATATACCTGCCTCAGTTTCCTGAGTGCTAGGGTTTGCAGGCACGCACTGGCATGCCAGCCTAATTTGTGCTTTTTAACCTTAACTTTGGCAGCAAGTCTTCTGAGATGCTTCACTCCCTCTTTCTCCTTCTCATGGGCAGCAGATCGCAGCACGGCTGTGGGTCCATCCAGCGAGGTCCAGATTTTTGGATCCTCAGTATAGCCTGTACATCTCTCAGTGCTGATGGCAGCTTCAGCAGTGTGGTTATTTCTCTCTAGCCCTTTTAGCCTTTTTAGCAGTATGTGTGTGTGTGTGTGTGTGTGTTTGTGTGTGTGTTGTTATATGTGTATGTATCTAAGCTGGAGCTTCATGCCAAGAATCATCCTCAATCAGAACTCTGACTTATTGCTGGAGGCAGAGTCTCTCAGTGGGACCCAATGCTTGCTGATTAGCCAGCCATCTTGCAATGGGCAGCCTTTATCTGTGCCTTCTGAGGCTGCCCAGCATTGACATGTATTTCTCAGAGCTGAACTCTGGTTCTCATGTTGGCCTGCCAAGCAATTCAACTGCTGAGCTATCTCCTCAGCCCTTACCCCCTTTTTGAGACAGTTTCATGTATCCCAGGCTGGCCTTGAACTTGCTATGCAGTCAAAGATCATCATGGACTCTGACCCTCCTACCTGTACCTTTGGGTGCTGGGATCACGCCGAGCTCTGGTGGTGCTGGAGCCTGACTCAAGGCCTTGTGTAGGTATGCGCTGGGCAGGCCTAGTCCCAGCCATCCACATCCCCGGCCCCCATCACACCTTTTCCAAGGTGTCACAATGTATATCTTTGCATACATTTAATTTTTTTGTTTACAGTATTATTTATGAGAGTCGATGGGATATGGTGGTAAGAGGACCTAGTTTTTCAAAGGTAGGGGATGATGCTGGAACGGGAATCCTTAAATGCTTACAACGGAAGATCCTTTAGATTCTGAAAAGTGGATTTAAGTCTAAATAGCTTCTGAGTTTCTTAAGAAGTTTAGCTGAGGGGACCACTTCCTTCACATGCATCTCAGGCCTGGGAGCTAGGGCTCTGGACTAACCCTGTGCTGTGTGACCCTGGCTAAATCGCTGGAACATGCTGGCCTTCAGTCTCTTCATCAGTATTAAACCAGGGCATGTTAACATGTTGCCCTGGGCCACGCTCAGCATGCTTTATGCTTGGCAACATAGAACGGGCCTTATCTATTTACTTTAGATATGATCTCACCAAGAACCCCAGGCTGGTCTTGAACTCAGGATCCTTCCGCTTCAGCCTCCTGAGTGATGGGGTCATAGTTGTTCCACGTGCCTTAAGCAATGTGAAGTGTCTAAATGTTTTAAAGTCGAATCTCCTCATTCATCTTTATAAAGACAGCAATGAGGGTCAGCTCGTGACGTTTATTGGGCGTTTGGTATGAATCAGCCACATCTGACTAGTTTATTAATCCACTAATAATAATAATAATAATAATAATAATAATAATAATAATAATAATAATAATAATTATTATTATAATGATTCCGTGGGGGTGGGGCTGATTTGTATTCTCATTCTTCAGATGAGGGAACTGAGGTAAGGAAACTGAAGGCTAAATTTGAACTCCAGGGCTGTGGTTCTGGGGCCTTCCCACTTACGCCCTGTGCTGCTGTGGCCTGTTAATGGTTGTTAATGGTTCGTGAGCTCTCATAACACTTTGCCAACCTGAGTTTATCTCTTCAATCCATGTGGTTGAAGGGGAAAATCAATCTCTGGAAGTTGTCCTGACTCCAGCATGTACACACACACACACACACACACACACACACACACATTAATCTTGAAAGTCTTTTTTTAAAAAAAAAAAAACCATTTTGGGCAGCAACATAATTCAAGAGGTCAAGGAAAGGAATCTAACTTCCAGGTCTTAATATGTTCTGTATTTGCTTAGTAGAAACAACCACTTTGAGATTTGTAACAAACAATCAAACGAATGTATACATGTGTTCAACATACATGTGCTCAACATACATGTGCTCAACATACATGTGCTCAACATACATGTGCTCAACACACATGTGCTCACCACACATGTGCTCAACACACATGTGCTCACCACACATGTGTTCAACACACATGTGTTCAACACACATGTGCTCAACACACATGTGTTCAACACACATGTGCTCAACACACGTGTTCAACACACATGTGCTCAACACACATGTGCTCAACACACGTGTTCAACACACATGTGCTCAACACACATGTGCTCAACATACATGTGCCCAACATACATGTGCCCAACACACATGTGCTCAACATACATGTGCTCAACATACATGTGCTCAACATGTTTGAGGAGGTGTTTAGGCTGATTCATCAGAAAAGGCCCGAGACTTCACTCAGGTGCTCAGGACTCTGACGCTCTGTGGTTAGGCTTTGTAGCATCAATGGACAAGTCAATTCCCGAGATCAGCTGCTGATATCAAGTGCTCTGGGTGCCTAGCACCAAGCTGCCTGTACGGTCAGGCAGAGCAGAGCCGAGTTCCCAGTGAAATTAACAGGAGGCATCTGCTACTTCCGCCTTTCATGTGCAGGAGCTGGAAACCCAGGACAGCCTTGAAACAGACACTCGGATGCAATGGTTTGTCCTGTGATAAACGCAGGAGACGAAAACAGAGTGTACAGCTCAGTCCTGGTTTGTTGGTGGAAAAATGGTGTTTTGAAACCATTTCTTTTTCTTCTGAGATGGGCTCTTGATTGTTCAGGCTAGCCTCAAACTTTCAGTCTTTTGTGTCTCTGTTTCCCAAGAGCTAGGATTACAGGCATGTGACGCCAAGCCTCATAAATGACTCCTTCATACTTATGTGTTATCTGCACAGTCTATACCAGGGCTGTGGCTCAGGGCGCAAAGCGCTTGCCCTGTGAGGACAGGGGCCTGATTTTGGTTCCTTATGTCCACATTTATAAAAGCTTGGTAGAGTTCTGTGAGGTGGCTCAGCCAAGCGATGGTGCCTGCCCCCAACCCGAGGAGTTGCTTGATCTTTGGAGCCCATCTGGTGAAGGACAGGGAAGATAGACTCTCTGGGTCACTGGCCCACCCTGAGTAACAACAGGCTACTTTGAGGTTGTCTCTTGGCCTCTACACATACTTCTGTAATGTGCACAGGGACATAGAGACATATGCTCATACCCAGAAATGTAATGTAGTCTATGATGAACACAGAATACTTTAATAATGAAGTTAAACTCTACCGAGTGTCCTGTAAAAAGGAACCGTTTGAGCCTGGAACAGAACTTTCCTAGAGAAAGTTAACATTTCACGACTCACCCGTTTCCAGGGACTTTTGGTTGTCTTTGTTCTGCGTTCAAAGGTGTGCCAAGCTGGTGGTCTCCTGGAGGCCCCTCACTGATCCTGCGGGAAGCTCCCCATCAAGGGTCCCCATGCTCTGGGAGAACATCAGGATTGCCAGGCTTTGGGGAGAGAGGAGTCAGTGTAGTCTTTCTCTTTAAATACAGAGAGCCTTCCTGCAAGGTCATAAATCAGGTCTGTTCTAAAAGTGCAACAAAGATTCTGGAAAGCAAACTGGACCCTTCTGGTTCCCAGCTGCCCAGGTCCTTTCTATGAAGTTTCTTAGTTTTAATGCACTGAAGTTTTACTTTTTCAAATGTCCCGTCTGTTCCACCCGCTCTGGCATCTTCGGCAGTAGCTAGAGCATCTCTATCCTTTGTGTTTCTTGTGTAAATGACGTGGGCTCTGTGCTTTGAAGTCGGGTTGATGCACCCTCTGCTAAGGTACCCCCAAAGAAACCAGGATCCTTCAGTCTCTCAGAAGCCCAGCTAGAGTGACAGGTTATAGTTGGGCACTATCTACCAAGTTTGTCACATAGGACCAGGTGGATGAGTTTGTCCTGAACTCTGCCTTTGCATCGCCTAGTTTGACTTTACCCATTTGTTTACTGGATCTTTGTCTTTGGCCAACTTTCTGGCATTGTTTTTTCTTCGTGTCATCCTTGGACAATATGGTGAAATTCTGGAAACAGCATTAAGCACTTTGGCTAAGATCTTCCCCATTGGGTAGGTCTGAGCTGGCTTCTTGGTGAAACCAAGCCAAATGCTTTCTCCGGGCAGCACTTTGACCCTTCACTGACACACATGCTCCCCTTTGACACACATGCTCCCCTTTGACACACATGCTCCCCTTTGACACACATGCTCCCCTTTGACACACATGCTCCCCTTACATGTTGCCTGGTTCAGTTCTGCTGTCCCATTGGGTGGAGGCTGAGCTCTAGAGAGGGGAAGGAGCTCTCATAGGGCTGAAGACACATCTGAGAGACACCTAGACTAACCTAGACCGGTACCACATCATCTTCTTCAGAAAAGGAAGCACTCGGCCAGGTGTGGAGGTACATACCTGTAACCCCAGTACCTAGGAGGAGAGACAAGAGAATCAGGAGTTCAAGGACAGCCTCTGGCACATAGGGAGCTTGAGGCTAAATGAACTAAATGAGATTCCATCTCAGAAAACTATACCAAAACGAGTGTGTGCACATGTGCACGGACACACACACATACACACACACACACACACACTGATTAGAGAGGCTTTGAAGGCCAGAAATGGTGAGTCTAAGTCACCCAAAGACAGCCATGAGAACCACCCCCCCCTCAAAAATACCCTAATTACCAGCCTGGGCTCATAATCTTCCGGTTCTGCTCCTCTCCTGTGTCTCTGCTTACCTAGCTAAGGCCGCTTTCTTCTGCCCCTCTGTTTTTAGAGACAGGGGCTCAGGCATGCTGCCCTCTGCTTGGACTTGCTCTGCAGCTGGGGATAACTTTGAACTGATTTTCTTACCTCCTCCCACATACGGGGGCGATGGGTGTGCAGTGCCACATACACGTTGTTCCTTGCTGGGGATGGAAGCCAGGCAAGCCCTCTACCAAGGGAATCACACCCCAGCCTCAGGGTCTTTCTCCTTCTCAATGGTAAATAGTCATTTTTTTTTTCCCCAACTGCCTACAGGATCATCCGGACAAAAGTACAGCAGCCCCCCAACCAGCCGGTCCCGGCTTCCAGCCACAGCATAGGTAAGAATTTTTTTAAAAAATTTTTGAGAATCTAATGGGCTCCAAATATTCTAAAGAACTTTTAATCATTCTTATGGACAGATAATTCTGCATAAAACACTTCACACGCGTTCTAATGCTCCTTCTTTGTCATTCTCCAAGGGCTGAACCTGGCAAATGAATTTTATAAATACTGCTAAAAGGTTTTGAATTTTACTGATTATTATGATAAATAGCTTTCACCATGAGACAGAAAATTGAAATCTAAGCCAAAAAAAAAAAAAAAAAAAAAAAAATCCACTAATGGGGGTCTATAGAATGTCAGATAATTAAAGTAATAAATCAAGAAAGGGATACTTATTCATAACATTTTCTGCATCATTAGTCAGTAAGTAGTTTTGAATGTGTTTTTTTCTTCTTCTATAACCGGCCTTCTGCAACGCTTTGTGTGCTTGCAGTCTTGAGTGAAGATGTAGCAAAACTTCTCAAACTTTTTCCTCTCCCTTGCTCTCTCTTGCTCTCCCGTACTCTGCCAACTGTTGAGGGCTGCCTGTGGGGTTTCTGAGGTCCACAGGGAGAGTCTGAGTGACCATGACTCACTAGGACAGAGTCCCAATTCACCACACTCAGAAATATAAACTTTTGTCTCGCTTCCTCCTTTCAAAGACGAGTTGAGAATGACGTTTACAGTCAAGGCGTGTTCTTGTCGTCATTTCTCAACGTGGGACAAAGGAATTTTTGTGGGTTGCTGGGGGGAAAGTTACTCTAATGTGAGAAAGCTGGTGACTCTTCAGTAAACTTCTGCAAGTTTGGGTGCTAC
The DNA here is from genome assembly GCF_963924665.1 of Micromys minutus. NCBI lineage: Eukaryota > Metazoa > Chordata > Mammalia > Rodentia > Muridae > Micromys > Micromys minutus. The sequence continues at coordinate 38,282,190 of NC_137963.1, forward strand.
CCACCCTGAGAATTCCGCAGAACTGCACCCCAGATTGGTAGTATTCTTGCACATTCATCACTGCCAGTTAAATTTGTGTGTGTGTGTGTGTGCAATGTGTGTGCAATGTGTGTGCTTACTTAAGGAAGCCAGAAGAGGGCGATGGATCCCTTGGAGCAGGAGTTTCAGGCAGTTGTGAGCTATTTGACATGGGTGCTGGGAACTGAACTCAGGTCCTCTGGAAGAACAGCCATTAACCAATGAGCCTTCCCTCTGGCCCCGCTGCCCTTCTTTCTTTCAATAAAACCCTCTTCTGTCATTAGTTCTCCCTGTCAACTAGATGAGACTCTCAGTCCTGAGCATCAGTTTTCTCGTTGGTGTAAGAAGAGTCACAAAGGTGTTCCCTGAGGATTCTGGTCCTCTAAGGATGGCTCTTTGAATGAAGATAAGGCAGACATCCTCCCTGCCCCTAAGCCATTTTCACTCAGCACTGCCATTTGAAACATTTCATTCTGTACCTGTTATATAGAGCCTGCTGTAAGATCAATGCCAGACAAGATTCCCTGTTCTCAAGGGCTTCTAGTCCCATGGGGAAATGTGGGAAGGGAGTTTGGGAAAACAAAACAAAAAGCCAAAACACCATTACTACCAACAACAAAGCAAAACAAAGAAAAAAACCCCAAAAACAAAACAAACAACAACAGCAAATCCCCAACCAAAGCCCAGAAGACAGGTCCGCTTGCATAGCAGAGGGGGAGCCTCTTGGCTGGGTGGGATGGCCGGCCGGAGAGGGTTTTCTGGGTGGGCGAGGGGTGTTTGCGGCTAACATTTCGTTTGGCTCTAACTGTTCCAGGGTGGTCTTTCAATAGTATTAGGAATAATTCTACAGTAACTCAGCAGAGTGGTGTGTTTTGCCCCAGACATGTTTATTAAAACTTTATCTCACAAGTGTATAGCCTCATACAGTGTTTGAATTTTGGAGCATCGAGGGCCCTAGACCTCAGAGGTTCAGTGACTAAAGTCATAGAACTGGAACCTGGGTCCTTTGTGTAATTATAAAATAACTAAGCAGAGACACGGCCAAGCCTGGCTTCTGTGGACTGTCGTTTGAAGTGCCAAACAATCTTTTTATTTTTTTATTTTTATTTTTTTTTTGTTTTTTGCACCTCGATACAGAAGAGGTTGTGGGATTTGCATAAATCTATCTTGAGGAGCTTTTTCTGGTGAAGAGAAAGAGAAGTTAGCAATTTCTGCTTTGGAGTCTCTTAAGAAAGCTCTAAGGTCACGCTCAAATGTGAGCAGACAGGCCCTGTGCCCTCTAGGTCTGCAGAGGCAGCTGAGGCCTCTGCTCCAAGGAGCCTGACTTGCCCCCCCCCAGCCACATCCTGCTTTGCAAAGTGAAGACTCCACCTGCATTCAGCTGGTTGCCGTGGAGAGGTGTGAGAGTCGTCCGCTGGTCTTCTGGAGCGCGTAGAGAGGACTCTCATGGGTCCCCTGGGCTCTAGACTAGGAGTCACTGAAGTCCCCTCTTCTCCTGACCTCTAGAGACTTAGACCTGGCCCTCAATAAGTTACCGCCCCTGCCCTCACTTCTAGGAAGGGGAAAAATGAGAACTGAGGTGAAGTATGGCGCTGCTTAGCTAGGTCACCTCGAACCAGTTCACCTTGTGAAACCGACACTCCTCATCTCGCGAATGGCTAACATCGGTCGAGCCCGGGCTGCTGCAAGGGTCAAGCGGGGAAGCGTGGTAGCGGAGATGCATGGTCATTCTCCAGGGTTCGTCAGTGAAGAGCATACTTCTTATTCCACTTCGCTTCGTGTGTGCGTGCGTGTGTGCGTGTGTGAATACATGGAATGTAAGCAGATGGCCATAACTCCAGAGTGCATCCAGGTATCTTCCCGGCACTGTAGGTGGCACCAGCTGGTGTCCCGCCCTGTCCTCTTGCCTTCTGCACCCCTGGACTGGCCGGGATCACAGTAAACCCCTTTTTATTCCACTTGTGTTTTCACTCTGCTGGGTCAGGATGGGTGTCCTTGAGATGGCACTTTCCCTTCTGTGGCAGTTGTTCCCCAGCCCAGTGTTTCTAGCGAGCACCGTTGTGACAGGCCGGCACCCCTCTCCTTCTGCAGTGTCTACAGGCTCCGTGACGCAGGTGTCGTCGGTGAGCACCGACTCCGCAGGCTCCTCATATTCCATCAGTGGTATCCTGGGCATCACGTCCCCCAGTGCCGACACCAACAAACGCAAGAGAGACGAAGGTAAGAGATGGCTACGCATCCTGCCTGGGACGGACCCCACAGAGTGTGAGGAGCCAAAGTGCCAGCACAGTATGCTGAGGTGTGGAGGACTGGAGTTCCCAGGCCCCAGCCCACCCTCTGAGACAAGGAAGACGGACAGACAGCCATGTGGGACTCCTTACTGGCTGGCTTCCTCCCATCTTTACTCCTTGGGTGAGAAAAGCCATTATGGCCTGTGCTTTGCAGCCTTTAAGAGGATCCTGAGGACAGACATGTTGCCCCAGGGTTGCTGTGTGTAGAAGGTCTGAGCTCAGTACCAGTGGGTTTTGGAAGCAGGAGAGGTTGGGTAGGGCAGCTGTCACTTTGTCCTGCAATAAGGGACACATGTTGGGAAGAAAGGGCAGGGACTGGAAACACTCCTCTGCAGAAGGTGGAGCAATGATGTTGGGGAGGGGTAGAGGAAGATAAGTAACCATCTCGGCTCTGCCCTTGGACTTGAGGAGAAGGAGCCCCGGGGCCTCCTGGGGATTACTAGAGACAAGTTTTTCCTGTGCTTCCTGAACAACCAAAGCTAGCCGCCTCTGTAGGACACAGAGCTACAGTAACCGGGTCTCAGCGGAAGGGCCACTGGCACTGGCTGACGATAGCTAGTTTGAAGGGAGAAATAATCTGGAAGTCTTAGTCTGAAAATGTATGTGTGCATGTGTGTGTGTCTGTCTCTGTATGTGTGTGTGTATGTAAGGGTGTCTGTGTGTCTGTGAGGGTGTTTGTGTGTGTGTGTTTGTGCCTGTGTCTGTATGTGAGTGAGTGTGTGTGTGTAAGTAAGAGTGTCTCTGTGTCTGTGAGGGTGTCTGTGTGTGAATGGGTGTGTGTGTCTGTGTCTGTATGTGAGTGTGTGTAAGGGTGTCTCTGTCTCTCTCTCTCTCTCTCTCTCTCTGTGTATCTGTGTACATGTGAGTGTGTGTCTCTGTGTGTGTCTGTGTGTGAGTCTGTGTGTCTGTGTGTGACTGTGTGTGACTGTGTGTGTGAGCTATGGTCTAGAGATGGAGAGCAGAGTTACAGAATTTTAATTCAATTATCTATTTGCTGGCACAACTTTTCCTTAGCATCATGTAAGGAATGCGTGTTCTCATAGACAAGTGCCTAACTACTTAAGATCTACAACCTGAAAACTTCGTGGGCCCAGTAGTGGATTGGCCTGGGGTCTGTGTGCCCCAGGCATTAGAGCTAGGCCTGTGGCCTCACTGTGCAGTGGTAGGCCAAGTTGGCATGATTCATGGTTCTTAAGAGTGTGCCGTGCCTCCTTCCCCAGGCCCCATGCCTCGGAACAGATGTCAGAAGTCTTTAGCTCGGTGGGACGCTGTGCCAGCTGCGGGAGGCGGTGGGCCTGCTGCCTCTGTTGGTTCATAGAGTTGATGATGTCATCTTTTCTCTCCATGTCACCTGGGCTCTGGCTGTGTCCGGTCACAGCGAAGGGCTGACTTAGAAGATGCTGCCTTGCAACTGAAAAACTCAGGCAGACGTTTCTTTTTAGAGGAAGAAAAAAAAATCTAGTTTAATGTGTATTAACGGACAGATTCTGCGGGGGGAGGGCACGGTGCTCGAGAATTTTACCGATCTGACATCTTGGATCAGAAGAAGCTGTTTGACCTCTCAGCCGGGCACACAGTAGGTCAGAAAGTAGCTGTGATCTTGAGAGCTCTGTGGATCAGCTTCTTTCACTGAGCAATGGTGGCTGCTGTGGGAATATTAATTTTAAAAATATTGATTTATTTACGGGTAAAGGTGTGCAAGCGCCGTGACGTACACACACGTGGAGGTGAGCGGACATTTGCCAGAGTTGGGTTGTAATCCTAGTGCTTGGGAGACTGAGAGGAATATCGAGAGCCCAGAGTCGTCCTGCCTCAAAGATGACAAGCGGAGCTACAACGTTCAGAACGGGATGTAGGACTGGATGCTCTGCAGCCCTCCTAGTACCGACTCTTTAGGTAGAGCTTTGGACCCGAGGAAGATTTGGGGTGAAGTTTCAGTCTGTGGTAGGGAGGCTCTGTGCAGCTGACTGAGGCCCCTCAAAGCTGTCCTGCTTCAACAAGAACATGGCAGGTCTAACAGAGAAGTAGATCCTATCAGGGAGATGCGGGGTGGGGCCACTGCACAGGATTCACAGAAATCCCTACGCCAGTCCAAAAGAGAGATGGAGGGGCAGAGCCTTCTCGGGGAAGGTAACCAAGGTTCAGGGTGCTGTGACATTGACAGTTACGTAGCTTGTGGAGATGGGGAAGAACCCTGAGGCCTCATCCCCTGGCATTATCTGGATGCTTGTCGCTGGCCTGATCCTCCAGGGAGGAGTGGGGATGAACCCAGGCAGAGCCCTCAGCGGGTATGAAAAGGGGTGGCAAGCGCCGGAGCACAGCTAGTAGGTTGGATGCTGTTGAGGGTGTGGTGAAGTTGAGGTCAGGGATTTGAGCTCAGTAACCAGGGCAACGCAGAGAGAATGGCTGGGCATGGCAGGAGTCAGCGGGGACTAGGCATCACACTGTGGTTATGGGAGGGTGCTTGTCTCTAGGACAGCAAGCAGGAAGAATCTCAGCAGGAAAAGGGTGTTCAAGGGTCAAGAGGAAGACAGCTGAGCATCGTGATACATCTTCACATGGTACCCAAGGGTTCCCAGTGGGGTTCGCTGCTCAGCTCCGAGGTGCACCATCATTTCCAGCTTGAAGTTGGGTTTTGCCCTGTGGGCATTTCCTGCCCAGACCTCAGGGTTGAGGAGGTGACGATACACACACGTGTGCGCGCGCGCACACACACACACACACACACACACACAACACATGCACACAAACACACACACAACACACACACACACACACACACACACACGCACGCGCACACACACACACATACAACCTCATGCAGAGGGCAGGCTGGAGGGTCAAAACAGAGCAAAAGCCACCAGTGTCCTTAACTCCTTTGTGGAGACCAAACAGCAACATGGACAAGAGTGGCAGGTGTGTCCTCTCCTTCAAGCACTGGGTAGTGGGACTGAGCTCAAGGGCAGCTTGACTGCACGGCGGGACTGTCTCTAAAATTAAAACCAGAGCTGAGGTGGTAGCAACACCAGAACATTGGAAGTTCAAGGTCAGCCTCAGACTACATGGTAAGTTTGAGTCTGGCTTGGGCTATGGGAGCCTAATCTCCAAAGATAAGCAAAAAGAAACTTAGAAATAATTCCCTCACTCCCCCAAACCAATCCTGAGCAAACAGAGAAGAGAGGGATGGAGCTGGAGTAGCCCGGGAGCTGAAGCACTTGCCAGGTAAACATGCAGACATGGCTTCGGACCCCTGTACCGTAAAGAGCTGCAAGGACCAGTGTGAGCCTGTGAGCCTGCTCTGGGGAGTCCACACACACACACACACAAGCAAATGGAATTAATCTTAACGTATTTTCCTGTCTGAACATGACCACTTCAACATATAATCGTCTTAAGATGGGGCGGGCTGCGCCTTTTGTTTTCTGAACTGGGTTGTTGAGACAGGTGTGCATTTTACGTGTACGGCCCACCTCAGCCTGGATGCCGAACCTCTGACAGCTCAAGCCCAATGTTGTCAAACCTCTCAGAAGAAGGAAGTTTTGTGAGTAGAAAGGCTATTTTGTGGGGTTTTTTTTTTTTTTTTTTTTTGCTTCTCATTTTAAAGTTATTAATTGTCCTACTGCTGTTTATGCGTGCCGTGTGTGCCGTGTGTCAGGGCTTGTGGGTGTCACGGAGTGCACGTGGGTTTGAAGGACAACTTCGTGTAGCTGGTTTTAGCTGGTTTTACCTTTTCTTCTCTGTGGGTTCTTGGTTGAACTTACATCATCAAACTTGGGCCGCAAGCACTCTCGCCCCCTGAGTTGCCTCACTAGCTGTTTTGTGTTTTTAAAACTTCAAATAAATTGGAGAAAGAAAAGAAGTTTGAAAATGTAGACGAATGTGGTTGGTGGGTTGGGTCTGCAATCTCAGTGCATGGGGGCATGACGCAGGAGGATGGACGTCTGTGAGTCCGAGGGCATCCTGGGTTGTAGAGTTCAAGGCCAGCTTAAGATGCACAGTAAAATGGTTCAAAACAAGAAGAGAACCTATAGTTCTCAGTTGCACTAACCATATATCCAGTGATTACTCGTCCTAGTAGACTAATGGCTACTGTACTGAACAACACCCAGCATATAATAGATGCTCAATAAACGCTTACTGGCAGAATGGTTTACTCATGTTCCTTTAGAGACCTCCTAATTAATGAGGAGAGCAAATGGGGCCTCTGGCCTTTGCACTCACAAGGCCTCTGTTTATCAGGTTGGAACCTCCACAGAAAGCCCTACTTGAGTGAAGAGTCCCAGGTCTAGAACAACTTAGCCCCAAAGTTAGACGAACCGTTGAGTGGCATCTGAAGGCAGAGCCCGGGTGGCTAAAGAGAACTGTGGAGAGCAGGTGATGGCTAGTGCTAGACTGGACCAAAGATAGGAATAGCATCTTGGAAGGTAGTGAGCTCCCCGTCACTAGAGGTATGAGCAGGGCTTGGACAAAGGTAGGGCACAGGAATCAGAGCAGGTATCTGTTCTGGTCACTGTGACCTTGGAGGCTGTGACAGTTGAGGCAGTTGGTGCGTCTGTGACATGGGGTTTGAAGCAGTCTTCTTATTCATTTTGCCCTTTGCCACCTTGCCTGGCTCTGAATCTGCCCTTCACGGGATGGAACTGGGACCCTCACCCCTTGTTCACAGACATACCTTGGTTTCTCGGGGAAGGCCTGGACCGTCAGGTTGGAGGTGAACCTTGTGGAAAGGCAGCTTGGTCCCCTGGTTTCACCTGTGACTTTCTCTGGAGAAAGCGGTGGCAGTGGTCCTGGGACCCTGCTGAACCTAAGATTCTGTGCCTGAGGCGGGGGCCTCTGTCTCCAGAAAGTCCAAGGGAGCTGCTGGCAGGCCAGACTTGGGAGGATCAGGCAGTGCTGTGAATGGCAGCCATCGGTGAAAGAAAGGGCAGCCCCTTTGCTGCTTCCTGGGCACTTTGATCTCCAGCGAGGCCTTCTCTTGCCTTCTTCTGCTTGTCTCAAGGGCTCCCATTCATATCCCCCGACCTTCCTTCCCCACCTCCTCTGAGTTTGAAAGGCCTTCAGCATAGGAGGTCAGTGGAGTGAGAATCCTTTCACCAGCTCAGAAGGCCAAAGGATCCAGGACCCATGTTGATGGGTTGAAGCTCCTGATGAGGCAGCCAGGGTATGCAAACAGGCTGCTGCCTTTTTAGGAAGGTCACAGAGTGAAAGCCAGGACTTTGAGGTGCCGGGTCTGTTAAAACAATGCCAAATTCAGTGAGACCTCTAGTGAAGTTGTGGCAGTTGACTGAGCTCCTCTCAGGACTGTTCCTGTTGTTCCTGTTGCTAGGGTGTCTTTGTATTCCTGGTGGTACCTTTTCTCTGGGAGTACCTCTCATGCTATGTTCTCCTGGTTCGGTGTATTTTCTATCAGTTACCCACTGGCACACTTTCTTTTCTTTCGGTTTATTTTTCACTCCTTCTTACCAACCCTGACTCCTGTCATCTAGTCAGAGGTTGGTTCAGCCCCGCTTAGCAAACCCCTAGAGGATTGTGGTGTGAAGAGTTGGGAGGACTAGGCTCAGAATTCACTCTAGCCATAGGGTCTGGTCTTTCTGTCTTTCTGGGACATAGTTCCTGCACTCTGAGCAGAGGATGAACATCGTCAGAAAACGGTCAAATTTTCAAGAAGAGACAGGACTATTTTGTCAGGAGTTAGTGGCAGCCTTTGTTTATAGATTTTGCCCCAAGGTTTCACAGGTTTCTGCTCTCCAGGGAGTCCTGCCACCCAGAGATGCCGAGGCTTCAACGGGTTCTACGGTAGGGCAGGAATGGTCTGAGGACTTCCTGTAGTGAGACCTAGAGCCAGTAATCCGGTCTCTGAACTTGTATTTTGTCATTTGAGAAGGACAGGTGGCAAGAGCCTGGGAACAGCCATGGTTAAGGGAAGTGGCTCCTGAGTGGTTTAAGTAAAGGCTTTATAAATGGCCACTGGAGGCTTGAGGATGTGGGGACAGTTCAAGCTGAAACACACAGGTCTGCCTGCCACGATTTCCTGTTTATGACAGGGCTGGGGTGGGGCTGGGTGGTACTGAAGGAGTGGGAGGACAAGCTGGGGAGGTGGACGGACGGCTAGGCTGAGCAACAGTGCCCCCAGGTGTTGGTTGTAAAACCGGGGGCCACCCCAGGTCCTTTTTCCTTTCAGGACTCCTCCAGTCCCTTCAGTTTCCCACTTTGGTGGGAGATTGAGCGTGGTCTGAGTTTTCCATGGAGAGAGGTGCAAGGTGCACAGCAGATGCTGTCCTTGGGGTAGAGGACAATCAGAGTGCCTGGGGCTGGAGGGATGGGTGTCTTACTTCAGTTTATGTCATGGAGAACAGCTAGGAGGGTATGGCACATGCCACCCCCCCCAGGTCCTCATGCAGACAAGAAATGAGGCTGGAAGTAGTTCAAGTAGGTCAGATGGTAAACTCCAGAAAACCCTTGGCGTTTGTTCTCTGTGGTCCTCACTGTTAAGAGCCACTGTGACCTTATCCATAAAGTACCCTACTGTGGCATGAGTTCCCTCCCCCATCCCCCTTAGCTGGTGTCCAGGAGGACTTCACCTTCCAGCCGTGGCTCCTCCCTACCCCTCCTCTTCCCAGAGCTTCCAGGCCACTTGTGTTCTCTGCTATCATGTGGCACTTACCCTCCCCCTGGCATGGGATGCCCAAGAAGTTGCTTAGCCAGCCTGTCTGGGTCATCCGTAGTCAGCTTGTGTTCTTGTGTGGATGATACCGACTGGAGTGCTGGCTGGCCATCTGACCTTCACGAGTCACTGAGCCCATGGATGCTTCCGGGATCAGCATGGAGCCCTGGAAAGCAAGAGAGTTTGCCTGTAGAGAGGTATCCATTCTCACAGCAGCTTTTAGTGGGCAGGTCTTCATTTGCTGCTCCTCATTGTTTGGAGCTGGGTGGCAGTGGCTGGCTGGAGGTCAAATTTCATCTGAGAGTGAAGTCAGATCTGGGTTTCGGGGTGATTGCTCTCAGCTGATGCTAGCACCTGAATTGTGCTAGTTTCTAAGCCCCAAGATTCTAATGCTTCTTGAACCTGAGCCCAGACCCTAGAGAAAGTTCTGTCTAGCCGAAGACGCCCAGAAGAGTGAGGCTGAGGTCTTTTATGCTATACTGTGCAGAGCGCGAAGCTCTGGCATGGCCCAAGGACATTGTGGGCCCACAGAGATGCTAAGGACGTATGTGTAGTTCCCAGTCTGGTTGCCTCTTCTTTTCCATCCAGTCTGAGCCCTCTTCACTTTAGCTGAAAACCAGGCAGCCAGCAAGGGGCTCTTGGGCAAAGAGCCCAGGTGGTCTCTTGTGGGGCTTCATGGGCCTGTCCCTCAGACATGGGCCTGTCCCATGGGTGGGAGACCAGGTTTCAGTTCCTTTCAGTTCTGGTCCCCGAGTTTCACTTTGATTCAGTCAAAGAGAGACTTGGTGGGAGCCAGTGGTGCTGGCCCTCCCACCTCCCTGTTTACAAGCCTGCATAGCCCAAGTCTCCCATATGCCTCTAGACCCTTGTTCCCCTTCCCTGCATGTTCAGGAAAGCCTTTAAACTTGAAAAATTATTGAGGAATAATTAACTTACTGGGATAATTAAAGTGTGTAAAATTAAGTTATTGACTTGTTGAAAAGATAATAATAAACCGCACATATGATTTTGAGATGAGAGCTGTTTTCTAGACTGAGTGTCTAGCAGGAGTGGCCCTGTCTTACCCACACAAGCTTCAGTGTCTGGTTTGACAGAAGGCAGCTAGAGTCAGTTGTACAGATGCCTCTGCGCTGTCATGATGCTGTGCGTATCCGAGGCTCTGGAAAGCTTCACGGTGTGCTTGAGTGAAAGCCAATTACACTGTGGCATTGTGGGAACACGGTTCCAACTTCAAAGATCCCCCTGAAGGTCTTGGAAACCCCCTGAGTCATCGGCCTACACGCGGGGGGGGGGGGTTCTGCACTGGCTGTTTCTACTCACCTCTCACAAGACAGGGAGAACACACCTGCGGTTGTAGTTAAAACAGTGGTTTTGGCCTGTGTCTCCCATCCTCAACTGGGGGGTTGTGGCCGGACACGCCAGGCTTTGGTGACCCTCTCACACAGTGGGTGTGCACTTTCTGGCTCTTCTCTCAGGTTTTGCTTCCACGGAGAGGCTCGAACACTGAGCTCTTTGTATGCCCAGCAGCGTGTCTGTAGGGTTTAAAATCTGACTTCCCTGCAGCTTGCTTTCCTTCAGTGCTCTCTCAGAGCAGGGAGTCCGCCATTCTCCTCACACAGTTCTGCACAAGCTTGCAGGCCCTGCCCCTGCCCTAGGCACACACACACACACACACACGTGTGTGTGTGTGTGTGTGTGTGTGTGTGTGTGTATTGTGAAAGAAAACCCAGCCATGATATTGATTGGGAATGAAATATGAGGAGGTAGGAAAGCGCCTCTGGTATTTCTGTTACTAGGAAAAACAGCAGATTTGAATGTGTTCTGTTCTGATTTCATAGGGACTTCTAGAGCACTAGGGGAGAGTGACTCACACTCATGTGCTTGTGTGTATGTATAACTTCCCTCTAACTCTCTAGGTTTACTTTCACTGGCAGACATATCATTTGCTGGAGAGAGGGCATGTCCTGAGACAGGCTGAGATGCTCCAGGGAAATGAGATGATCCAGGGAAAGATGTGTAAAGAGAACTTACCAAAGAGAGGATGGTGTGAGAGATACTGCTTATTGTGAGAACAATTGAGCTGTGAGCCTACAGAAGGTGTGGCCACTGGGGAAAGGATTGAAAGTGAGGAGGGGTTAGAACTTCCCAGCACCCACCACCAGGTGGCACCATTGACCCAGGACAGCTTAGTTGCTGTCTAGGGTACCAGGGCAGTGGGTACAGGCCATTTGTGCATTGATATGCTTGTTCCTGAGCTGGGGTGGCCATTTATTTGAGTCTCACTTCTCTGCCAGAAAGAAAGCTGACCTTTATTGTTGGGATTAATTCCAATTTTTTTTAACCTTGTAGCCAGATATCTTGACAAAACCTTTCTAGGAATTCTTGGGTCTACCCTGAGCCTTTACTTGATGTGTGATCTTGGGCAAGTCATCGCTTTCTGAGGCGAGTTTCCCTCATGCTAAAACAACTCATTGGATCTTAAGGGTCCACATTCGGTGGCTACAGGTGACACTGGTGCTGGAGTCTCATTCTGACTCTTTCTGTTAGCCGTGTGACAGTGGGCAGCTCCCTTCTCACACATTTCAGCAAATCTTTTCCTGGTATTGAATAAAATGCATGATTGGAAAATGCTTCGGAGTGTGTGTGTCCCCTGTCTGTCCCTGAAGACTGTTAGCTGCCCTCTCTCCATAGGTTTGTATCTCTGCTTGTGAATACACACACACACACACACACACACACACACACACACACACACACACATACACACACACACAGAGGGCTTTGGTCTTTGTCTTTAACACACTGTGCCTCTCTGTCTTAACTATTTCTTTGACCTCCGTGTTTCTTTCCACCTCCGCTGCTACTGCCCCGGCCTGACATTTCCTTCTTTCCTTTTGGATTATTGCTACTGTCTCCTCCCTGCTCTCTTGCCTCAGTTTCTCCAAAGGGTCACACCGCGTGCCTGGTGTCTCCTCTGCAATCCTCTTCTGACCCGAGGCTCACAGCAGGGTTTGAACACTTCACATCTATGCAGCGACCTCAGAAGCCCTCGGACCTCCTTAGAGTTGGCTGCCTCGTGAGACTCTGGGCCCCTTCACTGTCTTTCTGTGACCAGTTCTGTCAACCCAAGGTTCCTTCAGCACCACCTGCCCCTTTACTGCTGACATCACACAGGTGGTCAGAGTCACCCGTCACTACTCCCATGACTTTGGGAGTCACATGCAAGAACCTCAGTTTCCCCACAGGGAAACAAAGGTGCCAGTTGTGCCTGCTGCTGAGCCATTGGGGTGGACTGGAGTGTGTGAGGAGCTGAGGAAACCCCTGAGGCCTTTCATTATGGTGTTGTGTCCCTTCCCTGCCCCACCACAGTCCAAGGTGACATTCCAAGAACTCAGGGTCCAGCTTGACTGTCACTTCCACAAAAAGGATCCCCTGCCTGTCTGTCCCTTCTAGCCCTGCTAATAGGAATAAAACATCTGTCACTTGTTCATCCCCTTTGAGCCCCAAAGACGGTGAGCTCCATGCGGGCAAGAAAGCATATTGGCAGCAGTCACCATGTCCCCTTTGTGACCCCCTCAGGGCCCAGTTCGTGGAAGCAAATATGTCCTGTATGTCTGAGAAGGCATGGGCTTGGCTGGCTAGTAAGGGTGGTCTGTGGAGTGGAATCCAGAGACGCCACACTCCTGCCCAACCCAAAGCCCCCAGCATGGCTGCCAAGCTCCATAGAAGGGAACTATGAAGACCATTCTACAAGACACAGAGCGTCCTAAGGCACATGTGCACACATGCATGTGTGTGCCTAAGATCCTTCCCTTGCCTGATGCCTGAGCATGTGCTCCTAGTGTGCGTGGACTGAGGCCCTGACCAGGAACTGCAAGAAGGAGCCATACAATCACAAGCCTTGGCGAGTTTTGATTGACATGCGCTTAAATGATGAAAGCAGTTAATACAGCCAGTTCACCAAGCGGGCACTCTCATCAGAGTCAGAGAGTTCAAGGAAGTTGTCCAAGGTCACACAGCTCAGCCCAGACTTTGGCAGTGTAACACTGGGGCTGGCTCCAGTATACCCTTACCTGCCACTCTGGTCTGCCTCTCAGGGACACAGTATGTACCAGTGTAGGGCCAAGTGTCCCCATGGGCATATTCTCAGCTCTCTCTGGGATGGGCCTTCAAGGCCACTTTTGCCTTCAGTTCTGCTCTGAGGCTGGACTTGGATGGACACAGCTCTGGTTTGTTTCTCCTGAGGTCTCCATTCCTGAACTTCTCCAGCAACTCGGTGCTCTGCACACTTCCCTTCCATTCCAGCTACTCAGCTTCAGCCCTGCCCAGCCTCTAAGCTGCTGGCTGTGTGTGCTGTCATAGCTCAAGGTCTTCCTTGACCCCTGGTTTCTTTTTTTGTTGAAAGGGGGCTCTTCATGTCTATCTTGGTAACTAAAAATGTTACTTATAATATTTGCTTTGAACTGGCCAGAGGAAATGATTAGTATTATTATTTTTCTAATATCAGAGCAGAGAGGTTTTACTCTGAACCTAAGAGTCCTCAACAAAAACTCGAGGAGGCATTTCTACTTTTTCCTGTCCTTTTGCCCCACCCACTACCTTTTTTCTCTCAAGGTCTCAGTATATAGATAGCCATGCTGGCCTCTGACTCACGGTGACCGTCCAGCCTCAAGAATTAAGACCGCAGGCATAAGCCACCATATCTGGCTTTCTCTTTTGTTTAGAAGTGGCATATCAGCTTGACAAAGTTATTCCGAGTAGCTTCAGAAGGATAGAAGAACCAGTCAGAATTTATTGACTGACTGAGACATGGTCTGGTGTCACACATGCTGGTCCTGGCTTTGCTTCGTAGCCCAGGGTGACCTTAAACTTCTGATTTTCCTACCAGGTTTCTCTGGGTTTCAGGTGTGTCATACCCAATTTATGTATTGTGTCAGGATCTTTCCTAGTGCTCGGTGCATGCTAGACAAGCACTCTGCCCACTGAGCCACACCTCCAGCCTCCAACCAGAATCTAGACAGGCGTCGTTTTAGCCCCATGCTTTATAAATTGTGTGCTGTGCCTGAGGGGGCTTTTCTAGGCTGGATGTTCACACACGGGTGGAGAAACCCGGTTTCTTGTTTGGTGTCAGCGCTGATCAGCTGTGGTCCTACCCCATCTGGGCCCAGGATGGGATGCAGGAATCCTGGCCAGTCTTGTAGCTCCTGGTCCCTGTTCTCTCTCCTCCATGCCCCCTCCTTCTACCATCTTCTCTCTTCGCTTCCCTTTTCTTTGAGACACAGAGACTATCCAGCTCCTCTGAATGGTACTTTTGTTCAGTGAACATCTCTCCTCTGCAAAGGACGACTGGTCAGGTTTGTATCTTTTAAATGCTGGACATTTGATCAGTTAAGAACTCTCGTAGCGCTCTCTCAACAGACAACCTTAGGGAGGCAGACAGGGCTGTGTGTGTGTGTGTGTGAGAGAGAGAGATAGATAGATAGATAGAGAGAGAGAGAGAGAGAGAGAGAGAGAGAGAGAGAGCTGGAAACATGCAAACAGCATGAGGCCTAAGGCTTCATCCCTCCAGCAAACGGCTCTTTCCTGGACCTCCTTTCCATTTTGTCCTTGTGGCTCAGAATTTTCCAGATGGACTTCCTCTTGGCTCCCTCAGTAGAAAGAGGGCTAAGAGCGGTAAAGCCCAAGCCCGAGTTGTCCTTGCTCGAGGCTCTGAGAGAGAGAGGGGAGCACTGATGGGCCTCAGTCTCCCTTTGCTTTTTCCTCCCACCTTTTCTTCTTTGGGCATTCGAGTGTGGCATGCTTATGGCCTGTGTGTGTGTGGGGGCACATGCATGTGAGTGTGCAGGTGCCCACACCCATGCACACTTACTCGGAGGCTGTAGAAGGATGTAAGAAGTCTTTCTCTATTGCTCCCCGGGTTATTCCCTTGAGCCTGGTCTTTTGCCAAACTGGAGGCCCACCATCTTGCTGAGACTTGTATGCCACTGAGCCCTCTGGTCCACATGTCTCTGCTACCTGATGCTAACATGACACACACACACACACACACACACACACACACACACAGCCATGTTCCACTAAAAAGTGATGGGCATTCAGAATCAAAACCGTGGCCTTGAAGGACAAGCAATCTTACCCACTGAGCTGTCCCCATAGCTTCTGTTTACCCCCCACCCCCTTTGGAGACAAAGTCTCATCATGTAGCTGAGTTTGGCCTTGAACTCCTAATCCTCCTGCCTCAACTTCTCACGTGCTGAGGTTTTCCTTCAGAGTCCTGACAAATTTGTCGAGCCCCAGAACGCAGCACGGTGCTCTGGGAAGGGTGGTGCTCTACGCAGGTAGAGAGCATTCAAGTTTGTCTGAGTTTCTGCTTTTGTGACCTTGCCCAAGGGTGAGTGTTGGCATCTACGCACTGGGAGCAAACATCGGAGCAAGGCTCTTCCCCGCTTTGTGCTCCAGTCTCTCTCAGAGAGGGCAGAGGCACTCAATTACGGTGGGCCTCACCTACAATTAATTCTAGTAGGAGAGGGTGGAGGCAGGCATACCACCAATTCCAGGCCTACGGAACCCCAACAATGATAAGAAAAAATAGTGTCTCGTGGCTGAGTATGGCTGTGGCCCCTTTCATCCCCAGAACCACACAAAACGGCCAGGTCACACCTATAATCCCAGCTCTCGGAGAGTGAAGGTAGGAAAATCAGAAGTTTCAGGTCATTCTCCGTTACATATCCAGGCCAGGCTGGGATACAAAAGACTTTGTTTCAAAGCAAGCAAGCCAGCAAACAGAATCTGCTTCAGAAGGTTGTGAGGCTCAGGCCATACTTTGCAGGACTCGGCTCTGCGTGGGTACCAGGCGACTGTCTGCCCCTTTTCTCCAGCACACTCAGACTTGAAGATTCCAAGCATCCATGGTCTCCTGAGGCTTGGCGAGTGAGGAAAACCAGGCGGGAGCGGCGAGTAAGAGTTTATTAAAGGTCACGCCAGAAGTTGCATCCCAAGACTCAACCGAATCACCCTAGGTCCCTCCTCCCAGAAGTAGGAGTTATTCCAGGGCATTGCCAGGCGGGGCCTGAGGGTCGCTGGCCCCGGAAGGCTCGGCCTCGCCGCCGCTCGCAGGGTGGAAGGAGGAATCAAACCCACCGCGGCAGCACCGTGCGCCCTCGGGAAGGGGCGGCCCGCCACCGCGACCCGCGCCGGGCTTCCACCGAACATTTGCAATTTAATTGACATTTGACGGCAGGAAGCCAATCAGTATAAGTCAATTGACGTTCGGAGATAAAACTAATCGGCGATCGGCCGCCGCTCCCGCCGGCGCCGCTGCGGCTGGGCCTCGGGGCGCAGCGTGGCGGCCGCTGCGCCGCGGGCTGGCCCCGGCAGGTAACGGCGCTGGCGCGTGTCTCGGCCCGCGAGGGGGCAGCCCGCGGCCCGCTGATTGCCGCGCAGCCCACAGTGGCCGGGAGAAGCCCCGTAATGAATGACTTTATTTGCCGGGGCCCTGCTGAGAACAATTGAGTTTGTTATGGTAACAACGGATGCCAGCTTTTCCGTCGCCCCGGGGGGGCGCGGGCGCGGGCGCGCTGGCAGCAGGAGCTGGGCAGCCGAGCAGATGATGCGCGAGCCGAGCAGAGGGGCGCCGGAGCGGGGGCCGGGGACAGAGCAAGTGCTACAGCCGAGCCTGGCTCAACAGAACAGCTGCCGGCCGCCTTGGATAAGGGACACACAGTGCCGAGCGGGAAGGGACTCCATTGGCTTTGCTTGTGTGCTGGACCAGCCAGTGTTCGTGGCTGTATCTGGGCCGGTCCCCTGGCCCTGAGCCTGGAAGTGAGTTCCAGTCACTTAAAAGAAATATTTTAACCGATTAATTAATTTTGCAAAAGGGATAAAAGACATTCCTTCCTCAATACTGTGGCTTGGGGAGTTGGGGGACAAGATTGCAGAACCAGTGTGCTCTGTGCGAGGACATGGGCTTGCGCCCCTCCCCCCCCCCGCGCGAGGTCCCCTGTCTTCACCTCTGTGCTTTCTGAAGTGACACCTGTCACAAGCCTTCCTTGCCCCCACAGAGAAGGGTGTCTTCCAGCTCTTTCAGCCACCTGCTGCCTCCTCTATCAGACCATGAGTTCTGAGCGCAGAGGGTTAGAGGTGCACCCCAGAAGCCTTGGGGGCTTGGGCATGGAGCTGTGAGCTAGTCGGCTTCTTTCTTCTTGGTAATCTTATTTCTCTCTGGTTCTAGACACCAGGGTGTCTCCTCACCTCCCTTTCACAGACGTACAGGCTGACCCACAGAGCCGCTGAGAAAGCTGGCCAGTGCTCCTCCGGAAGGGGTCCGGCCTGAGAACGCAGCACAGGCTTGCTGTGTGAACGCATTCTATTCTCTTTTCAGTCTCGGTTTCATTATCTAAAGGAATGAGGGAGTCGGAACTGACTCTCAGAGCCAGTTGAATGGGAGACATCAGCAGGGAAGTTGGGGCTACGATCAGGTCTCTGTTTCTACCTCAGAGCCCTCGGGTGTTGCAGTACGACCACTAGAGATCAATCACCCCCCTTCCTCGGCTTTCTGAGGCCGGCAGTGGGATGGACTCACTCGCAATGTGAAAGGTGTTGCTCGCAGCAGCTCTCGGAAGTTTTGCAGATGGGAACCAGGAGTTAGTGTAAGGCCACAAAGGCGGTAAACTGAGGGCTAAATGCAAGCCGGATCAGTTGGCATAGAGAACACACAGCTCCTTGGCCCCTCCCTGCTCTTATACCCTGCCTTAGCTCCACCCCTTTCGCTTTTGTAACCCCCCAAACTCCTGGTCCACGTTTGCAAGACAGCAGGTAAACTGTCGTTTCCAGCCATTGTTTCTGTTTTAGACATGGGTCTTATGGAAGCCCATATTGCCTTGAACTTGAATTCACCATGTGGCCAAGTCTAGCATCCTCCTGCCTCTGCCCTCTCAGCTGAGATCACAGGCATGTGTCATCATGCTCTGTTATTCGGTGTCATCTCCCCCTCTGGCTGTGCCCTCTGTAGCTGGCTGTGGGTAGCTGAGAGAAAGCTCCAGCGAGAAGGGCCAGCTGAGGCAGAACCCAGGCTCTTCCAGCAGGAGCTTTGAATTTGAGAAATCTTTTTTTTTTTTTTTTTTTAATTTAGATCTCGTGTAGTTGAGGATGATCTTGAACTCCCAGGTCTTCTGCCTCTACCTTCTGAGTGCTGGGATCAAACGAGCTTTGAAATGGTTTTTTGAAAAGCGGAGCAGAGGATCCACCCTTGCCTTTTGGAAGCAAGCTTCCATTATTCCTTACCCGGCTGTTGAGTCGGAGCTGTTTTTGGTACCTGTTTTCTGGCCTTAAAACATTTTCTTTTGTATCCCTGAGATAGCCCTTTCTCAGAGAGATAGATTAAGACAATAGTCCCCAGTAGAGGAGAGCTCTCAACCGCAAGTTTAGAAAGAACTGGGAAACGGTTCCTGCTAACCAACTTCACCTCCTCCAGGCACTGGATACAATGTATCGCCTCTTTTGCTGCCCTAAAATTAAATTCAGGTGAAAGAGAACCAACAACACACAATCACCCTAAAAAGTAACGTAGTGGCTCAGCTGTAATAAAAAAGGGAATTCGGATAAATAAAATGATAACGGAACCCCATTAGTCATCGCTGGTGACTGCACTAGGAGACACTTGCTTTCTGTGGACCCAGCACAAGCCAGCAGCTACAGACGCACATGGTTGTGGGGTTGGCAATATCAATGTCTGTGGCAGGGCTGCCATCAGTAAACTGGTTTTCTGAAATTGTGAACATGTCCTGATAAAACCACAGTCAGTGCAAGGCGCCGTCTTTTCTCTATTTATATAATGGTTGTATTCTTGGAAGTCAATAGATGTTAAAACAGCAAGGTTTTGTGGATCTGAGTAAAACCGAGTCAGGCTCTTGGCCCAGATTTTTATACACAGTTTCTAGCAACCCGACTGCTTTAGAATGACATTATTATGAGACATGTAGACTAGAACAGCCGCTAGCGTGATGCACAGCTGAGGGTGACCTTGATCTTCCTACTCTCCTCTTAGTTCTGGGATTGCAAGATTGTGCCCTGGAGCCTGGCCACACAGGACAATCTTCCCTGAACTTTGGGATGTTTTGTGACGTTTCTTATTCCTGACATTCACTGTCTTAACATCTCCTCCCAGACCACTGGTCCTCGGACCTCCCAAACCTTTCCTCTCATTACTCTAAGGGCCACTGGAACAGGGCCGAAGAGACAGCTGTCACTAAAGTATCTGCCCCGGAAGCACAAAGACTTGAACTCACATCCTCAGCACCCACATGAGAGAAGCTATACGAAGCCTGTCATCTCAGTGTGACGGAGGTAGAGACAGGAGGATCCCTGGGCTCTGCTGGCCAGTAAGTCTGGCTGAATTTGTGAGCTCCAGGTTCAGTGAGAAATTGTCTCACACAGTAAGGCGGAGAGGAATAGAAACAGCTAACAGCTTCCTCTGACCTCCAAGTGTGAGCATATCCGCATAAATACCAGACACCAGACAGAAGTACACACTAAGGCTCATTGCAACAAAAGGTCTCTCTAGGATATTTTTTATGGGAAAGTCTGTAAGTTTGTTTTTTTTTTTTTTTGAAACAGGCTTTGGCAGTTGGGGATGTGGCTTAGTTGGTAGATCAAGTGTGTGCTTAGCAAACAGAAGCATTTAGTCCAATCCCTGAAGCCACATAACCGGGATGTGATGGCAAAACCTGGAATCTCAGCACTTGTGGGTCAGAAGTTCAAGGTCATCCTTGGCTACATAAGACTGTGTCTCCCCCACCCAACTCCACAAACACAAGAAAACTATGGTGTGCAAGGTCTGTACTGTGGCAACAAATAGCATGTTACTTGAGTTGAGTCTGGGCTGTGAAAACGGCTGGACTTCCCGGAGATCAGTCAGTGAGCAGAGCCCCATTCACCTCTATTCTCTGGGATCCCCTCAGCCTCTGCTCACACCTCCAAATGTAAACCTGGCTGCAATACCACCTCCTTCAAGAAGCCTTCCCTGATTCCAGAGCCCCACAAGTGCTTGAACCAGAGGACTCAGTCTAGTCTCCGTGTATCTTGTCTCTTTGTTTCTTTTGTTTGTTTGTTTGTTTAGAGACGGGGTCTCATGTGGCCCAAGCTAGTCTTGAACTTAGCAGATAGCCCAGGAGGATGGCCTTGAAGTCTTGGTACTCCTAAGGGCTAACACGAGCTACCACACCCAGCTTTCTAATTTGAATTAATTGAAGTAATTAATTACTTTTAGAGACAAGGTGTCACTTAGTAGCCCAGGCTCACCTTAACTGTCCTTCCTCCTCCATCATCCCTCAGAGCAGGGGACTGCAAGCGCAGGGCACCAAGCTTGCCTTCTCCCTGTTACTGGCCATTAGTTTTCTTTTTCCTGTTCTCACTGAGTGACCCCAGCTCGCTGTGCTGCCTTGTTGGGGGTCTGCCTGTTGTGCTCACTGACCCCGGTGCACAGATGAGGTTAGAGCGAGGTGAGGGAAGGTCACACAGTCAGAGCTTACACCCAGATGCTAGTAGACCTTTGTCACGTCACCATTTCCAAGGCTAAACCTCCTAAGGAGGAGTCATCTCCAGCTCCTCATACGGTGCTGTGGTCTCAGTCGCGGGCAAAGCCTGGTAACTCTCTTCTCAGACGTCCTCTCAGTGGCGCCCTGAGCTGGACAGGAGAGCTCGAGACCTCTGGGGAGGGAGTGGCCATTTCCCCACCAGGCCACCAGCAAGCCACTGTGTTGTTTGGGTCCACTCTTGTTTATTTACCCTACAGGTGTGTAGTCTGTGCCTGCTCTGAGCTGGCCTTTGCTCTAGGTCTAGGTGACAGGGACACAGACATACTTGCACACAAGAGTGGCTTTCCAGTGCACAGGGAGAAAAGTAAGAATGACCGATGTTGAAATACTAAATGCTTTTCCCCCCAGAGCTAGGCATGGAACCCCAGACCATGGTCTGTCCACTCGTGCGTGTTGGCTGCTGAGCAGGAGTGTGTGTTGGTTGCTGAGCTGGATAACACAACCAGGAAGGAGTAAAGAAATGCACTGTGGGTGGAGACTTGCTTTCTTTTTGTGTTTGCTTTGGTTCTGGCCTTGAACTCAGAGTTTCACCAGCCTCTGCCTCCAGAGTGCTGGGATTTAAAGGTGCGGAGCCATAATGGCCCTGTGGAGACTAGCTGTCTTCAGGAAGCTGAGATGTCATTTGAGCAGAGACTCCAAGAAAAAAACAAAGCAGGAATGAGCCAAGCGGATATCTGGGAAAGTTCTCGAACAGCAAGTGCAAAGGCAGAGTTTACTCGAAGTAGCTGAAGAAAGAGTATCAGTGAGAACAGGAAGAGGGGGAGGGGCAGAGGAGATGGCGCATTGGTTCTGCACTTGCTGTATAAGCCGGTGGGCAGGAGTTTGGATCCCCAGAACCCGAATAAACATCGGGTGTGGCAGTTCTCTGGCCATTCCAACCACAGAAGGCCAGCACAGAGCAAATTATTGGGCAGACAGGCAAACAGGTGTGACTGAGGGGCCCCGTCTTAAAGAATAAGGATGAATCACAAGGAAGATTTCCCTTGTCAGCCTTGGGCTTACATAGGCACATGCATACACATTCATGTGCTTCTACCACATACATGTTCACACACAGCACACACACACATACATGAAGATAAGGATGAGAGAAAAAGCGAGGACATGCAGAGCAGAGGGAAGCAGCCCGGCCCTTTAAGGCCACAGCAGCTACAGCAATGGGGTCTTGCTGAGAGAGCCAAGGGATTAGTGGAGAACATCTGGAACTCCGACATGGAGCATGGGAGGTCCTCCTGTTGCCTACTCCTAGATGGCCATCACTTATAGAGGACAGTCCTTCCTAACGCTCTGGCTCCTGCCACTTCTGTGGGTAGCCATTCTCCTCTCTCAGAATAAGAAGGTCCTGTTTGCCTAAGCAGAAATCTCCCTCCAGCAGGGTCTCCACACTGTGGCTACATCAGACCACAAAGGTCCTCTCCCCCCGAGTGTCTGAGACCAACTGTGAATGTATTGATAAAATCAAAAAGGGACTGGATCCCTGCGACAGAGATGGGGGTGTCAGGGAGGAGGAGAAAGTCAGGATGCGGTGGCTAAGGCTTCTGGGAGATGGGCTGTCATTTTTGTGTGGCGGAAGTGTGATATGGAGTCTTTGTCCCACCTCCAAACCTCAGCCCTGTGCCAGCTACAGGAATGGCTTCCTGCAAAGAAGCATACTTTATTCACAATTATTTCTCTATCCCCTCTGACTGCAGACAGTGGCCCTAACCAGATAGGAACCCTATTTGCAAACTCCCATTACTTTGGTCTCTTTGGTGACCATGCTGCTGCCAAGAGCTATTCCTCCAGGCAGCTAGTCCCATCCGGTGACATCCCCCCCCCCAATTTCCCAAAGCATCATCTTGACTTGTGTTTGGAAAATTAAATGCCGCAAAGAAACTGTAACAGCACATAGGACCATGTTGAAACCGGAAAGTGAAGTTGTTGCTGTTGATACAGGCAGGCGCTTTGGCATAAATTAGGGAAAGAAAGGAAGCTGTGAATGGAGAGCCCAGGACAAAGGTATTAGTGTCTTGGGTGGCTCTGAGTAACTCTGAGCTGGACTTGCCCCCAAAGTTTGTGGGCTGCAGACAATCTTAGGATCCACCCTAAGTTCAAAAGTTATCAGAGCAAAAGGGCAGCAATCCAAGTAACCAGAAACCAAATGGTTTGCCTGAGACGACTTGGCAATTCTGAAAGTGCCTATGGGGTCAGAGGTGCCAAGAAACGAACTCCCTGGGGCTCTTGTGTCACCTGGCCTGGCAACACAGATCTCAGGCAAGCTCCCTCTGCCTCCCAGAGCTCATCTCCTCATCTGCATACTGGGAACTACAGTTTGTTGCTACTGTCTGAGGTCATCGTTAGAACCTACTGTCTGAGGTCATCGTTAGAACCGGACAAACAGGCAAATGCCCCACTCGGCGTGGGCTTGTCTGGGAGTAGAGATTTTGTTTAGATCATTGTCTAACACACCTTTTCTCTAGGCATATATACCACTTGGCTGTGTAATACAGAACTACGCTCCTACTGAGCACAGAGCCCAAACAAATCAACTCCCATAGGGAAGAAAGACTAGGGGCTGAGTGCAGAATGAAGAACCCTCTTGGCACTTACGATTGCTGTCCTCCTTAAATCTACCCCTCCTGTGGGCATGCGTGGTGGGGAGGCACACTTCAGATACACACAAAAGCCTCTGGAGCTCTTTCCAGCTGGGACAGAGATGATACACGTTGGCAGGCAGTGGCTGATCTCTGTGTATCTAAAAGAAGTCGAGCCAGTCCGAGTATATCTAACAGGTCAAGCTCTGGAATGAAGAAGCAATAAGCCGGCGAAATGCTACCATCACCGAAACATGATTGATCAATTGAATTCTATCAGAGACAGTGGACAGTGAGATTAACTCAGGTCTGATGGGTTCAATGAGTCAAAGCATGATGTTCATTTCAGCTTCATTTCACCAGTCTTTGCTTGTGAAATTGGTCAATCAATAGAGGTTGAAGATCATCTATATATATCTATATATCGAGGACCATCTTATGGAGAATATCAACTCAGCTGTGGGCTCCTGGCCGGGGCTGCCCGAGGCAGGTAATAGAGACAGAACAAGGATTCCATCAGCCCCATCAAAATGGTCTGGTATATTCTCCAAATGAAAAGTATTTTTGGATCTCTGATGATTTACCTCCCCCCCCCCACCGCCACTTTGATCTATGACTAAACCCATACCCATCTTGGAGGAATATAGTGATTTCTCTTGAAAACATTTGTGCAAAGATCAGTCAGGTATATTTCAACGTATGAGCCTTCTTGCTACTTATACTGTCGCGGGAGGGGGAGAGATAGACAGTGATTTAAGCACTCAGATAGGGATAATGCAAGGACTGAAGAGTACATATGGTTGTAAACTATTACATATGCCCAGCAGGGGGATGGGAGGCAGGCTGTTGTGTGCCAAGGGTGGGGGTGGGCCTTAAGAAAAGAGGGACACAGGAGTTCTTGCAGATATAATGAAAACAAAACCTCCTTTGCTCCCTCAAAACAATCTACCCTCCACACTCAGTGATAGTTCACTTGCTTTGGAATGTTTTCACGGGTGGTTACCATCCAGCTAATTAGTGTGCGTAGCTCTCTGTATGCTGGAGGGATTGGGTACCATGGGGGCCGGAAATGGGCTCGGAAGATGGATTAGAGAGAACCGTTTCCTTCTGTTCTCTGAGGCCATCGTGAAGTTCTGAGGCACAGAGGTTTCCTCCATTTCTTCTTGCCAGCACTGTCAGAGTTCTGATAATAAATTGGACCTCTTAGACATCAGGGTGAGTTGCATTCTGGATAGTCTTAGGGCTGAGCAGATGGCCAGCTAAGCCTTGCATGGGTTTGTGGACTTTACCATAGTGCCCTCTTACCGCCATTTTGTTCCTACCCCAGTCTGGATAACACAGAATGGGTTAAAACTGGGTTCAGAGCACGTGCTGGGAACATTTTGCTTGTATTTGGTTCCTAGGTCTTCTGCTTTTTAGCTATACACCTTGAGCAAGGAAGTTAACTTCCGAGTTCCTCGCTTTCAGCATCTGTGAAGTAAAGGCAGCAAGAGATCCTCCACTTCAGGGTGGGAGTTAAGACTTGAACCTCCGAGCTCTGGAGCAAGGGCCAAGCCAGAGCCACCTGGTACTCTGGAGAGATGAGCCGAGAGACTCGGAACAGGTATCAGAGGCCTTGTGTCCTTGGCTGGCAGCTCTATTCGAACTTGCTATCCAGCTCCAGACAAAGTCCTTTGCCATCTGGTCTCACCGGTGCCATTCCCAAGGGGGTGATCGTTAGTCCCTTGGGTTCTTTCCATCACAAGTGCCTCTGGCTTGTCGGGTAACATGCGGCACAATCAGATTCACTTGAGTCAAACCTGAACGCGTTTGCCAATTTTATCATTTTGTGTTTTCCTTCCTTGAGAAGAGAGATGAAGTGAAACCAATGGCTGAATTGTGCTTTTTCCAGTGTGATTTCCCTCCATGCTGCCTTAAATTTTCTCAGTCTGTGGCTCTAGTTTGGGGAGGGATGTGCAGATATAAAATTATCTGGAACCTCGGTTGAGTTCTGGGCTAACATGGGACATTTCCTGCCCTGCCCACTGGTCCCTAGAGAGAAACCTGGTTCCCCAGTAGATGCCCTAAAATGACTCTGATTGTGCCTGCCCGAATTCCCGTGGCCTTGCCTGGCTTGGTGCCTTTCACTCATCCTTACCTCAGGTGGCCTCTCCTCAGTATTCCTTCAGGCTGCTAGATTGTTTCTGAGCAACCTCAAG
The DNA here is from genome assembly GCF_963924665.1 of Micromys minutus. Classification (NCBI taxonomy): domain Eukaryota; kingdom Metazoa; phylum Chordata; class Mammalia; order Rodentia; family Muridae; genus Micromys; species Micromys minutus. The sequence continues at coordinate 38,307,528 of NC_137963.1, forward strand.
TTATCCCAATAGGACCAGACAGAGAATAGAAGCTCTGAATTAGCTGGAGCAGAAGAATCGCATTTCTGTTAGACAACCTTTGCTTTTCAGTGTGAACTCTAGGAAACCTGGGGCTCTTCAGTCTAGGTAGTTGGTCTTTATCTCTGGGTCAACATTTTGTGAACTGCTTCAAATTTTAGGTCGGAATAAACCTGCAGTCGCTGCTTTCTCTCCCTCCAGAATCACACAAACAATGGCTGAACTCATAATGGAAGCTGGTCATTGTGACATTTCCCTAAATTGTGCAGCCCTGTGACTTCTCACATCTCCCCAGGTTATCCATCTAGTCAACAAGCATCGATCAGCTTCTCCTGTGTCTGAGATAACAGCATCTTCCGATCAGCATCTTCTATGTCTGATATAACAGCATCTTCTGATCAGCTTCTCCTGTGTCTGAGATAACCACACAGGCCCTCTGCCCTCAGACCCCCTCATACTTTAGCAAGGAAACCAAACAATTGAGCTCTTAGACACACACCTACTGTGTGCACCAGGTGCTGTGCTCAGTAGTTTACAATTACTCCTACTCAGGTCTCTCAGCAGCCCCAAGTAGTATGAGCATCATTTTGCAGATGAGAAAATTAGGAATTAGAGAGGTTAAAAACAAACAAACAAACAAACAAACAAAACCCACGCAGGACCTGGTGGCACAGGCCTGGAATCTCAGCTGCCCTGGAGGCAGGGCAGAAGGATAGCAAGGTCAAAGTTCAAAGCCTAGGAGCAGAACAAGCTCCAAGGCAGGTCTGGTGACTTAGTAAGACATAGTCTTAACATAATATGTTAAGCCTTTCAGTGGTAGAGAACTTAGAAAGTATGGTCCAGGCTCTGGTTTCCATTTGAGTAGCACACACACACACACACACACACACACACACACACACACACACTCATTCACCCTCATGCTCACACTGGGAGAGGGAGAAGTTGCTTAGACATCATGAGTTTGTAACTGTGAGCACACAGGCTTCCCTGTCTTGGAAGCATCCTGCTGTGTGTTTACTGTGTGATATTGACACCACTTAATCCCCAAGTCCTCTAGACTATAAATGGAGATCCCCCTGCCCGAGGCCAAGCTCACAAGGGGACTGGTTAAGAAGTCAACTACAGACCATAGCTGTAGCCTGTGAAAAACCCTCTAACAGAGACCCAGAAGAAAGGGTGGTTATTTCAGAGGCTGAGATGTGCTGGGTAGGGTGAAGGGTTTCCCAGTCCTGGGATCAGAGGGGATGAACGGAGCTGTTAGGGAGCAGTAGTTAAGAGAAGAAGCCTGCTGAGCACTGTAGGGGATGCAGGAGCTGATCCTGATGGGTAAGATGGATCAGAAGCTGGAGACCTTGGAGAGGCCTTGGAGGGGAGGCTGGGAAGGGTGTTCCCACCCAACAGGACGTGACAGCAGGTTCTGTGATAAGCTTGCACGGGTTATCTCTTATGGCTGTCTGCCTCTGCTCCCAGTCAGCGGGTGAGGAAGCGGAGGGCTTTAGTTTTATGGCCTGCAGAGGACGTAAGAGACCTAGGGACTAATCTGCTTTGAGCTGAGTGACAGTGGCCAGGTACACTCTCTAGGGTTCTGTTCTCGGCTACAGACTCCGACGCTGGAACGTGCGCTTCACCCTCGGCTCTGCATGACGCTAGGCAAAGCTTCTCCCAGTTGGCACGAGGGGTGTGGGGAACCCACACTCCCAGCGGCACTGCAAAGCCCCTTTCTCTTTTCTAGGGGACAGATGCAGAGATGTTTTTGCTAATGTTGCCCCAGCAAGAATCCTCAGCCTCTTCTGGTTCCTAACCCTTGGTCAAACTTATGTGACCTTGTCACCCTACAGGTGAAAACTTCCACAGTTAATTTTGCAAAGTTCTTATGAGTCTCACCCAAAAACACACAGTGTGACAGGATCGGTCTGTTTTATCTGTTTTATATATACTGCTTTTGCTTATTTTTCTTTCTTTATTTTTGAGTAAAGGGCTCATGTATTCCAGGCTAGCTTCAAACTTGCTATGTGAAAGAGTCCAGTCTTGAATTCCTGATCCTCCTGACTCTACTCCCCAAGTGCTGAGAAACATGCTTGGGCCACCATGACTGTCTAGGTTGCTTGTAGAACTGGTCACTATACTTGGAAAGACCAGCCCCAAGTTCCTTGAGCTCATATGACCCAAGCTGGAAATGTCTAGGTGACATCCAGGACCCATTGGGCTGGCTCAAGATCCCAGGGGACAAATGACTGGCTTGGACTTTGCCTTCTCTATCACTGTTTCTATTGTGTTGGCATGAGGGCAGGCCAGAAGCACAGCGGCAGCACAACTGTAGGAGGAAGTGACAGCATTGGTCCTGAGCAGTACTCCCAGACTGTAAAATGTGTTCCAGGGAGGCCTGAGAGGATCGGTGATAGCGCACTACTCCAGCCTTCCTAAGGCCCTGGGTTCCACTGCCAGCAACACACACACACACACAGTGAAGGAGAGACAGACAAAGAGAGACAGAGAGACATACACACAAACACACAGATACACACATACAGAGAGACACATACATACACACGGACATACACAGATACACACTGGCACATAGATACACACACAGAGTCAGAGACAGACAAAGAGAGACAGAGAGATAGATGTAGAGAGACAGAGAGAGACGCACATGCACAAACATACATACATACACACGTGTAGAGAGACACACACACACATACACACAGTGAGAGAGAGACAGACAAAGAGACTCAGAGAGACATATACACACAAGCATACATACATACACAGGTACAGAGGGACACAGACATACACAGATACACACAGACACACACACACAGAGACAGACAAACAGACAAAGAGAGACACAGAGGCACAGGGGGACATACATGTACATACATACATACATACACATGTATAGACACACAGCGAGAGAGACAGAGACAGAGACACAGAGAGACAGAGAGAGAAAGAGAGAGAGGGAGGAGAGAGAGAGAGGGAGGAGAGAGAGAGGGAGGAGAGAGAGAGGGAGGAGAGAGAGAGGGAGGAGAGAGAGAGAGGGAAGAGAGAGAGAGAAAGAGGGAGGAGAGAGAGAGAGGGAGAAGAGATTTCTCTAACAGAAGCTCCTGTGGGTAAAATGGTCTCTTTCTTGCTGCTTGTCCATTTCCAAGCACAGCACTGGCAAAGGCAGTTCCACACTGGTGGGCTCAAGCAATCATTTAGGGGTACAGTGGGCATTGGTAGTAGTGGATGTGGGATGACATATAATATAAAGGGGACAACAATTGCTTGCTATTATTTGCAGGCAAAATCAAAGTCAGTTTTGAAAGAGACAGGAGATAGAAATATCTATCTATCTATCTATCTATCTATCTATCTATCTATCTATATTCACTTTGTTGCTCAGGCAGGCCTTAGACTCACTATGGGACCCATGCTGCACTCAAACCCCTTATCCTCCTGCCTCAGCCTCCCAGGAGCCAGGATTACAGATGCGTACCGCCATAGCTTATTCTAAAGACTCACTCAGCCTCCTTAGTTTACTAACGGGCTCTCTGGAGCCCAGAGACAGAGAAACACCCAAGAAGCACACACAGCTAGAACCCAGGTCTGCGAGCTCTTAATGCTTTTCCTACTGGGCCTGGCTGCCCTGCTGGGGAGAAGCTGTGCAGATCTAAGAGGCATGTCTGGGGCTGGTCTCAGTTCTGTGGAGAAATAGAACTTTGAGAAAAGCCTAGGCTGATCCCGAGGCTCCAGCCTGGTTCCTCAGGGCTCCTCAGTGCCCAGCGGAGGCCGAGTACCAGAGACCAGGATGCCAGAAGGGATTTGCAGAGCCCTGTTTGTCTTTATCTTCTTCCTCCCGGTGAGCATCTTAGACATAAAATGTGTGATGACTTTCAAAGAAACAAATCAGGACCATGCAAGAAAGATGCAAACTCCCAGAATCCGCTGTGCTTTGAGGAAAATGCAATGGCTTTATGATCTTTTAAGACACACAGGAGACAGCTTCTCCCGACAGATGGAAATCTCAGGTCATCTTGCTTCCTCCTGCTTTTCGTGACCAGACCTGATCGTATAAAGCTTTTAGCTTCAAATCTGGGTTCTGAATAACATTGGCTTAACCTGAAATTTGAAGCCAGCTTTTCTTTGCTTCTCGAGCAGGGGCTTCCTGCACCTTGCTCCCCTGAAGCTAGCTTCCAGAATCTTAATTCTACGAGCCATGGTTGACTAAGCCCAGCACTGGGTCTATTACATATTATTTGATTTGGAGAAGAAAAGAAAGATTTAAAGATATCATGCCCCTGTATACCTTTGCACTTTTCCCAGTGTCTGTCCATATATTTAAGCATATTATCCACAGTGTGGGTTTGGAGTTTCTCCCTGAATAAAACGGGTCTGAGTTTTTCTATAGCCTGCCTCCAAGACCTGGCTCTGAAGCACCACAGAAGGTCGGTCCCATTGCCTGCCTGGAGGGTGTGATGGGAATGGGCTTTTGTTTTTATTTCTGTAACCACCACCAAGCACGCAATCTCTTCTTGTGGCTCATACCCACAGTGCACCCACTGTGTGCAGCATCCCGAGGCAGGCTGGCATCTTCTTCCCCTCTTGGAACCAACTGCCCTTTTGCTTGCTAATCTTGGGTGGTACTTGCTCCCGGTCTGGCCTAATTCTTTTTCAGTTAATGTTTGCCCCAGGAAGGAAAGGGCTGTGTTAGTCCTTGTCCATGACTGCATCCCTGCTGTCAACACTTGCTGGGCTTGGTTGAAGGAAGGCTGAGTGGATAGGTGAGGACAGGTGAAGGGATCCCGATGTGTGCAGACCAAGTTTGCAGAGGGAAGGTATCAGTCGTAAATTCCACGTACAGGAGGTGAATAGGAATAGTTCAGGGTGAGCAGGAAGGCCCAAGGGTTCGCAGCAAAGACAAGGAGTAGTTAGAGCCCTAAGAATGGGAGCTGTAGAAGCACTGGGGCAGGATGGGAAGTGTCCTGGAAGAGGAGGTGTGTGCACTTGCACGCTGTGCCATGTGCAAGTGCTGTCTTGATTGACACTTGGTCTTCAGTGATGAGGATGGAAGCAGTTTAGAAAATGGCTTAAGACAAAAAGAGGGTGATTGTTCCCCCAGCTGCTCAAGTTTGCCTTTAACAAGATGCTCTTTGGCCTCGGAGCCTCCCTATAGTCTCCTGCCATTTCACCCCCACCTCTCTTCCTTTCCTGCCCTTCCCCTACTTGTGGTCCTTAGAAGCGCTTCCCAACTCTGCCTAGGACCTGTTCTTTGCATGGCTACATTGTATGCTTCTGTGTCTTGTGTTATTACACGGCTACATTGTATCCTCTGTGCCTTGTGGTATTACATGGCTACATTGTATCCTCTGTGCCTTGTGTTATTACACGGCTACATTGTATCCTCTGTGCCTTGTGGTATTACATGGCTACATTGTATCCTCTGTGCCTTGTGTTATTGCATGGCTACATTGTATTCTCTGTGCCTTGTGTTATTGCATGGCTACATTGTATTCTCTGTGCCTTGTGTTATTGCATGGCTACATTGTATACTCTGAGCCTTGTTTTATATGGTCTGTCAGTCAGTCTGCAATCATGCATTTACTAGTTTGATCATTGAAGTGGGCTTGTCCCATCTAGAATGCATGCCTTATTCCTGTATCCTCTCTTCTTGTTTGTCTTTTAGAAATTTAATTTGGGACCTAGAGAGATGGCTCAGTGGTTAAGAGCACACATTGCTCTCGAAGAGGACCCAGGTTCAATTCCTAGTACCCATATCCACTGGTTCACAACCACCTGTAACTAAAGTTTCAGGGGATCCAAGGCCCCTGGCCTCTGTGGGCACCTACATGTATATGCACATACCCTCACATAGACATATATGCATGTGTTAAAATCATTTTTAAAAGTTTAATATTCTCTAGTACAGAGTAGCACTTTAAATATTTGTTAAATTGAATATATAATTGTGTTTAGACGTATCCTGAGTCTTTCTGTTATTGTGCATTATTTAGTTTCTCGATAGAGGATCTTGCTGAGTAGCCCAGGCTGGCACGGAACTCTTGATCCTCTTGCCTCAGCCTCCTGAGTTCTAGGGTTACAGTTATATGTCGTCATACCTAGAAATCTCAGGACTTCTCAAGGAGTTGCCACTTACTTCTTCCCCCACTAAAGCAAGCATGTGGATGGAGGTGCTGGGGATGAGAACAGAGAAAGAGTGATTTGTATCAGGGATGATGCCTGCACGGGCTAATTTTTAGCAGTTCACAGCCCCAGCTGGTAGCATCAGGGTCACCGTGGCAGCCTGAGTTCCCTTAGTAGAGCCTATGGGGCCAATCCTGACTTAGAGAAAGTCACAGCTGGACAATGCCAGTTCTGCTCCCAAGAGACTCTGCAGAGGTGAGTTCAGGTCCTATCTAGGCTGCTCGAACCTGCAGAGTATGCAGTGTTCTCACAGGATCCAAAGACCCAGCGAATAACTTCAGTTGGCTCCATATCCTGAACCCTCACTCTGTGCTGCACCCTACATGGTGACCAGTGGCGCTGTCTGCAGGGATCCAGAGTCAAGCTGCCATCTATGGGGTGTCTCAGTGGAGGTGAGGCTCTGCCCTTCCAGCGTTCTTAGCTGAGAGGGACTGGTTGGCTTGGGAAGCCTCCAGACAAGGCAAGGTCTGTCTCTGGGAGCAACCAGTGGGACAAAGAGTGGAGGCCTTTGTGAGAGTTGGGAGGCTGGTTTCGTTTGGAATTTGTTGACTGGCTGAGAGCCAGGGTGCAGGGACTTTAGCTGAAGTCGGTAGGCAGAGAGCAGTCTTTTAAAAATTGGTATGATCTCCATGGCAGCAAGAAATTTGGTGGGTGCTCTGGGGTACAAGGTCACTGTGTCAGAAGTGGCTGGCACAGAATGACTGGGCAGAGTTCACTGAGTAGGAGCAAGCTGAGCATCTACGTGCTTGTGTGCATGCATGTGTGTGTGTGTGTGTGTGTGTGTTCATATGTGTGCAAGCACACAGTACACTTAGGTACATTGGACCCCTTTTAGTAAGGTCCCATAGTTGGTACTGACCAGCACAAGTACATACAGCAAACTCTCACATCTGCTGTCCTTGGTGGTCTTACAGACATGGTCTCCAGGGGACGGGCCATGAGGAAAAAAAGGTGCACTAGGAATGACATCTGTGAACAAGGTCAGGCACCCGGCTTGTTGGAGGCCAGTGTCTCAACAAAAGGAGGGGCACAGGCTTTATCTGGAGATTATTCAGAGAGACCTGATAGGTGTGGCCTACTAGATCATTCAGGCCGTGGCCCAGCCTTGTTTTGAAATGGACAAGGGATTGATTTTCTCAGGTAGTTTGTAAGTCACACCTAAAGGACCTTTCTGTAGAGCATGTGTGGGTGCTCTGAGCCTGTCAGTCTCCTTGGGGACCCTGAAAGGCCAGCACTCAGGTGAACACCCAAAGCTGGTATCTGTTCAAACCTCAGGCTCCACAGACAGCTCTGCCAGAGTGAGGCCCAGGGGTTCAGCACAGAATGCAGGCTCCATGGGTGGGGCTTTGACATGCCAGTGACAGCAGGGCAGTGTGTGCTTTTGTAGTAGGGCCCGGGATATGTGGTCAGCTAGGAAAGCTGACCCTTGGTGATAGGCACTCTTATAGAGCCCAACAGTGCAAGCAGAAGCCCCGCCTGGGCCTGTCCCCACAACCTCTCGTCAGTCTGCAGGGACATCTGTCCTAGAGAAACAAACCTGGGCAACCATAAGCCCCAAGGCCATTTCCTCGAAGGAAATCTGCCCTCAAGCTTGCTTTCATCCTGGCCAGGTCAAACCAAGGCAAACAAACCCAAGACACACAGTTCACTCCACTTCTCAAATTAATGCTTCATTATATTTTCTTTGAAATCTAGATACCACCCCCAGAGACAGACACAGTGAGTAGCCACTGTGGTAAACACTTTCTCTTTTAGATTTTATTTATTTACTTATTTAATATGTGTGAGTACACTGTAGCTGTCTTCAGACAGCCCAGAAGAGGGCATCGGATTCCATTACAGATGGTTGTGAGCCACCATGTGGTTGCTGGGATTTGAACTGAGAACCTCTGGAAGAGAAGCCAGTGCTCTTAACCACTGAGCCATCTCTCCAGACCCTAGAATATTTTCTTAACCCACACTTCTGGGTAGGCAAAGCTTTCAAGTTCTGAAACAAAACACAGCTGTTTCACAGGTACTGTCCATTCATGCTTACTACATGCAGTGTTCCAACTGTACTTTACTTATAGAAAATAAGACATTACACAGTATACACAGATTCTGGACATCAGTAAGAACACACCAAGCCATCTTTTCTTCCCTTTTCACACACACTGTGAACTACTCTTGGCACCCTGCGCCTTGTTTACCTCTCCCATAACTGGGCATCAGGAAGGTTTTGCATCTTGGTTCCCTTCTTTTTCGTGGCTGCATAGTTTTCCACTGTCCAAGCAATGTCAAGGTTTGTTTATTCTATTCTCTATGAACAAACAGGCTGTTTCCAGTTGTTTGTTCCAAGAACCTTGTGCACTTTTCACTTTCCACATGGACAGCTATAAAACATACTCCCAGAGGTCAGTTACCAAGGGACAGTGCACTTGTGATTGTGATAGGTTTTTGTCAAGTCATCTCTCACAGGTGTGTGACTACCTTCCTGGAACACTGAGTTACAGACTGGTCACAAATGTGTAGACTGAGGACCGGAGGGTCGGTAACACCCGTGACTAAGTTCCTAAGTTATCCTGAGCTCAAATCCTTGGGAAAAGAAACAGTTTCATTTCTCTAGGCCTGGGATTTTCATCTGTGAAACAGGAAAGGGAGTAATATCCCACAGTAGTTCCTTTCTTGCTTGCTGTAATGAAATTCCTCTTTATAAAGAAGCTTATCTGGCTCATGATTCTGGAAGTTCAAATTTGTGGTGCTGGCTCAACCTAGGCAAAGACTTGTGTAAGTGTGCACACACTTTCGTGGAAGAGAGAAAAGAAGAGAGGAGGAGGAAGGGGAGGAAGAGGAGGAAGAGGAGGAATAGACACCACCAAATGGAAAGCTGGGGGTGCAGAAAAACTAATCTTGTAATTCCACTAAATCTCTGCTCTCAAAGGTTCCACTCCCTATAAATCACTGACTATCAAACACTGGGGGCACAAATACAAACCACAGCACATATATAGGGGGTTCACTGGGAAAAGTAAAAGATATAACAGAAGGGCTTTGCACAGTGCCTGCTGTGTCATTCTGGGAGGCTAGCTCTGCAGTTACTAGCAGGTGACTGTCTGGACAGCCCCTCACCCAAAGCCTTGGTAGGGGTAGGCAGCTGAGCTAGAGGTTGTCAGCCCCTCTTCCCAGTCTCAAGGGTCTAGCTTTCTCTCCTTCGGTGACAGAATAGCCTCCACTTACCCCTTCTCTCTCCTGCTCACCAAAGGTATTCAGGAATCTCCAGTGCCGAATGGCCACTCACTTCCAGGCCGAGACTTCCTCCGGAAGCAGATGCGGGGAGATCTGTTCACACAGCAGCAGCTGGAGGTGCTGGACCGCGTGTTTGAGAGACAGCATTACTCGGACATCTTCACCACCACGGAACCCATCAAGCCAGAGCAGGTATGCCCATGACTCCGGACCACCACACTGGCTGCCCCAATGCAAACCTGGGCCAGTTGGCTGGATGCAGAGGCATCCGGCATGGTGAGGGACAGCTTCTTGGCAGAGTGGGGTTTTCATCGAGTTTGGCCAGTTTGGCTGGGCAAAACATTCCAGAAGGCCAGGAGGACTTGCTCGGGGGCTCTGAAGTGTCTTGCTGTGGTTGCACTGTCTCTGGCCAGCCACAGAGGCATGCGGCTCTCCTGGTGGTTCTGCCAGTAATGAACGGCGTGCCTTTCAGGGGCTTTTGAGATAGGGTTGTATGTGATGACCTTCTGGGTCGCTTCATGTGGTTTGGTCATCCTGTTAGTCAGGAACATGATGTAAAGATATAGAACCACTCCATGGCCAGGGTCTCACAATACCCATGATGCTTGACATCACAGATGTGGGTAGCCCAGACATGGCATCAGCCGTCAGATGGCCCTGCTATGACAGGTAAGTCTGACACTAGCTGGGCCCAGCACCCGAGCCTCTTGACACCAAGAATGTGAGCTACCTCAGGGAGCCTTTCTGTCACGGTGCCCTGAGAACCATGGTGACTTTTACAGATCCTTTACCAGTTCGTTTTTAGGTAGGGAAACTGAGGCTCATAGTGACAAAGCAACTTGCCTGAGGCTGCCCAGCAAGTGTTCACTTAATGCACACTGACAATTGTCTAGTATGGGTAAGGCACAGACTCAGACACTATGCATTCATCAGTGAGCAGAAAGGCTTGGATTTGCCCTAGGAAACCTATAGGTTTGTAGGAGAATTCCAGATGGTGCTGGGGAGATGTCTAAGGTCCTCTGAGAACCCTAACCAGAGACTGAGCCAGCTTGGAGGTTGCCATGGTGAACAAGTAGGCAAACAGCGAGTGCCAAGGCCCTGAGCTGGGAGGAAGGGAGGTGTGGAGCCATCCTGTGTGTCTGGGATTCAGGACACAGGGTGGGAGGTGATGCTGGAGGGTCTCCAGAGAGGATCTGGTCTATGGACTGTGGGAGGATGCTGCTCCTTCTCGGACAAGTTAAATGACATCTCTCCTGCAAGTGGTATGGCCATAGGCACTGGGCAAATGTGATTCCATCCCAGAGCCTGGGTTTGGGGGAGAAGAGTTGACTTCTATCACAAGCAGCTGTTTTCTACACCCGAATCTTTGAGAGACGGTAAAAGCCACATTCCGTCTGAGCCGTGTGACAGTCCAGTCACTAGGGACCAAGGGGGAAGTCTCAGGGCTGGGTACCTGGTCTGGCTTTCCCACACAAGGTTGTCGGCGTCTCTGTTAAGCCAGTATGAATGAGACAGATGCTGAGTCTCAGCAACTCCCTGTGTTTTATGGGAGTCTGCCAGAATCCCTGAGGATGCACTCCACTTTATATACTTATCAGGCATCTCAGAGCTGTCTAGGCACCCCCCCACTCACTGGGGTGCTCGCTGGTCCAGTACATTTCCTGCAGTGACAGGCTTGAGGAGACAGAGGCCCAAACTAGGTATCATTTCTGTCAACACCTTCACAAAATGGTCTAACGTGAACTCAGGAGCCACACACAAACGAGAAAGTTCTCCGGGTGTGGAGTGCTGGCTAGGGAGAGAGGGTGTTAATTATTTTTAGAGGGTGCACCAAGAGCTACAGCGCTGAGGAGGAAATGTTTCCCGGGATCCCAAGAACAAGGCTACAAGGGCTCAGGTGGAGAGGAGGCCCGGGTTGCGGCTGTGGGAAGGTGTGTCTGTGGTGTCCTTCAGAGCGCTGTGGCCTGGTGCAGGCCTGCCCGTGCGTTCTGAGGCAAGTCCAGCAAGGCAGGATGACTGACCCGGTGTTTTCTGGTTAGTCCGCTTCACCTGTCTGTGGCGTGCCGTAATGAGGAGAGATGGAAGGTGAGGCTGTAAGACCGCCCTGCGCACACGCAGGCACTGGACTATGAATGACACACCCCCGTGCCCTGTCCCCATCACTGTGGACAAATGGTGGTGGCTGCTGGGGAAGGCACGTGCATGAAGGGTATGCATTCTCTGAGTCCCCTCCTGCTCACGTCCTCTGACTGACTGTTCACGGTCCCTGCCTGTGACCCTTGTGATTCCCCAGAGTGGTATGGAAGTGACGCTAAGGAGTAGGCCTCTGGGCTGATGGGATAGAGACTGGCCACTTTATTTATCTGACAGCAAGTCAACCCCCCCCACCCCAGTGTGTCTCTGTGGCTTAGTGGCCTGGCCCAGGCCTTGATGACACTTTCGCTGGATAATGTGATGGGGACACTGATTTGAGACCTGCCTCTGCTCTGGTGAACACCTCACTCTTTTCTGGACTTCACTTTTTTATTTGTGTAGTCACAGTGGACAGTGATAGCAACAGCATCCACCTAACATCAACAGCAGGGGTATCCTCATCTAACAGCAGGGGTATCCCCATCTAACAGCAGGGGTATCACCATCTAACAGCAGGGGTATCCCCATCTAACAGCAGGGGTATCCCCATCTAACAGCAGGGGTATCACCATCTAACAGCAGGGGTATCCCCACCTAACAGCAGGGGTATCCCCACCTAACAGCAGGGGTATCCTCATCTAACAGCAGGGATATTCCCCACCTAACAGCAGGGGTATCCTCACTAACAGCAGGGGTATCCTCATCTAACAGCAGGGATATTCCCCACCTAACAGCAGGGGTATCCTCACTAACAGCAGGGGTATCCTCATCTAACAGCAGGGATATTCCCCACCTAACAGCAGGGGTATCCTCACTAACAGCAGGGGTGTCCCCACTGAACAGCAGGAGCATGATATTGGTCAGCTTTCCAAGACTTAGTGAAGCCCACACTAGAACTTCCTTCAAGCTGGGCCATACCTCTGAGGCTCTGATTATGGGTCTGAGCTTTACACAGACTTCATATCCATTTTTAGGCCTAGGACGGTTGAGGCCACAGAACTTGAGTCTGATCTCAGGCTCTTCTCTGTCCTAAGTTGTGTAAGATGGTGTCACAGGTTTTTGTGTTTCTGGGGTTCTGGGATCAGTCCTTGGATTGGCTACTGTTCTGCCCAGCCTTCCTCCGACAGTCATGTGTTTTTCAGGATGAACATGAGCCTGGACGAGTTACCTACCCAATTCCTGGGGAAAACACCAGCAGATTAGGGTCAGGTTGGTCCTGAGGTACTTCAGTGGACAGGTTGTGCTAAGTTCTGCTCTAAGGGTGGCCGTTTCTGACTCAGGCCATAGAGAAATTCAGAACTTCCTTTTCTTGGTGGAAGGGGTTAACGAGACCCCACTCTGGGGCAACGAAACACTTCCTTCTCCAAATGGTTATCGAAAAAGCAATTCTGTTTTCCCTATATGGGGAGTGGATAAAAACCAACCTACCGGAGCAGAAGAGGTGTGTGGGGAGAAACGGCTGATGTGTGTATGTGTGTGTGTGCATGTGTGTACACGTGTGTGTCCAGAAGGAATCTGCTTTAGTAAAACTCGAGTTGGTGCTGGCTGTCACTGTGGTGGGCCATAGCTCTAGCAGAGTGGGGTCCCTCCTCCGGCCACCGAGAGGACGCAGCCGATTGCTGCCTGCCGTATTTACCCTCAGCAGACTATTAACCAACACCAGGCTATTAATCTGGCTTTTGAGCCTTCACTAAAGCCCATAAAAGCTCACAGTTGTCAAATGGAGTTCATTTTAATTTCCTTTCAATCACAGTAAATTATTCAGGTGATAAATCAGCTGGAGCAGGCCTCCTGGCTGTAATAGAAACCCTAATTCCTGGCTAATTATCCAGCCCATTGCTGCCAACAGATCAATACGGGCCGCAAAATGGAACAGGCCCAGGGCCCTCCCTCCCATTGGGCCAGAGACAGAGAGACAGCTGGGGAAGGGGGCCGTGCTGCTGACCTCCTAGGAAGTTCAAAGGTCACAGAGGGTTAAATCGGGAGATGGCCTGTTCCTTGTCTAACAGAAAGCCACCAGAAGCACCCCCTGCTCTCCTGAGAGGCTTTGCCCACGGCATGGTAACTCTTCTCTAAGCCAGCAGGTTGAGGTTTCTAAGCTTTCCTGGTCCCATGAGCATCCTGTCCCTGGGAAAGGGCTGGTTTGTTGGCATCACCCAACAAGACTGATCTTGTTCTTCAGGGATAGACTCAGGAGCTACCAGGAACCAGAGGTCTAAGCACTGCAGGGGAAGGTAAGGCCCTGGCTTCAGAGGGCTCCTTTTTTCTCCCTGGTGGATGTCTGTCCTGCCATGAGGGATAGACAGACAGGTATGCCAGGCCAGACAAGCGGTCCCTGAGGCTGTCTGGAGGGCTGAGCAGATCTGGGCCTGTGGAGATGGTAGCTGTAGAGAGTATTGCGGACAAGCAGGACAGCATGGGCACAGGTCAGAAGGAACACCGTCATCCTAGTGACAGGCAGCCAGGGACTTCCATCTCAGAACCATGGAACCCAGAGGTGGGGACATTTGGTGTTGCTTTGGAATCCCAGATCCTGGAGAGCCTGTGTGCTGTGGTCTGGACAATGCTCCCTCTGAGGGTTTTCACAGGGACCTCTTGCCTCTTGCGTCACCCCCTTTGACTACTGGTTCTTTCCCTGATCTTTCCCTGCAGCCTGTCCCCACACAGGGACTGCCATGGTTCCCCCTTTTACAGGACCTTTCACTGCCCTGTGTCCCTTTCCTTGCCCACAAGAAGCTCTTGCTCTGGCTAGGCCTTACCCCACCACAATGCACGGGCTGGGCGGCTTCTGTGTCAAGAGGGTCGCTAAGCGTGTCTCTCGGGACGTGTAGAAGCATGCACCTGCGTGTGGACACTAGGAACGCCATAAGTACCACTATCTTCGTAACGTTCACACTCGAAGCTGCTGACGACTGCTCCCTGCACGGAGCATCAGCCTATACCTGAGTGTGTCCACGCTCACCTGGTCCAGGAGAGTCAGCTATGGCTCCATAAAAACACACCTCTTGTCTCCTGTTTGAACTCGGACGTCACAGAGTGTCGGTTACTACTGGGTAGTGTCATGTCCAGCACCGGTTCACTATTCACTGCCAGATTCAGCACAGAGCCATACTTGACACATCTTCCTACCAGGCCACAAGAGTGAGACTGGTACAGTGTCTTAGTAAGGGAGCACAGGAGCCCGCAGTCGCCATCAGAAGTGAACAGTCACCCTCGGCAGGGAACGGCTGTGGCCGGGTAGAAGTTGAGCATAGATCTCATTCCCCAGGGAGGGTAAGAGGGATACAGAGCACCCTCCCCCCAGACACACAGACACACACAGTGCACACACACAGATGCACATATTCATAAATGCACACACAGACATAGAGATGCACACTCACAGATGCACACACAGACACAGAGAGTCACACACATAGATGTATAAACTCACAGATGCACACACACAGATGCACACACAGATGCACACACTCACAGATGCACACACAGATGCACACACTCACAGATGCACACACAGATGCACACACTCACAGATGCATACACAAACATAGAGATACACACACAGATGCACACACAGATGCACACACTCACAGATGCACACAGAGACATAGAGATGCACACACTCACAGATGCACACACAGACATAGAGATACACACACACAGATGCACACACTCACAGATGCACACACAGATGCACACACACAGATGCACATACACGTTTCACTTGAACGTCTTCTTGTCTTTGGAATGAGAGTGTGATACGGAGTGTTCAGTAACTCGAGCTTTCTAGAGCCCCAGAGGCACTCTAGGTTACCCCTTCTAAACCCCCAGAAGTACCCTAGGTTACCCCCCTCTTACCGTTCCACCATTCTTATCTCTAGAGACCCAAGTGTGAAAATGACCTGGGCTCTGAGGGTTCAGCCTCCTTGGAGGTGCTGTCTAGAGACTGCATTGGAAATATCCACCTGTCCCGCAGTAGCTCTGAAAGCATTTCCTAAGATAAGATAAGATAAACATTCTTTTTCTTCCTGTGGATCAAGCTCAAGGGTGGATTCCCCAACATCCGAGTGTCTGTTTTGTGAAGCACGGAAATTCTTGTGGGGTGACCAAGTGAGGTGTTATGGTACAAAAGCACAGAGCCCTCGCCTTTAGTGATGGTTTGGGGCTGGCCTCTCAGGCTGTGGTTTCTGCATCTGTGGTGCCGAGTTGGACTCAGACATCATTGTGATTCGCTTAAGATCTCGCATCCCGGAAGGTGTAGGAGTAATCGAAACCCATCTCTTATTTTTATTCTGTCACGTTTACATTTCTGTTCTGCCCCCCTTTGATGGTAGGCAGCTCCTGTGTCTGTGGGGTTTAAGATCACAAGCGAATTGTCGCCGAGCCGCCTGCGCTCTGCCGGGTTGTCCTCTCGTTCACTTATTCAGTCATTCATCAGGAAATTTTACAGACATGCCGTGTCAGTGACGCGGGCCACCTGTGCTGCGGCGTGCGGCAGGAAGAGACGATGACTGGCTGGCACAGCCTGAGCTGCTGTGTGGGGAACTGACTGAGGAGGGGTGTTTCCCCTCGAAATATGCTGAGCGAGACTTGCAAGTTAAACAGGAGAGGTCTGGGATGAAGGAGTGCTCGCCTAGCACGCACAAGCCCCTCATCGGTCCCTGTGCCACACGATCTAAGTACAGTAGCACCTAGAATCCCAGCGCTTTAGAGAGAGAGGCAGGGGGACCGGAGGTTCGGTTGTCCTTGGCTACATGGTGGGTCTGGGCCATCTTGGATTCTATGAGACCCCCGCTCAAAGAATAAAATAACAAATTAAGGACAGAGTAACTGGTCATTCTTATCCAACTGCTCGCTTGTCTGATAGCTTTGAAGCCACGCTGGGAGTTTGGCTTAAGAAACTTAGTATTCACAAAGCTCTCCAAAATTATAGAAACGATCTGTTCCTGGTTTATGAATTATTACTGTTGTTATTATTGTTAATTTTTAACACACAGATTCGATTGTTACTGAGGTTGGAGCCACCTCAGGTTCCCATCCCATTTCAAATGAGAGATGAGCTACCCTAAGAACAACAGTAAAATGCTTTTGCTGTGTCTGAGGTTGGGAGACGGGTGAATCCTCAGGGGCTAAAGCTAAGAAAGGACTCAGAGTCAGAGCTCCTGGAGCTGGTAATGTCCTGATGGCTCAGGGTGCCCGTCGTGGGTCATTTCTAGTGAACGGGTTAGAGTTGGCTGCAGATTTTGGCAGAGCATGGCCTAGGTGATTTGGGAGTTGGAACCAATATGCTGGCAAACTGTGTCAGGGCCGGAAGGCCCATGCTGTCTCTGAAAAGAGCCACGGGCCAGGCCCACTCTTATCTAGAGAGAATCTGGCTGCACAGAAGTCAGAGGACAATGCAAGGTTCCCATAGAACGTTGAAAAGCACGAGAACACTTTCATCTCAGCCTCTCTATAACCCGCTGTGCCCCATGCCTACAGAGTGAGCCACCGCCACTGAAAGAAGAACCTCGAGGTTTAAAAGATGTAAACTCTGAAAGATAATGCAAATGATCTAGAGCATCCAACTCCAAAATCCCAAGATGGCAGACAATTGAAAGAAACCATGAAGGGGCTGTGGTGATGACAGACGGGAAACTACTGTATAAAACAAAACATCCTTAGAGAAGAAGGGGGTGGGGGAGAAACAGATGAGAACATTGTGTCTTTCGATAAATGTGGTTGGTACCCATTAAAATTAAAAATTCACTGGCAGGGTAAATGCCTGTTAAAAGACACCTGACTAGAAAAGCAATGGTTTGGATGACAAGAGCTGAGGAACCAGAAACAGCAGAGAAAGATAAAAAGGGGAAGAAATACCATCATAAACGCCTAGACTTATCCTAAGCACCCACTTTCCTGCATGGGCAGGCTGAGGGCGTAGGTCGGCCGTACAGTGTCTGCCAGAGGCCTTATCCAATTGTCACCAGCACAGTGAACAAGATCGTCGTGAGATGTACAGTGGCGTGTGCCTGTCAGCCCAGAGCTGGGGAGGTAGAGACACAGGCAGATGGATGGGGCGCACTGGGCGTCCAGGTCAGACCCGTCTGGAGAGCCCTGAGTGAAAGACCCTGTCCTCACAAGGTGGGTGGAGGAATGGCGTCGGGGCTTTACTTCTGACGTACACACCCTGAACCCCCAGGGATACTAACGTGTGACTAGCACGTCCAGTCTCAACTCTGAGATGGAGTGTAGAAGATGCCATCCCCATCGTCACAGAAGAAATAAAGCTGAACACACGGAAAGTAAACGGACTTTCTGGAGAATTGAGAGAACCGAGGTCACGGGGTAAATGGTTTGCTACAAACTCTGAAAAAGCACAAGAAACCCGATAGAAATCGAGTGAACGCCGAACCTCGGCCTGAAGTGCCATTCGCTGCATCCCTGGTACTTTGACGTGTTGTGTGTGCACATCAGGACCTCCGTCCGTGTGACATGCTGGAGACTGAACCCTTGGACCTTGGGTGCATTGTACCTCTGAGTGAGAACCCAACCCCTCATGTGCATATGTCAACAACAACAGAAGTAAGCAAGAGAGAAACTTGCAGACATCATGAGAGAAACTACACCCGGCACAGATTTCAGACACATTAGAGAACGTAGGTTGTAATTGATATGTTAATAGACGGAACGGAAAAAGGGGCAGCATGCCAAAACTCGGACGATAGCAAATTATGAGAAGGCTCGAAGAAAACGCTAGAAATAAAAAAGGAACAGAAAGAAACAGCTCGGGCAGGCTCGTCAGTAGACTAGAAAAAGCTTGGCAGAGAATAACAGAGCCTGAAGATACGTCAACAGGAAGCCCCCGAACTGAAGCTCAGAGAGAGGGGGAAATACAAAAACATACTCCAGACTGTGGAGAAACTTAAAGAGAAGCCACAGATATGTCATGGGAACGTGAGGACAGAAAAAATAATAAATATTTGGAATAGTGGTGGCCAAGGATCTGCTGAAGAGACTAACCCACAGATGCAAGAATCTCAGAGAACCCCAACCACGACAAACACCCAGATATCTACGTGGAGGCATGTTACGGCCGAATGCCAGATGATTGAAGACAAAAATCACAAAAGAAATGAGAAAATAGAAACCCACCATTTTTCCAGGCACTGTGGTGTGTGCCTTTAATCAAGGTACTCAGATCCCTGTGAGTTTGAGGTCAGATTGAGCTGTACAGTGAGACCCTGTCTCAAACAAACAACTGAAATAGAAATAAAAACCTACTGTGTTATTAGAGGAAGGAAGTAAAGAATTACTGTGGTTTCTGATCAGAAACTATGGAAACAGAGAATGGGGTTTGATGTTTAATGTTCCAAACGCTTAAGGATGTGCCTCCTGATAAGCCAGCCGCTCTCCAGTGGGTGGCCCGGATCCAGGAGCCACAGGCAGCGCAAATTGGAGTTAACGGGATATTAAAAACAAAACAAAACATAAAAGGATATGAAGCTGATGGGGTAGGGAGGAGGGGGAAGATCTGGGAGGAGTTATGGGGAGGAGTGGGACTTAATATGATCAAAATACATTATAAGAAATTCTCAAAGAATGAACAAAACGTTACTGAAGGGGCTGGGGAGGTGGCGTGGAGGTCAGGAGCACCGTGTGGCTCACATCCCTCTGTAGGTCTAGTTCCAGGGAGTTGTGACATCCTCTCATGACCCCCATAGGCACTGCACACATGTGATGTACACAACACAGGGGAAACACCCGGCACACTTCACAAAGTTGATACACCCGGAAACATTAGAGAGGGAACGTTTGCGTATCTGATGGAGTGGGGATGGTCCAGGAAATTCAGCTGCACAAAGAAGGTCGCCAGGGGAAGAAGGAATGAGAAGATGTAATGTAGTTTATGGTTTTTATTATTCCTAACTGGCCTAAAACCATGAACATACATTACCAGTCATAACATTGGGAATGGGGGGGTACTATGAATAGATACAGGAAATGAGCTGCAACAGTGTCCTGGTGCAGAGGAAGTGGGAAGCGTACCAACAGTGAAGAGAAAGGAGGCCATTTTTACCAACAGTGAAGAGAAAGGAGGCCATTTTGGAGGCAGACTTATCGATATAAACATGTATTGCGAATTCCAAGGAGAGTGCTGTAGTTTGTAAAACTTTATAAAAAGCACAACTAACAAGAAAGAGAATGGGATCATGGGAGGAGTGAAGTGGGGCCGGGGGTAGGGGTGGGGCCCGAGGTGGGGGAGGGGCCTGAGGTGGGGGAAGGGGTGAAGCGGTGACCTAGTTCTCACAATAGAGAGCTGTAAAGAGTAGATATTAATTCAGTTCTGTTAAAAACTACACCAGAGTAAGTGGTCCAAGTGTACCCATTGAAGGACAACAAAGGGCAGAGTGTTTAAGAAAAGCCAGAGCACAAAACACAGAAGGAGAGGAGGTTTTAAGAAGTCACAGACACCAATGCGTTGATGAATTACGGATCATCTAAATGGATTATTCAGGAAGTTCTATGGAAAGACTGTCAAAAACATGGCTAGTTTTGGGGGCTTTATAAACAAGTAGGAAAAGAGATAGTCATGACAGTCCCGACAGGGATGATTTAAGTCACAGCATTCTAAGCCCTCATACTGACCAGGTAGAGGGCAGGCGTGTGAGAAGCCACAGGATGTGGCAGGGATAAATTCAGGGTCCCCAGTAGCACATGCCATTAGGTGTGACAGAACTCACAGCTTCCAGAGCAGAAGGCACAGAGAGAGACACAGAAAGTTCTCAGGAAACTCAGTGGAGAGCAGGGGAGGGGAAAGACCACCAAGGAAATGAAACAAACACTGAAACCCGTTACAGATAAACCGACAAGGCAATATTCAAGATAAAGTTCCCAGATAATGGGATATGCAAAATGACCAAGACATACAAGCATGCTATTTGCAGAAAACAACATAAAACAAAACCAGACAGAACAGAAAGAAGAAGAAAATAATCAATGTTATACAGACACAGCGCCTATATTACACAGACCCATCAATGCTACCCAAGAACGTCACCTGGTAAAGAAAGTCTAAGGTCCCAACCCCCCTCAAAGACAAAGAGGCCAGTATTTAATGATAACAAAACAATTCCTAGGAAGATATTAAAGCAATCTTAACTTCTACACTCTTAGCCTTAGAGTTTCAAATATCAGAAGTAAAAATCACAAGTGGACAATCCTGAGATACCTTGTGAAGACTTTAACAAGGGCTCGTGCTGACGAAAACGGAGCAGGGTTGTTTGTAAAACCTGGTGATGTGGTGAAGGAGCTTCGATGAGCTCCACACCAAAACAAAGCAGCAGAATCGTAGGCTCTTGAAACCTGCGGACTGGGAACAGAGAGAACTTGCAGGAGGGATAACTCTTCAGCGGGGACAGCAAGTCTGAACAACTCCAGTAGCCACCTCAGAGACCATAATGTCTGATCACAGCGCAATGAAATTCAAAGTGCAAAGTCCGTGAGGCTGGAGACACGGCTCAGCAGTTAAGAGCACTGGCTGCTCTCCCAGAGGACCAGGGTTCGATTCCCAGCACCCACATGGCAGCTCATGACTGTCTCGTAATTCAGGTGATCTAACACCTTCACACAGGCATGCATACAGGAAATAAAAACAAAATACAAACGAGTAAACCATTTTAAAAGGATGCACAGTCCAAAGAACATATTCGAAGATTCAAAACAAGTCCCAGCGCCATGACTTAGTGGGTAAAGATGCTTGAAGCTTGGGACCTGTATTCCATCCTGAGCACTTTTCTACATGGTGGAAGAATGGAACTAATTTCTACACTTTTAAAATGATTTCCATCTGTGTGTCATGACACTCAGTACTCACACATCACACACACACACACACACACACACACACACACACACACAGTAAATGTAATTTCCTTACTTTTAGAAAGGTGATTAAAATAAAACAGGGCGTTTCTTCCTTGGAGCCCTTGTACCTAGGAAGATTCTCTCTTAGTTTTTCTTAATAAATCTACATTTTATTTGCTCAAAACAACAGCAAAATCAAACCCAGAAACATCCATGATAAACTTGCTGAGGGAGAAGGGGAGAGCCATGTGTCAAAAATTTGAAATCCTGGTCAAAAAATACAAGAGATGAGAGCATCTAGCCCTGTGCCTCCCCCACAGCCCAGCCATGAAGTCAAAGCAGCTCCTGGAGAGGGTCTTGACTAGCAAACATTAGTCTGTTTACCTGCATGTATGTTTGCGCTATGTGAGTGCAGGCTCTGAAGAGGCCAGAAGGTGGCGCCATATTCCCTGGAACCGGAGTGCTAGGAACAAACCCTGGTCCTCTGCAATAGCAGCTGGGGCTCTAACTGCTGAACCATCTCTACAGCCCCAAGATGCATATTTCTTTAAAGGTAAAAGTCTAATGATTAAGTTCTCAACTCAGAAAAAGGCATGACAGAAGGCACACAATGCAAAAAATAAAAAAATAAAAAAATCTAAATAATAAATCAATACTAAACCAAAGTGAAAGGCTCTCTTCCTCCACCTCACCTAACCTGCCTCCAAAGTTGTCATTCGAGGAACTGGAGCTGTCTGGCCTGGAGGAAAAAAAAAACCAACCTAATGGCTACTGAGGGTTTAGTCTGACTCAGGAGGGGCAGAACCAGGGCCTCAGGACAAATCAGGAAGAAGCAACTCCTGCCTTTCGTCTTGGGGAAGAGATGGATTTAGTCATTCCTATGTTCTGGACTAAGGACCAACTGCTTGCTGCAGCCTGTCATTCATGCATTTAAGATGAACCTGGAAGTCCTGGGGTCTCTGAGGACTGGCAGGATTGTCATCTTAGGCTGTCATTTAGGACAGACAGTGGTCTCTGGGCTCCCAGCAGAAAGGGGTCTTCAGAAGAAGAGCAGGGAAGGAAGGTAAGGAGGCAGGACATCCACAGGCTCAGGGCTCGAGTGTTAGAGGTGGATCAGCCTTCGAGGCAGAGTAAGGTCCTACTCGTGGCCAGAGGCTGGGGCATGTGCCTCTAGAGTAGTGATTCAGGGATGTTAGGGGCAAGTGAGTCCGGAGTGGGAGGTCTGGAGAAAGCTGGAGCTGTCTGGTGTCTGAGCAGAGTGAGTGGAGACCCAAGGAGATGCTGCAGAGACTGCAGTGTGGAGCTGATGAGGCACTGAGGAGAAGCCCGCAGCCCCCAGCCTTGTTCAGATCCCCGGAGAGGCTGGCCTTCCACTGGAGAGGGTGTCAGAGATCTGACAACAGTGTTACAACCTGTTACACTGGCTGTGAGCTTCTGGAAAGAGTAGCAGGTTTACTTGCAGGGTGCGTGGAAGCCCTCCTGCTCTCTGACCGCTGGTTATCATCACTTCCTGGCAAGGATTCCTTTTTCTACCTTCGTGGATAAAGGTATTTAGACATAATAGAGTACCAATGCTTTGACGCAATGTCTCATATCTAACACAGGGACAATAACAACGCCTTTGTCACAGGGGCTCAGCAGGACTCTAGTTCCAGAGTCCAAGAAAGGACCCAGAAAATCCTATTGGCAGGGCAAGGTGGGACAGAATCCGGTTTGCACCGGGAGTTAGTGTGCCTAGAACTGGGGTGGAGAGGAGCACCGTCCTGAGGTGCCGTTTGCCTGTGGTGGCAGAGCCTTTGTACCTTTGAGTGGCTGGAACTTTCTCCTCCCCGGACTTTCTCTGCTTCCGTTGGCTACAGATTAGTACAGTGCCGGCTGCACTGGCAAATGAACTCAGGCTTCTAGAGGAAATCCCGTTAAAGCAATCAAAATAACAATTTGTATCACTTTCAGGACTCCTGGCGGAGGAGCTAAGAAACCTTTGTAGTAAATTATTAACTCTGGTTGGACACAAGGACTTCTGCAAGCAACAGTATTTCTTGCTTTCTTTCTGGAGAACACGCAGGAGTAGGGTTTCCTCAAAGGGAGGGAGGAGGTGTTACAAACTCAGACAAGGGGTTCTGAGGAACCGGCCAGCAGGGCTTGGATTATGGCTCCTACTGGAAAGAAGGGAGCATGTTCCCAGAGACACTTGTCACTGTCACTGTCTGAAGGCTACAGATCGGGCTCCTGCCTGCCTCAGCCTTCTGTCTGTGGGACTGAGCACAAAGTGACAGGGAGGGCAGAGTAGGGGTTTCCAGGTAGAAAGGAAAGGGGGAAAGGATGAATGACAAACAGTTTAGAAATAAGTGTGCTGTCTGGAAGGGGGGATCCGCATTGGCTAGAGTTAGGGGTGCATCAGCGTATGTGTGTTTAATGTACTGTTTGTCCATATGTATACACATACTTAAGTAATATATGTGTGTGCAATCTGGACATTGCACACAGCTAATCAGTGTGCACCACCTGATTTAATCCTGTAGCGAGCCCTTTCAGGAAAGTCGTAGACTTGTGGCTCCCGAGACTGCATTTGGATCTGCTGTGGCTTCACTATGGGACATTCTTTAAGGAGCCAAGCATATTCATCTCTATGAGTAATGATGAAATCTGGGGACCAGATTACAGAGTGGGACATCTGGAGAAAGCCTCCCTTGTTACCTGTCTTTGACAGCATGGGCGAATCTCTGGTTAGGATTTTTTTGGGTCCACTTTCGATTCTCTTCAGGAACTAAGGGAGAAGCTCAGTGGTGGGCTGTGTGCACGGCGTATATAAACCTCGTGTGTACACACAGAGACCAGCATGCATATTTAGGATTTGGGAAAAGTGATCTGTTGCACCAGCTGACTGATCATTCTGTGCCCTTCTGGGGGTTCGAAGCTAAGTACTGAAGTGGGCCGTGGGCTCTCAGCCTGTTACAGGCCTGCCTAGTGATAAAGAACTCACTTCAAGTGTCTCCCGGGATGTGTCCCAGCTAACCAGAAAATTCTAGATAAGCTAATATCATTTTAGTCCACAGAAGTCCTTGTGCCCAGTGCCTGGCTTCTCTTCCATTTTCTGATACTCAGATCATTTTGTCTGTACTCTGAGGACAGGAACGACCTTGACAGATGATCTCGCGTAGGACTGAGCAGGTTAGCTAGCAGAAGATCGTATGGGGGTCCACTACTGGGGTAGATTTGGGGTAGTTATTTTCTAGGGGTTTCAGTCTAGTGTGTCTGAAAGCAGGTTCTGGATTGTTGTAGGGAAGCCTGTTTTTCTAGAGCTACAATGGACAGTTTGGATTTCTCTAGGTCCCTGGCTTGCTCTAGGAGTTGCCCATGGCTGTCCCACCTGTGCTCCGGGGAACACACGCAGGAATGCACGGACTGTGATGACACTAGTGGTGGCATTCTGGAAGCATTCTGCAGCCATGGCACGAAAGAGCCTCAGCACTGGGACAGTCACTTCCTGGTGGAGCAGGGGCTGTCAGCATCCTCTCTTTGATGGTGTGAGTGTGTGCACTCTTTCTTTTATGGACCTGTGAGTGTGAGTATACAATTTATATTTCAGGGTGCTGTGTATGTAAACATACTTCTCCTACAGGGTGAGTTGTGTGT
Organism: Micromys minutus; assembly: GCF_963924665.1. Taxonomy (NCBI): domain Eukaryota; kingdom Metazoa; phylum Chordata; class Mammalia; order Rodentia; family Muridae; genus Micromys; species Micromys minutus. Next base: position 38,332,578 of record NC_137963.1, read on the forward strand.
GTGTGTTTCTGTGTGGAGTACTCAGTTAAATGCTGTCTTGTACCTGACCACATTGCTTTATAATATCTGAGCAGCTGCAATGCTAAGCATTGGTCTACGTGCTTTATATACACTAACTCATGTGATACCTTCACAGTCCTCTGGGGTGGAGAAACATTTGTTGCCTTAATTTTACAGAATAGGAAATATTCTATTTCTTAGACAGAATTGCTGAGTAACTTTCTAATGGTCAAAAAGCAAGGAGGTTGCAGTGCTGAGATTTGAACACTGGATGTATTTTCTTTTTCTGAGAGAACTGGACCAGTAGATGGAATTTTCTAGAAAAAATAGCTGTGACTTTATTCTCGGAAAATAAAAGTTGCTGTTTCCCTGTTCGAATCAAACTATAAATAGCAATCCCCTCTGACCATCTGCTTGGTTTTTTTTCTTTTGACATCAATTCCTTGTTGGGAGATCCTAAAAGCAGCGCTGGTCAAAGCCAGCTATTCAAGGGGAGCTTTACTTCCTTTGCTTTCTTCCGGCAGACAGGAGTGTGGTTATATGCGTCCCAAGTGTCTTCCAGATCATAGGCTTCTGACAGGGCTAAATTGGTAAGGATTCTAAGGTCTGTAGCTCTGTGCTGGAGAGGACCCAAGACACTCTTCTATGGATACCCTTCGGTGGTTGTCTGTGGGTGGCTTCGGCTTGGGTCTCTTTCAGGTCACTAGCCTGGCGGTCTGCATCTACCTGAAGACCCAGCAGCTTTCTTTGGCTTGTGCATGTGGTACTTGGGGAGAATTCCTGGGCACTGTACATCCTCTCTGTCTTCCACTTATTCCGAAACTCTTTTGGTGGGGTTCCTGGGTCATCTGGATGGTGCCCTGAGTGTCACTTTCAGAGCTGTACTTTGAGGTGGTCTCTGACTCCATCCGTGGGAGGCACCTATGGAGATCGCCATGTGGAATGCACCCAGCAAAGCCTCAGCTGGTTCTTGGAAGGCCCGAGAGAAATAACGACTGGACTGAGAGCAAGTCAGAGTGCTAAGTAACCCATGGCTCACCTCCCGTGGGCTCTGAGAAGCCTCACCAGTTTCTCCAGGTGGCAGTGAGGGCCACGTGTGGTTTCTCCTGCGTCAACGTCATAAGCCTCTCATTTGATCGTAGTCTTTGGGGTGTGGGGAGCGGGAGTGTAATCAACTGCAGGATCTTGGACGTGTTAAGTAGCCTAGCTAAGTCTCAGTTTGTCTACCAGCTCTCTGGAGGTGTGCGAGGTTCAGCTGAGAATGTCTGTGAGATGTGACCGTGTGTGTGGACTTGTCACTGGCTATGGTTCTCATTGCTCTCCCTTGGAGATGACATGTTTTTACCCTGTATGTGAGCACATGTGGAGGTCAGGGGACAACTTGCAGGAGTTTGCTGCTTCTAACATGTGAACCCTGGCTGTCTAACTCAGGTTGTCGGGCGTGGGGACAAGCTAGTGCCCTTACCTGTTGAGCCGTCTCACTGGCTCCCTGGTCCCATTTTAGGCTCTGCTTCAGCCTTTCCTTTCTTCCCTCTGTGTCTCTCTGTATTCTTTTTTTCCATGTGAGTGTCTTTCAGCCTTTCCTGGACAGTGGGAGGTGAGCAAGGGACCATACAGAGTTAACAAGCTTGACAGTGACTCTGGGAGTTGTTGGTCCCTCTGATTTCTCTGTCTTACTGTACAGGGACTTTTATTATGAAAAACTCACTGAGATGGTATTTACCCTCACTTCGTGCCTAGTGCTCCGGATTCTTTTCCTCCTAAGTCATCTGCAAAGATGTCACTTGTGTCTGTGTGAGTACACGGAGGTTGAACTAACTCACAAACTAAGCTACATCTCCAGGAACATTGAAGTCGGCACATTCTCCGCTGTGAGACCAAGTTCTGGCTTTCAAAAGTAGCTCCAGGGGTGTAAACCTCCAGCACAATGCTCTGGAGACCAGTGGGAGCCATTTGAAATGAGGAATGGGAAATGGGACTCAAGCCACTGCGTGTGGGACGAGCCAGTCTGGTAGACACTGGGGAGTATCTGCACATACCTTTGACCTGCACCCACCTCAAGGCCATGTCTCTGGGAATGCATGCGCAATTGCCCTGTAGACAAACCAGAATCCTAAAGGGCCACGTGGTCCTGGTCACATGACAGGAAATGTAGAGAAGAGAGTGTGGGTCTGTGGAATCGGGGCATAGAGACCCGAGCTGGAGAAAAATGAATAGGATGAGCAGAGCTGGGGCATCTGCCCACGGAAGCAGAAGGTCCTGAGTGGGACCACTGGGGGCTCTGAAACAAGGCTGGCGGGGCGTCTCCATCTCTGCCAAATTACAGAGACCCATGCAGCCTCACCAGGCAAGTCCACAGCAGTTGGCTATAATCTTTTACCACGACTGGTCCTTCCATGAGAGCTCTGTCCCCAGCCTAGGCATGGGTAGCATCACCATCCAGGAAGAGACTGTCCTGTGTTGTCACGACACCCTGTGCCCAGTCTCTGCCTCTGGAAGTGGGGAGGTGGGACCACACCCGAGACAGAAGCATGGGAGCTGCTGCTCCTGTTCTGCTGAGGAAGCAGCTGAGACCCAGAGACCCAGAGACATGTCTTGGTGCCTCTCGCCGGCACGTGTTGCTTTCCTTGAAACCTGGGTCCCCAGTACAGTGTGCCCCTTCATTTCTCACCCAAAACTCAATGAGGTGGGAATGATACCCCCAAATCCCACCCAGTTCAGGCACTGTCTGGAGCAGCAGGTTACATCCATGAGGGAGCAGGCTCTTGCCTTGAGCGTCTGAGCACACAGATTCACATGCTAGGCATCCACTGCTCAGCACATAGTCCTGTAGACTCAGATGAATCAAGGGGTATCAAGACGGAAGGGTCCCCAAGGTCGTATGGCCACAACTACGGCTCAGTTCCAGTCCAGATGACCCCTGCTCATTGCCACTTACCTGTATAACAATTATTTTTTTCTTTTACATTTTTAGCTGATGTGGTAATGTCTTTCTGTAACTATGACAGGCAGGAGATTGCAAGTTCAAGACTTGCCTGGGCTTTATCATAAGACCCTGTCTCAAAAACTCAAAAAAAAAAAAAAAAAAAAAAAAAAAAAAAAAAAAACGTATAAAGGCATAATGGGGGGTATATGTGCAAAATGGTAAAATTTATAATACTACAAAATGTATACAATAAAATTACATAAAATATACATCTTGCTGATCAATGGTGACACACACCTTTGATCCCAGCACTCAAGAGGCAGAAGCAGAAAATCTCTATGAGTCTAAGGCCAGCCTGGTGTACTTGGTGAATTCTGGGACAGTCAGGGATACACAGAGAGACCCTGTCTCAAAACCAACCAACCAAACAAGCAAACAAACAGCTAACCAACCAGCCAACCAACCAACTAAACAACTAACCAACCAACCAACTAAACAACTAAACAACCAACCAACTAAACAACCAAACAACCAAACAACCAGCTAACCAACCAATCAAACAAACAAACAATCAGAAGTCTCTCCATCCTTTCTCCTTCTCTCTCCACTTTCTTTTTATTTTAATGTTTATTTATCTATTATTTTTGCTTCTGGGAGATAGCCCTGTTATCAGTTGCTTCTGGATTTCTTAAAGGCTGTTTATGGGGCGAGGGAGTGAGAGACACTTCTGTGTTTGCTGCACAAGCCCAAGGGCCTGAGTTTAATTCGCTAAACACATGAAAAAGCTAGACCCTGGGGCCAGAGTAACCTACTTGCCAGCTCGAGGCCAGCGAGAGACCCTCAAAAACAAGAAAGTTGCCTGAGCAACCACCAAAGGTGAGCTCTGGCCTGCAGATCCTCAGGAAGTGTGTTTTAATGGGCGTGCAAGCACGTGTGGGGCAGACAGGCCCTGAGCTTTCTGAGTCAGGGAAAGGCAGCGGCACAGCCTGTCTGACTCTCTTAGCTCTTGAGAATCAGGATGTCTGAGTGTGAAATGGGCCCCAAGACAGACGCTTTTACCTAAGTGCAGGCTCCAGAAGTGTCTGAGCACTCTCAGGGCAAGGACGAGCTGTGGTGCCTGCTGTAGGATGACTTTGGCTCCTGTTAGTTTCAGTTTACAGTGGGTTGGGGGGGGACATGCCTATTTTAAGTTGAGTGTAAGTCTCATACTTTGATGAGGGCAAAGAACATATAAAAATATGTATTTAAGGTTTTATCAATAACTCCCTCTTTCGTTTAAAGTTTTTACTAGTGCATATTAATCATGTATAAAAAGGGCTTCATTGTGATATTCTCTCTTTCTTACACCCCCACACCTCTACCCCATAGGGTGTTTGTTTGCGATCTAGTCTCTGGCTGGCTTGGAGCTTGTTATACAGATCAGACTGGTCTCAAACTTGAGAAGACCCACCTGTTTCTGCCTCCTGAGTGTGGGATTAAAAGTGTGCACCACCACACCCAGCCTGTGTCTAATCTCCATCTCTTCTCAGCCTGCCCCTCTTCTGCATCTTGCTTTAGTTTAGTTTTAGTCTTTGATGACTCAGTAAGTTTCCTTACAGGCTTCCGGGAGCATGGGTAAGGGGATAATTAGAAGAAAGTGCCTATAAATCCTCAGGATCCCCTCCCCTATCCATGGTGGTGAGTTGACAGGATTCAGTCTTGCACAGGCCTTTTCCAGGTAAGGCCTTATCCAGGTAGGCACACTTGTGCAGGCCTTATGCAGGTAGGCACACTTGTGCAGGGCTTCTCCAGGTAGGCACACTTGTGCAGGCATTATGCAGGTAAGCACACCTGTGCAGGCCTTTTGCAGCTAAACATACTTGTACAGGTCTTATGTAGATAAGCACACCTGTGCAGGTACCTTATAGAGGTAAGCATGACCACCATCACCCCTTTGGAATACAGATGACAGCGTGCTCTGTACAGTGGTGTATTTTTACTGTTTTCTGTTAATGAGTATTTCTTAGCATTGCTCCACATAAATTAAATACTGCTTCTTGGAGCTGGTGCGATGGTTTAAGGGGCAAAGTCACTTGTCGTGAAGCCTAAACGACTGAGTCTGAGCCAGAGAACCACATGGTAGAAGAAGGTAACTGATTGCTGCAAATTGTTCTCTGACTGCCACATGCATGCTGTGCCACTAACACACACACACACACACACACACACACACACACAATGTAAAAACAAAAACAATGTCATTGCTTTCCTTTTTTAAATTTTGGAACTGGGGTCTCATAGCCCTTGCTGGCCTTGAACTTGCTATGCAGGTGCGGGTCTTGAACAGCTGACCCTCCTGCCCTCTCCCATCCTCCCACCCAGTGTCCAACACCCCTGCTTTGCTTTATCTGCTTTAATTGTTCTAATAGTATTCTGCAGCCTGAGGTGTTACTGCTCACTCAGGAAATTTGCTACTGGTTGCTTCTAATACTTCTTTTTTAAATTTATTTATATGTATTATATATAAACACATCAGATATTATTACAGATGGCTGTGAGCCACCATGAGGTTTCTGGGATTTGAACTCAGGACCTCTGGAAGAGCAACTGGTTCTTTTAACAGCTGAGCCATCTCTCCAGCCCTCTAATACTTCTTTTAAAAGGGTTTATAATGAGCATTCTTTTCCACATTTATTTATCTCTGGGAGAGACCATCCTGTCAGGATATGTTTTCAGGGGTGGAATGGCTGACTCAGTGTGTGAGCATTACGAATCTTTTTTAATGCTTTTGTTTGTTTCTTTTTGAGGTTGTAATTTAATTACAGCTATCTGTTCCCCTTGCCCCCCCTCCAGCCCTCCCATACATCCCTCTCTGTTCTCTTTCAAATTCATGGCCACTTTTTCCACCAATCATTGTTTCATGCACATATGTCTATGTTTATACATATATATTCCTAAGTACAACCTGTTGAGTACATGTAATGTTTTTTGTGTAAACTTTCAGGGATGACCATTGGCACCAACCAATTGACGTGTTCTTTCCTTGGAAGGATTATGTCTTGTTCTCCCAGATTTTCTCAGTTGCTGTGGTTCTTTGTGTAGAGTCCTCATGGGCTTTCCTGCATCCAGTTTGCCATGTTTGCTGGTATCATTCTTGTTCCTCTCATGTTGGTGAGACTTTATGGGGGTAGCTTCTTATGTCGCTAGGAGACAATCTCACAGCAAACTCTCTGCTCCTCCAATTCTTACAGTCTTTCTGCCCCCTCTTCCTCACTGTTCCCCAGGTCTTAGCTTCCGGAGTGAAAGGTAGATGTACCTATTGGAGCGGGACTCTACAACTCTGCATTTTGATTGGTTGTGGTTCTCTAGAATGGTCTCCATCTGTTGCGAAGAAGGAGTTTCCTATGAGGGAGAGAGCAACTCTTTTCTGTGGGTGTAGACAAATGCCTATAGATTGTGGCATTATGTTGGTTTAGTAAATTATAGGTTACAGATTTTCCTCCAATAACCATGGTCTCACTAGCACTGAGTAGTTAGCTAGATCTGCAGGACCAGACCCCTTGTTGAGCAAGTCTTCAGTCTAATTAGAGAGCAGACGGAGACCCTCAAGTCACGTGTGCTGATGCTGCACAGGGGTTGTCATACTGTGTTGGTTGTTGCCATGATTCATAGGTGTCACAGCTGGGTAGGACTGTTGGTTGCCTCCTGCCTTTGGAAGCTTGCATGATGCCTTTTGGTGCCCTAAATGTCCTCAGGGAGGAGGCTTCCAGGTCAGTTCCAGCTCAGAGGTCTCTGGGCCCTGTGTCTGAAGTACACGGTGTCTTCAGAGGAACTGAATGTCCACCTTTGAGGAACAACCAAGGGCAGCAGTGATAGGCTGTATGTTCTGGGTCTCTCTTAGAAAGTCTTGGCCAACAAGTCAAAAGAGGGTTTCTCATGTCTGAGACTGGGGGTATTGTTAGGTTTTTGTTAGGAGGGAGAATGATCAGAGCAGATGAGAACAATTTGTTAAAACTATATATGCATATTTATACAGTGAATGACTGCAAAGTACACACACATATATACATACAGTATGTGTATATATATATATATATATATATATATATATATATATATATATATATATATATATATGTCTAATAGTATAACTCCTTGTGGCTTCTCAGTCATCCATATTGTTACTTATCCACCCCCTTCCTACTTCTGAGTTTACCTCTCTCTCCCTCCCCTAAGGAGCCTCTCTTTTTCCATTTTCCCTATCAGAACAGTATAAATTTTTAAACATAGATTCCAATTGCTCTCCTAAGAGGTTCATGCCCCTGTGTGAGAAAGGCCTGACTCTCTGCACCACGGTTTCAGTCTTCTGAGTCTGAAAGATGAGAAATGAGATGTTTCGGTTTTAATTCATGCTTTTCTCCCAGTGGGTGAGGTTTGCCCCTACCCCCGCCACCGTCATACACTTTAGTTTTGGAAAAACTACATAAAGTTTTCAGAAAAGCTGAAAAGGTAGACCAGTTGGTTCCCATATCTGTTTCACCCAGTTTCCCCGAATGTCAGTGTCTGACCTAATCACAGCGCATGTGTCAAAACCAGCATTGGCACATACTAAAATCAAAACTCCGGGCTTTCACTTTTGAGCAAAACTACGAATATTTGGGTGAAAGCAAGGTTTGTATATAAAGCTGAAGATGGGGTTGGTTGTACCAGAGCTTCCTCTTTTTTCTGAGCTCATGGGTACTACACCTTAAACCCTCGCACCATACAGCACTCTGAGCACCCAGGCCTCAAAGGCCAGAGGCTGGACTCTGTGGAACAGTAATCACTATTTTCTTTCCTTATTTTTGGGAACAGGCGTGGCGTCTGCTGTTACATGTCTACCTAGATTCTTTGTTGCTGTTCTGTGAGCAAGTGCCAAGGCACAGAAGTGGGATGCTTCCCTCTGTTAGAGTCTCAGGGACACAAGCAGGGTCACATAATAGCTCTTCTCTGCTTATACACTGAGCACATGACACGGAGGGATGGCTGGGCTAAAATTCAGTCCGTCCTTCTCTGGTCCAGAGATAGCCCTAAGTTTGGTTTATTGTACATCCTGCTAGAACTTGCTCAGGAAAGCATGAGCTTCTTGGGGTGTGGCCAGGAGACGAGAGGGGCTGGAGAGGACACTGGGGAGGTGATGGAGAAACTCCTTTCTCTAAACATTTCAAGGATGCTAATGTTCATCTCCCTGTGGTAGCCAACACTCTATAAATAAAGCATTTTGCCCCACAACTGCAGTTGTCTCCCGATAGCGCCGGGAGACAGGCAGAGACCTAATAATTAGGTACTTCTTGGTCAGAGGAAGCTGGTTCCAATTCACACATAGTAAGAGGCGGAGCAGGTGCTCGATCTGGCTTCTGGTCTTCTGGCGATCTCGGTGTGATCGCCCTGCAGAACCTGTGGTTCACTGCTCAGGATTGATCCACACTGGCACTGGGTTAGGGGTGTCCCACGGGTGAGGAAGCTAACGCTTGGAGAGGTGAGGGCACAGGTCTGACGGGAAGGGTTCCCAGCCAGCCTTAGGCTTACTTAGCCTACTGGCCGCTGCCTCCCGCTCCTGTGTGCTTTCCCTCAGACAAAGCTGTCTGCAGTATGATAGAGGGTCCTGGGCAGTTTTGAGCTGCAGTCACCACAACAGGGACACCAACCTTTCAGTGCCAGTCCAGTGTTAACATTTTTTAGGGTTGTGTCTCTGGCTGTCTTTTTGAGCTTGGTTTCTGGGCTGTTCTTGTCCTTCCATGACCCAGCCACAAGATCTCTTCTCTCATTGCACATCTTCAGGGTGTTTCTAGAGCGTGGGTTCCACAAACGGCACCAGGTACAGAGGGCATGCGAAGGAACGTGCTGGATAAAAGTGTCCGCCTTGAGTGAGCTTCCCGTCTCTTGGAACAAAGATGGCTTCTGACATACAGGCCCTGAAACTCCCATGGGTCCATGTCTCATTCTCCCTCCTGCTGAACATCCTGCCCTTTTTCCTGCTGTTTCCTGGGGCAGTGGCACATTCTAGTGGCTGTTCTAGGGACTTGGGATGCTTTCCCCTGGAGGCCCGGTACTCTGCAGTGCTCAGTACGTCACTGTGGGCTGAGGGCAGGTCCCCAGGCTGTTCTTGGGGCTCATGTGCGAATGCACGTGATTTACCGTGCCTCGCCGCGCCACATGTCTTTAAAATTACAGTGCCCATTTCCTGCTGAAATAATTTCCACAAAGAGTGGCTCCTATTACCACAAGAGGCGTGCAGACGTCATGATTTATTATTATTTATGGTCCCAAGGCCTTGTTTATGCAAGATGGGTTAGGTGCATACGATAGGAATGCCATTATGCAAATGACATTGAATGTCCTTACTGCGCCTAAATAATTTTTGTGTTGGACGATTAAACCTCATCTGTTATTGATATGGTCTGCAGTCGGGCTATTACAGAGTCCCAACAGTACTTACTCCCAGTAATGGGAAAATTGAGAGAGAGAGACCAACACAATTGCCTCAAGTGGGCTGTGGTGGTCTGGAAGGAGTGAACACCTCTGAGGCCTGAGCCGAGAACCGCGTGCTCCCCGGGATAAATAGGGCCAGCGGTGCAGGCAATAAATTAAGTCCGGGCCCGAGTGGGCGTCTTGGAGGATTTGCGGCTCTCAGTCTTGTGATTTAGCTATCTGATTTAGCCAGGGGACCAGAGCTGGGGCTGAGGGAGATGCCAGGGTTAGGGGAGGGGACCTAGGATGGCCCCAATGATGCTGGGCATCCAATCTGCTTCGTCCACGCCGCTTCTGCGCTCTCCTGCCAGTGTGCTCCCATGCATGCCCCACCCCCTTTTTGACACAGCTGTGAAGTCCCATTTTGATCAGTGTTGATAGCTTATGAATTCCAAAATTGACAAAATTTACAGAAAAATGAGGATAATCCATCTTCCTTAGCAGCCTGTCAAGAGCTGGCCATACTTCATAATCTCCAATTACAGATGCTATTTTCCGACATTTACATGCAGATATTAGAGGCAAATGAAAATGAGAAACAGAAAGAATGGAAATGCAGCTATTTATATGTATAAAAGACAAACAGGTAAATTCAAAACATTTAGATTGGATTTGGGGGTCCCTCTAGGAGTCTGGAAAGAGACAGCCTGGAGCATGTGGGGTTTGAGAACAAAATGGTAAGACACGTGGCCTTCCTGGGTTCTGGTAGTTTGGGCTAAAAATGGGGTATAAACTGAGGACATTTGTCGGGGCATAAAGGGGTGTCCCCAGGACCTAATACACAGACTTCACAGGGGATGAGCTTACAAACATCCATGTTCACTGGGGAGTGGGGAATTCGCCATTGGGGTAGGCTTTTTTCTCCCAAGCAGATATCAAAAAAGGCCTTCCATTCTGATGACAAATACATAAACTCCCCTTGACAAGGGGACTCAGGAAGGTGCTGTCTGAACGTTGTCAAAAGGTCTCTGGCCAGGTGCACCGGGAGTTGCCAATAACTTTTCAAAGGAGACATAAATAATAAAGTTAATGGAGAGAGGAAAAGTTCTGAGAGACGGCTCATCCCTGCTTCCTTCCCGAGGCTAATCTGGCGAAGAGAGGACGGTATGGGAGGCAGCTTTGTGATGAAAGTGCTCTTCCCATAAAGCTGAAGGGAGAACAGCCTTGCTGCCCTTGCTGCTGTATGTGGCAGTGGTTTCTGGAAAGCTGGGGATATTAATTAGCACAGCTTTGGATTAAACTCTCCCAACCATGTCGGATGGTACGATTTTTCTCTTTGTGAGCTTGACACGGGGTGGCAAGGAGAAGCCTGCCTGGGTTTCTGAGCCTCCTATTACACCAAACTTGTCTTTCATTTGAGGGTCAGATCTCCTCCTCTTCTATACATGAAAATGAGATATTTGGAGATTTTGCCAGGCGGTGGGGCTCAGGGACGGTTCTGTTGGATGGATGCAGGGATTGGAGGTGCCTCTCGGTCGCCTTTGGCTTGATAGCTTTTGTTTGTTTGTGCAAAGCTTGCTTCTAGCCGGCATGTTTGTGTTATCTGAGCTCTTATTTGCAGGAAAGAGGTGAATGAAATAGATCAGAAAGCTAAATGGATGTGTCACCAGAAGGGGGACAAGGCATGCTTCGAACCAACTCAAACCGAGCCTTTAGGAGATGTGTTTGTTTACATACACGGTCTCAAGGCAAATGGCTTGCTTGTTTAAATAAATTGTAGGCATTGGCCCTGAAAATAATTATGAGGCTTTGTTTCCTGTTCAGAGGTGCAAGCTTCATGAAATTAACACATAACTGCAAAGTGCAAACAGTGTGTAATGAAAATCAGAGGCTCTTAAGTAAACATAACCTTGACAAAAAGGCACATAAGCAGAAAACACCAGTCACTGAGCCTGCTTTGCTCTCTGCAATTAAGTCAGCTGAAACTTGGGCTTCTCCATAATTGCTAAAACCTAAGCCAGCCAGCCCCCCCCTTCCATCAGCTTCTAGAAAAAGTCAGTGTGTCACCTTTGGTGAAGAGCACGGAGCCCATGAGCATATTGGTCAGACATCCAGCTTTTCCTCAACGGTGCTAAGCATACTACACCCTCTCTTTCCCCGTCATTTCCCATGAGTGTTAGGATTCATTGTTAACGTTGACATTTGATCTGAACATGCCTGCTCTTTGGATTTATCATGTAGGAGCTTTTAAGGACCAGGGCTATCCCTCAGTGGTGGAAGGCTTGTCCAGCAAACATGTGACCATGGGTTCAACCCTAAGTACTACAAGCAAACAAATCATGCAGAAGTTTTCATATTAATAGGAAGACTATATTGGACCGAAGAGACAGCTCAGCGCTGCTGCTCTAACAGAGGACCTGGGTTTGGACCCAGCACCCACGTGGCAGCTCACAACCTTCTGTAATTTCACTTCCAGGGGACATAATGCCCTCTTCTGCCCTCTGAAGGCACTAAATGTAGCTAATGCACATAGACTTGCACAGGCAAATGCACAGACACAGAAACAAGAAAAAGAACAGTGGTAAAGTTAGCAGCATCTGTACAGGCCAATCTGAGACTATTCTATTTTTTAAATATTCAAAAAATTGTAATTTTTAGGGGCACACGTGTGTGCAGATGTGGGTTGTGTGTGGGGAAGGGTGCATTTGAGTGTGTTTCCCACAGAGGCCAGGCGAGGACACCAGAGTCCCTGAAGCTGGGGTTATATAGATGGATGGGAAACACAGAGCGTGGGTTCTGGGAACTGGGTCCTAAGAATAGAATTCTGGTCCTTTGCAAGAGCAGGATGTGCCCTTAAACACTGAGCACCTCCCCCACCTTAGTCTGGGGGTGTTTCAAAGGAGCAGAGAGACAGTGTTTGGGCAGAGGCGGGAGAAATTTAGTTAGATGAAGATACTGTAGACGAGGGGTTCTCAACCTGTGGGTCCCGGCCCTGCATAGGGATTGTATATCAGATAGTCTGTGCGTTGAACATCTATATTACTGTTCATAACAGTAACATGATTATAGCTATGCAGTAGCCACAAAATGATTTTATGGTTTGGGGTCAGCACAACATGAGGACCTGTGTTAAAGGGTCACAGCAAGAGGAAGGTGAGGACCACGCTGTAGACTAAAAGCCACACCTGGCCTTGCATCTCCTGCTCCAGGATGCAGGGCTTTACCGCAAAGCCCGAGCAACAGAGTCATGAACTTAGGATGGGGACACGCGGTTTACCCCTGCTCTGTGTGTTCCTCAGCCTCAGTGTCCTCTCTCCGAGACAGGACAGGCTGAGGGTGGTTTACTGTCTTGGGATTTAGAGATGTACTGCTGAAGGGGGTGTTTTCCCACACATTCCAGGTACTGGATACCCATACCCCATTTTCACCATCTGTAAGGGGGTTAGTTAGAGGGTTAAATAAATCAACGCCTTTTAACCTGCCACAATCTCCTGCGTGTAGGAAGCTTATTGAAGGTGTGTCCGGATTTCTTTGAGATCTACTGGGGTCCTCAAAAATGCTCATGACTTGCTTGGTCTTCTTTCTCTGGATGCTTCATCAAAGTTTCGCCTTGGCCTAGGGAATCTTTGGTGGCAAAGAGGGCAATCCTTTCAAGACTCCCTGTGTGTCTTGAATTGCCTGATAGAAAGTCTGTCTGACCCGGAACAGAAGGGGCAGAGAAGAGGCCTTTTGACCTAAGGGAGGGAGGGAGGGAGTGGGGAGGGAAACAGGAGAGGGTGGAGGGAAGGGGGAGTAGTCAGGGTTCGACTTGGTGGAGCATCACAGCTGGTAGAGGGAGTCAGGAGGAGGCCCCACCTCTCTCTGATACTTCTCTCTTAGAAGGGCAGTGTTGATTTTCATTTCTCCATGGCCCCAGGATACCCTGCTTCTCCTCCTCTGGAAAGTATAAAAGAGGGTGAACTGTAGACATCTTGGGATGGCTTCTCTCCTTCCATGTCAGGTATCAGAGGATGGGGCTCCCCCTTTTTCATCTCCTACTCGGGCCACTTGGAAGACCGGAGTCCTACATTACCTTGAGAGGCATGAGCCCCTGCTTATTGATTTACAGCAGGATGCAACGGTGAGGCTCTGCCGTGGGAAGGCTGTGGGATCTGGCTGCCTGGAGATAGAGGTTTGTATCTGGAACTTTCCGTCTCTATGTAAGAGCCTGGAACCGACTGATCACTGTACAGCCAAGCAGAGCTGGAGCAAGCCCAAGCCCCCAGGGAGTCTTCTCTCTTATCTCCAGCGTCAGCCCTGCAGGTGGCCCCTGATGTGGGTGCAAGTTTTCAATATGCATCAAGTCTCAGAGTCAGGACAGTGGGGGTGTCCTTGTCAGGGGAGCCTTGCTGTTAGTGTCTGGGGACACTTGTGAGCTTGCTGATACCACAGTGGTGAGGGGAGGAAGGAACAAAAGTTTATTTATTTCTTGTCACATACATAATCACTTCCCACTTCTAATGGAGTTGGGGAGAGCACCCATTGCCTGGGAAGTCGGGAAATGGAGACCCCAGAATCAGAAGCAAGAGGCCCACACCCCAGCCAGCGAAGGGGTACAGAACAGGTGGCAGAGGCCCTGGAGCCCTACATGGAATCAGACAGGAAGACACCAGCCTCAGAAGCTCAGGGGACATTTGATGGAGCTGGAGTGGAGCGAGCTTGCCCAAGGCCTCCAAGGGCTGACCGAATGCTGTTCCCCAGGGCTGGCTGTGTGGTAGTAGAGTTGCCCTCCTCAGGAAGTAGCAAGTCCCTTGTTACCGGGACTTGATGAGCTCTGAGCACCACACCTTTGGGCTCTGTGCCTTAGGGCTCTGTTTAAAATCTATCAGAGGCCATTAGAGAAGGGTGTCTCCATTACTCTTTGCTAACACTTCCCTGGGACAGAAGGCATGCTGTCTGACCCCACTGTCCTCTCTGGGATGTCCCTGAGTTTCCCGTGCCACTTGGAAGCCTTTCAGGGTGTGCTGGGTTGCAGAGAGCAGACGGAGACAGAGGGGAGACACACCATCCGACTTCGCACACGTCATTCTGACCCACATCCGGCCACAGCCCTAGAAGGCCACCCCTGCCCGTTACCATACACTTCTTGACATCACTTGTTCTCCCTGTGACACGGTGAAGCCCCTCTGAAGCCACAGGTAGAACCCAGACATGGCACCTGTCGTAGTCCATTGGGCCATTGGTCCATTGGTGAAATTTGTGACACTCTGCTTTGAGTTGGGTCAGGAGCTGCTGCCACAAACATAAGGGGGGCCCAGTCCCTCCGCTTTCGAAGCTGACACTTAGCTGGAGGATGTGAACCCCGAGTAGTTAAGAACACTACAGTGAGTGCTGTAGGCTTGGAAGAGAGCTGCACGCTGAAGTGTTTTAGGAACGTGGAGGAGGGAAATCAGGGAAGACTTCCGGGAAGAGGAGGGCCTTTCAGAATAGTAGTACTTTGTAGAGGCTGGATACAAGTACTGGTGTCACCCCATAGTCTGCATTCAGCTCACGGTTTACTTTCAGATGTTGATTCATTTCAATTTGGTTCCTAGAGGCTAAAGCCTGTTGGCTTGGTTTACTTTTGAGAACCAAACAAATTTAGCCGTTCGTTTTGAGATCACTGTAGATGCGTGTGGAGTAACGCAGAGGGATCTCGGCAGCATTCGTGTCCTTTCTCCGCAGTGACCTCACAGCTGGGTGTGGTGGCCAGACGCCGTGATACGTCCGGAGGCAACAGCTCTGCTAAGTGCCTCCTTGGCTTTTAGCAGTCTCTCTGGCCTTTTCCACCATAACAGCCTTACTGTTGTCCTTTCAGTGGGTGTTTTTAAAGTTTGTTGTCTCTCTTGCTTGGTGGTGGGGGAGAGAGAGAGAGAGATGGGGGGTGGAGAGAAATCTACTCTCCAGAACTTGACTTCCGGTTACCCCTCTCCTGTTTTCATGGCCTGTTTCCAGAATTGGTCACAAGCTGAAGAAAGCAGCCGAGACCACCAGTGTGGCAATGACATGTTCCCTGCCACAAACTGGGTGAGTCCCAGCGCTGGCCTGAGGCTGGAGCAATGTCAGTGTCTGGGAAATGTCTTCTTTTGTCACAACTGCCTCTGAGCTGCCGTGACACCTGGGTCCTCTCTGAGCTTCTCTCCTGCCCATGCTCACACCCCAGAGTCCCAAGGACATAATGGACCTGACCCACAGGGATGTGACAGGGAACGCACCAGGCCAGAGAAAGGCCTAAGGTTTGGAGTTCATAGTCCCTGAAGACGTCATGGGGTCCGGGTGTGGCAAGCCTGGGCGAGAAAAGCAGGCACAGGGGCAAGGGAGGCAGAGAACAAAACAACTCCTGGCTGCCCTTGGCCTCTTGGGTGTCCATTGTACCATGGGTGTCTGGAGATACTGGTGAACTCTTCCGTACCATTCATTTCTCCCTCGCTGGGACCAGATACCTGAGAGCAGCCAAGTAAGGGGGAGGCGGAGGGATGCAGCCCTGGCAGGGCGCTGGAGGCTGCGGAGGGAGAGTGGGTGCTGGGCACACAGCATCTGTCATCAGGATGTGGGGACATGAATGTGCAGCTCACTTCCGGACATGGTCTCTCTTCACTACTACATGTGAAACACATCTTCCAAAGATTTCTCCTAAAGACCTTAGGCAGAGTGTGATCACAGCCTGGAAAGTTAGCAAACTCCTCCTTGGTCCTGAGCACATTCATCCCTTTACGATGGGACCCGATTTGTTTACAGTTTCAGATTTTACGCTTTGGCTCGATCAGTTTGCGTGCTAAGCTGATTGACAGGTCTCTGTGCCCCCTTCAGCCTGGTGGCCCCCTTGTCTCTCTTTTCTCGCCTTGGACTTCATTTCGTGAGACGGAAATGACATTTTATCGCGTGGGTCAATGATAACAGCAAAGATTTCTCATCATTGGATAGGAATTTGAGACCCTACAGCGAAAGCCCCCAGAGGGGAAATCTCTAGAAGCCACGGGGTGTTCTTGGGGAAGAACCGTTACTTCCCCGCACTTTAGGCCAGGCCTCGCCTCTCCTACCCTAGCCTCCTCTGGGTAGGGGTGGAGGTGAGCAGGGGTCTGGTCCTTCAGGATGGGAGTGGGTGTCCTGTCTCTGACGGGGCTCCCAGAGGACCCCAGCAGGTAGCAGGGGAGCCCCTCCCCCGCCAGAGCTGGCTGAGTCGCAGCCCTGCCGTGTCTGCCCCCCTTCTCATGTGTCTGTTTCTTCTCTCCCTCATGCTATGGCAGTGGTGCCCGGTGCCGATGAGACAATACTTGGTGCAGCCCCAGGCAGCCCTTTTCCAGGTAACTTCATAGGGACCCAAATGACATCCGGGCACACTCTCGGAGGCTGATGCTAGGAATTCCCAACCTCTCAGGACTTGGTCTCCAAGTTGCTTCCCCTCTGCCATCCATCGCATCTTCACGAGCTTCCTGCAGGCAGGCAGAGCGGGTCTAGAGTTTCCTTTCTCTCTGGAACTGGCTTAGGGGAGACTGAGCTGGAACAAGTGTGCCGTGTGCTCGCTCCTAGCTCCGTCTACCGCCGGGCCAGGACTTCAAATGACAGATAACAGTGAAGAGACTCACCTCCGTTCCCCAGAGCTTCCACATCAGACAAGGCGGCTCTTCGAGTTCTTGTAACTCTGGCATTCGAGAGGAGGCCGACCATGAACAGGAGCCCACTGTCAAGAAGGGTGCTGGGTCCGGGCTGGTGGTCAATGCCCTTGGGGCCTTGGGGGAGTCTGTGGCTGCCGGCAGAAGGAGTTTTGTCCCAGCTGTTTGTGTGGGACTGGGCAGTCTGTGAACCCCTGACCTCGGTTACTGTTTCTTTCTGGGTCGTGGACAAGAACAGCGGCAGGGGCTCTCAAGGGAGGGGGCAGGAGCCCGACATGACAGCTTCCGACAGACTTTGAAGGGTTCGAAGGGGAAAAATTGAGAACACAGCTGGGGTCTGTGACTTTCGGTGACTGGGGGTGGCCAGGATGGGGTGATGTGCCCGGGCTGTAGATACATCAACACCCGATGTGACCTTGTGTGCCCTCCACCTCCCACTAGCTAGCACGTGACTTCCCAAGTCGCAGTGAGAGACGGGAGAAGACAAGCTTTGCTCTCAGGAAGGAGGCAGCCGGAGCGCCCTCTCTCTTGTTCATCTTCTCTACTCTGTCTCGTTTTTTTACACCACTCTGTCTCTCTCAGGCCCTGTTCTCCACAAAGGACTTGACTGAGGTGAAGAGCTAACGACTAGGCATAACTAAGTCCCTTGGGAAGAGTTAGAATGCAGTGTAGAGAAAAAGGAAGGCTGTGGTGCCGTGGCCCAGCCGGGCTGTGGTTGTACGAGTTGAGCCTTGAGTTGGACTGAGCTTCCCAGCAGCCAGAGCAAAAGGGGATAAACCACAGTTTCTAATGTCCCAGGTGTTCACTCAGGCAAATTAACAACTCGCTGTGGGAAATGACCTTTCTTTCCCAGTGACTTGTGAGAGAAATGGACAAGGAATTTGGATTTTCTAATGGACCTTGTCTCCAGAGGTTTAAAAAGAACTTTTAAATGACTGCTTTCTCTTATCGCCTTTAATAAATGGACCTGCCCAGGGGTTTTAGCTAGCACTGAGCACGGCCTTAGCTTTCCCGTCAGCTAACGATGAGGGTTGTAGGTGGGAGAAGGCAGCTCATGTTTTCCACATCACTTGGAACTACTGTCTTCAAACTTTTTAGTTCATTGTTTTGTTTAATTACTTCTGGGGATAGGAGCCAGGTAGCCCAGGCTGGCCTGGAACTCTGGATGCCCCAGCCCCTCTGGGTGCAAGGATTAGAGGCATATGCTGTCACTTCTGACCTCCAGTAAATTTTTGAGATCTATAATTTTTAACATGCTGCCGGACCATTCATTCATTCATTCATTCATTCAGTAAGCACTTTGGGGGGCTGTAAGGAGATCCTTTGTTCTGAAAGGAGAGGGACAAGTAGCAGCTTTGGATGGTGGTGCCGTGACAGTGGGACCCAGGAAGCCACATAGTGAGGGGGACATAAAAGGGGTGATGATTTCTTTGGTATGGAGTCAGGAACGGCTTAACCAAGGAGTCGTTTTTGAGCTGGGTCTGATGGACAGTATAGGAGATCTATACTTCCTGAGATGGACCCTCCAGGCAGAGACAGGCTGGATCCTGGAATGTTGCAGGTACTGAGAGTGCGGCCATGTTTGTGGAAGCCCAGGAGCCCATCGAGAACACAGAAGCCCTTAAAACACCACAGGATGCTCAGAGGACACACGGGGAACAATATGAACACCCACAAAAAAAACAGTGCCCTGCTCCTGTCGGACTCAATGGTGCAGTTCTACCAGCAGCGGAGGCTGGGTCCCTGCTTGACAGTGATGAAGCTATTATCAGAATAATCGATTGCCCGCAAGCCTCGGCTCTTTAGTGAGGTTCTTTCTCTTTGCCTTCTAGTTTGCGTTCCAGAAACTGGCATGGCAGGCCTTCTGCCCTCGCCCCAGACCCAGTCTTGAAAACCCAGTGGCTGGAGTGATTACATGCACTTTGTCTGATAGTGAACAAAATCAAATCTTGGTTTCTACCTGGAAATTTGAGTTCAGGAGAGGCAGGAAGTCTTCCTTCCTGAGACTGGCTGTCTCCTAGAGGGAAGCCTAAGCTTCCCTCACAGACTTAGCTGCCAGCCATGTCTGCAAATAGAGTTCTGCAGGCTGGGCCAGGGAAGGGCATGAGGGTATCCTGAGTCTTGGCTGGAATGCCGAGGGCTCCTTGTTTATCTTTGATCCACGGAAGAGGCCCATCATGGTCCAGGGCCAGCTTGTCTACCTTCGTGCCTACTCCCTCAGTTAGTGCCCAATCCTGGTCTGGGTCCCTCGTTTTCTTTGCCTCTTAGCTCTCCTCAGCCACCCCAACTCAAGGCATGGAGCCTGCCCATCCTGCCCAAAGAAACACCTCCTGACCATACCACAGACTGTGGGGACAAATGGCTTGCCTCCATCTTGGATGGACTTTCTGGAGCTACACATATTTCTCCGGGAGCTTGTGAAGCGTCTCTTTGGTCTTGCATCCAACAGGCCTAGCACAGATAAGATGAACGTCCATTCGCTGTGCTCAGGCCCCCGCTGGGGAGACACACAAAGAGGGCATTCAGAAACCCTAGAAGGAGCCGTTCCTAGAGGCATGGCTGCCTTTGGTGAGCGCTGATCTCAGATGCGTTCTCAGCAGGGTGGTAGTTAGAGTGTGATCAGCTCAGTACTTCAGGGAAGAAATCTAGACAGTGACCTTTCCCGACAGCCCCTTGCTGCATAGGATGCAGATGTTTTCCTCTAATGCTGCTGTTTCTAACTCACAGCAAGAAATGTATTTCCTCTCTACCTGCCGCTGAATAAACCGTGACTCACAAACGGGGCTTAGCTTTTCTATGTGGGAAAACCCTTGGCCCCCTTTCTGTTCCTTCTAATGCCGTTACCAATGAGCTGGGGGTGTAGCTCAGCTGGCAGAGCGGTTGCCTGCGTTCATGAAGGTTTGAGTTCAATCCCCGGCAAGGCAGGAAACTGAATGTTATGATCCTTGCTCATTATCCAGCCCTGGGGAGATGAACACAGGAGAGTCAGAAGTTCAAGGTCATTTTTAGATATACAGTAAGTTTAAGGCTAGCCTAGGCTATTAAGGCTAGCCTAGGCCACATGCAACCCTGTCTGAAAACAAACAGCCCTAAAATAGCAACAAGAACCAACTAAAAGAAAACAAACCAAAAAAAAAAAATAAATAAATAAATAACCCTCACCTTGTAATAATTGGAACCAAGTGTTTGGTTTCACCATTGCTGTGGGTTGGGCCTCGCAGCCGGAGACCCATCAGGATAATTTTCAAGATGCTGGGGTGTGCTGGCCCGTGTTTGGATTCTGGCTGTGGTGCCTAGGTGCTGTATGGCTTCAGCTTCAAGCACATCTCATTCTTTCTGGCATGGAAGTCTCAAGCCTTTGCGTTGAGAAATGGTTACCATAGCCCCCTTCACGGGCAGAGCTTGAGGCTAAGATGGGAAGTCACGGGTGAAAGCCTGACACATCTGGAGACTGAGAAGGACTTTCGAGACAGGCTTGAGAGCCCAGAGGAGCTGAGAGACTGCAGGCCCAGGTGTTCTGAGGTGTTGCTGAGGACAGCTCGGACAGAACTTCAGAAGAGGCTGATTCCAAAACATGTAGCCAAGAAGCCCCAGGCCCATAGCAGGCCTGAGAGCCCCAAGGGAGAAGCCAGGCTGGGGCCGGGTCTACCTGCACAAGGGAGCACCGGGGAGCTGCAGTAATTAACATGGTGTGCTATCGGCACAGGGATAGATAAATAGACCAATGAAGCAGAATCCGGGCTGGAAAACCATCTGTGCACATATGGAGCCTTGATATATGGGTAAGGATATGTACAAATCAGCAGAGAGAGATGGGCTCTTAATAACCAGCAAGGGGCAACTGGTTATCCATTCAGAAATGGGGAGAAGGAAGAAATTAGATCTTTACACCAGACACAAAAATCAATCTCTGGTGGATTAGAGGCCTAAATGCAAAAGGCAAAGACACCTAATACAGTCAGCTCCAGGTCCCGCCCAAACTCCCCAAGCTCAAGCATGGCCTCAGGAGAGAGAAAGAGAGAGAGAAGGAGGCCTTGGGGTGGGCACAGTAATGCTTACACAAAGTGCCCTGTCACAGTGAAGACAGGAGCGGGCCTATCTTCCCGTCCTACCTCAGTGCTCCCTTCTCTGGAAAGTCTTTCATGGTGACCATTTTTCAAGAGACATATGTCCCACCCAACCTGCTAGCCTTGCCAAGTGGTGTCTCAGAAATAGCAACCATCATTGCCCCAAGTCACAGACTCTGCCCACCCTTCTTGCTCGCCAAGTCCATCTTGAACAGACAGGGATGTGACCTCCTTTGGCAAGGCAGGCTCCTACAAAGCTCCCACCAAAACTTGGCGCACACAGCCGAGGTCTTTGGCTGACGTGAGGGTTTGGGAGGGAGGCAGAGATTCTGTTCGCTCTTATAATGTCGTCTTTCCTTGAATGAGAAGGTCCAGGCTGGTGTCTTTTCTGTCTTTCCTGGAGGTCATTCTGCAATGGCTCAATGTCAAGGAAATGACTCATTGTGCACAGGCATAAATTTCATGAGTGGGAATTAAAATTAAAGAAAGGGACATGACTCAGTGCCCAGTGCATGTTCTGTCGTGGGTTTGATAAATCTGACATTTATACAGGGAACATTCAGGTGTTCATAGACTTCCAGAATCCAATAGTCACTCATCAAACCGTGACTCAGTCTGCTCTATGGACTGAACTGGGACTGGGAACTTGTGGTCACCCAGCCCCTGGATTGGGATTCTGCCTGGTCTAGTGTGGACCCAACTGTCTTCCCCGTTAACAGCAATGTATCCATCTGTGAAATGAGCCTGGATTGGGAGATCCCTCAGATTCTGTTTGAACACTTGTTTCTGGGGTCCGAGAGTTCCCAAGCCAGAACCCACGCCGCCCCTGCCATCGGCAAGTAGACTCTTATGTTCGCCTCGCTTGCTTGATGCCCTCTGTGGCCTCTGGGGCTGAGCTGGCGAATCCGCATGCTAGGGTTGGCCTCTTGTGACGCCCCGTGGGCTCCTCCTGCCCCCTTCTCCACCGTGGGACAGTGGTCGGTTCTGGATACATGCACTGCTCCATTGAGCTGCATCTGCCCTTACAGCCCGGGGTTCCCTGAACCATCTGCGGACAGGCCGAGGCCTTGCATCTAATCAGGGTGCCTCTGGGTGCCATGCTGAGATGATTGCTTCCTCTTTCAGACCACAGAGTATTCGGCCATGGCTTCGCTGGCTGGAGGTCTGGATGACATGAAAGCCAACTTGACAAGCCCCACCCCCGCTGACATCGGGAGCAGTGTTCCAGGCCCACAGTCCTACCCCATTGTCACAGGTGAGCATACATAGATGGAGACTGGGGGGGTCATGGGGGCAGGGGAGGGGAGAGGGGAGAGAGGGAGAGATAGAGGGGGAAGAGAGGGGAAGAGAGAAGAGAGAGAAGAGAGATAGAGGGAGAGAAAGAGAGGGAAGAGAGAGGGAGGGAGGGAGAGAAGAGAGAGGATGGGGGAGGAGAGAGATGGAGAGAGAGATAGAGAGATGGAGAGAGAGATGGAGAGAGAGATGGAGAGAGAGATGGAGAGAGAGATGGAGAGAGATGGAGAGAGAGAGAGAGAGAGAGAGAGAGAGAGAGAGAGAGTGGAAATATGCATGTGAGGTGGGACACTGTTCTTGGTGCTTTGGGGCATGACTGGCGTCTGCTTTGATGGGATCAGGTGACAGACTGCTAGGGACACAAATTTCGGATGAGGTGACATGACTGCACACTGTTTCAACTGAACTAAAGGAAGGCAAGTGCTGAGAGAGACCCACCACACTGTCAGTGGGTCCCTGTGGCGGGGCCAGGCATGCCAAGGTCCGGGGCTTCTCCCTCTCAGGAATCAGGAAAATCTGCCGCTTGGCATCAGCTTCCAGGAGTAGAGGGCTCTTTGTAAGCCATCACTGGCATCCGAATTTCCAAGCAGAGGACAGAAGGGCTGGGAGGCATTGGGTGCGTGCCAAGCAGCTGTCTTTCCATTATCACCCCCAGTGTGAAGATTACGAGTACAGGTCCCCAGGCAGGCAGGGCAGCTAGGCAGCAGTGTGCAGCCCAGCATGTGCTGGACCTGAGCTCCCTCCCCAGGACAAGCCCCACTTGCTGCAGGGTTCCAACCTGTTGTGAGTCAGCCAAGCAGTCTCCAGTGGGTCACACCAGAGTTCCAGCTGTGGTTTTCTGATCTGTATGCTGGGAACAGCAGTGACGGCTACTGCACGGGGCTCTTGTGGGAATGACCAGGTTCCCACGCACGAGGAGCTCGGACACTTGCCTAGCATAAAATAAGCATCCAGCAAGTGAGTGTGTTGGTTGCGACTCCTTAGAATCTCCTCAGGATGCAGGACTTGCTGCAACAGGAGGATTCCCTTCCGCAGCCCTGAGTTATTCCTGAAGCCAGTTCTGGGAGGGTGTCTCACTCAGGAGGCAGGAGGGTCTCCAGAATATGATATGCACAAACAGTTGGGGTGATTGTTGGCTATACTTGGGCTGGAGCTTGGGACGCAGCCAGAGATGACAAGATATCCCTGTTGGTTGATGGGCATAACTTGAAGGTAGAGGCACAGCCAGGCAATTCGCTTGTATTTGCGGAGGAGGGAAGAATGAGACAAGATTTGAGCCTTAGGGGTTTCTTAATGACCAGACTGGAAGCCTCTCTCTGAGACCTAACTTCTAAGTCAGCACTGGGCTCAGGCTAAAAGAAACTGAACCCTGTTTGTAGGTGTGGGTACCACGTGAGGGTCAGACAAAGAGTGACTTGGTCTTTAGTGCATCTAACTATGGGCACAGCCCACGGTCTTCTGAGACTCTGGGAGGAGGTGTGAGGAAGGGGTGCCAGCCAGCAAGCTCCGGCCAGCGGGGTGTTTCCTGAGGTCCTCTGTGGGGTTCACCAGGGACCTCAGTGACGGTGTTCCATTATACAGGTGTGGGAGCCAAGCTCAGATGTGCCCACTCTATGGGTAAGGGGCTGAGTTAGAGCCTCTCTTAGTTTTCTAGGACCCTTGTCTTTGTTCTCAGGGATCCACTGACAACTGAGGAGGTACAGGCCGGGAAGGGGAGCTAGCCTGGGTCAGCTCAGCTTCATGGCCTCTGTCCCTTCACTGAGTCTCAGGCCCTCTGCTGGGTAGCTCAGGAGAACACTGAGGTAGTTACTGTCACCTTCATGTCCTGTGCATAAGGGAAGAGACAGTCTTACGGTGACTGAACACACTGCCTGAAATCGCAGCCAATGAGTGGCTGCTGTACCACAGGCCAGCAGGGTCCGTGTGCTGTCACTGTCCCTTGAAGGATGCCAGAGGACCTGCCCAGGTCCGAGACTTCCTTGCTGCTCACTTTCGGATGCTCTTCCATCCACAAAATGTTTCTGATCTCTCGGGGTCTCTGTGATACTCAAATGAGATCCGTGAGGAGACCGCACTGCAGAGGGGAGAGTTGGGGCAGGATTTAGGAAATGGGTTTAAACACCTGCTCATTTAGGTGGCTAATGGTCCAATGTGCACCAAGGCTGACTCTTGTCCCAGGAATGAGATACAGGCTTCCTAGCTGAGGCTAATCTAGCCTTCAGGTAAATCTCACGGGACTTTGTGGAGCTCTTAGAAAATCTGAACCAAGAGTTAAAAACAAAAGCAAGATGACAAAAATCCTAGCTTCCTGACTTCTCAAAAGCTTGGAGGAGCTTGTCCTTGGGGCTGTGGTACCCTGGGTTGTGATAGATTGGGGCTTGGTGATAAATCGGAGCTTGATGGCAGCAGCCCTTCCAGACAGCCTTCCACGGTCTGCGGCAAAGACCACTTCATTCACGTTAGAAGCCATGCGTGGGAAGGATTGTGCGTTACGCCCAGACCCACAGCTGCAGCTGGAAGGCCAGCTGGGTGCTCCAGGAGCTCACAGGTGCTCACAGGTGCTCACAGGTGCTCCAGGAGCTCACAGGTGCTCACAGGTGCTCACAGGTGCTCCAGGAGCTCACAGGTGCTAACAGGTGCTCACAGGTGCTCACAGGTGCTCCAGGAGCTCACAGGTGCTCCAGGAGCTCACAGGTGCTCACAGGTGCTCACGGGTGTGCAGAAAACTTCACGGGCACACACAGATTGGTTGGCAGACAAACCCTGGAGGAAAGATTAGCTTGAATCGATTTGGGGGTTCTTCCTTTGAAAGTTGCATAAGACACAGGAAAGAAGGATAAACATTCCTGACCAAAGTCAGGGCTGTATCTAGTCCTGGGACATCAGGCACATTTAGAGCAAGTGTGGAGTGCACATAAACTATTGCTAGGCACTGTTTTTATGTGTATGTGTGTGCCTGCACATCCGTATTGTACCATATGCATGCAGGTACCCACGAGGCCAGAAGAGGGCATGAGACCTCCTGGAACTGAAGTTATAGGTCATTTCAAGTCGCCTGCCTTGGGTTCTGGAAACCAAATCTGGGTTGTCTGCAAACACAACAAGTGCCCTTAACTGTTGAGCCATTTCTCCATCCTCCATATAAAGGGCTTTTAAAAACAAACAAAACATTAAGAACATCCTCATGCAGAAGATCTGAGTTTGGTCCCGAGCACCTATAGTAAGCTGGTGGCTCACAACCATCTGTAACTAACTCCAACCCCACCTCTGACATTTCTGACCTCCGCAGGCACTTATAGGGACCCATAATTAAAATAGTAAAAATGAATATTTTTAATATGATCTGTAGGAAAACAAGGTAACAATGGGTAGTTTATTGGGAAAATCACAGTATCCCTGTCTTGTGACCACAAAGCTACAAATTAAAATAGCCCTGAGATGCTGGATCTGAGACCATCAGTTTTGCATTAAGGCTTGGTGTTGGAAAGGGCACAGGAAAAATATTTTCATAGATTGCTATTGGAATATAAATTTACGTAATTCCCTTTGGAGGAAAACTTGGCAATGTTTTTCAAGGTTTTAAATCGGAGTTTACCCACTGACTCAGAAGTTCTATGTACAAGTTAAGGAACTTACTCTATAGGCCTGCGATGATGACTTTGCCGGCCATTTGTAATGGCAAGCAAGCAGACCCTACAGAGAAACCAGCTAAGTAAGTCAGGGAGCTTCCTCACAGGCAATACAGTGCTACCATAATAGTCAAAGGGCTGGAGGGAGGATGGCTCAGTGGTTAAGAGTGCTTGCTATCCTCTCAGAAGGTCTGACTTCTGTCCTCAGCACTCAGACCAGTGGCTTACAACCTCCTGATGCTGAGACTACAGCACAGGAAATCTATGCTCTTTTCTAACCTCTGTGGGTACACACACACACACACATACACACACATACACACACACATACACACACATACACACACATTCACTTACACACTCACAAAACACTCATATGTACATTACATACACATGCACCCATAGTTCTCACACATGCTCACACATACTCACACAACACATACACACACACTCACACATACATACACATACACACACATGTGCACACACAGAGCTAGGGCTAGAGAGATAGCTCTGTAGATAAGAGCACTTGCTACTATTGCAGAAGACTCGGGTTTCATTTTCAGCACCATAGCTCACAACTGCCTGCAACTCCAGGACTCTCTTCTGGCCTACAAATGCACCTACACAAACACAGTACACACAAGACAAGCAGGCATATACAATACACAAGTGATAATAAAAGTTTACTTTTTTAAGAGTACCAACATGAATGTCAAAGATAAATATTTGGTTAAAAAACAAATTATAGAAGAAGAAAGTATAATCCCACTTATGAAATGTAATACAGTATTATTAAAAATACAAAGCATAACAGTTAGAAAATTGTATTGTCATTAGTTAGCCCATTGCCATTGAGCTGACACAGCAGACAGTCACACGCATGCACATATCCTGTGTTTGTGCATGAATGTTCACTAGGAGGCCTCTGCACCCCTTCTACCATCTTACAAGTATTGAATTCCTGTGATATTACAATGGGCTTCCCATTTTGTTTCCACCAGAGTCTCTTTGGGTTAGCAACTGTTTGTGTGTGTGTGCGTGCTCACACACACACACACACACACACACACACACACAGCACTTCTATTCTTGATGCTTGTTTACAAAGAATATAACCTGTTGTCTTGGTCACCTTTCTATTGCTGTAATAGGACACCATGACCAAGGTTACTTATAAAAGAAAAGTGTCCAATGAGGCTTATGGTCCCAGAGGGTTCAAGTCCATGATGATCATGGTGGGGAGCCTGCAACAGGCAGACAGGGAGGCAGGCATGGCACCAAATCAGTAGCTGAGTGCTCACATCCTGACTCACAAGCTTGAGGCAGAGAATCAGAAGTTGGGAATGACAAGGGCTTTTGAAACCTCAATGTTACACCCAATGACACACCTCTTCCAAGACCACGCCCACTAATCTTTCCCAAACAGTTCCACCAGCTGAGCACCAAGCATTCAAATGTGTGAGCCCATGGGGGCCATTACCAACCTAATCACCATACCTGTTTTCACATCTACTTTTAACATAAATCAAAACAACGCAATGCTTGAACTACGTAGCAAGAGAAGAGATAAATGAAGAGTCTTTGCTAGGTATATATTCTGAAAGTCCACACTCCAGGACTTAAAGAAGTGGTCCAGAACTTTCTCCATGCACAGAACAAGTGTAAGAAGGGGTGTGGATAGGTGATTCATGTGGGTTTACCCTGGCATTATGGTGTGCCAGCAGGCTGAAGATCTTCCGGCACAGCTCTAAGTGGAACGCAGTAGCTGGGGTCCTAGAAAACTTGATGTGTGCAGAGACCACAGGTTTACATTTACGTGAAAATGAAGTGCAGTCCCAAATGACTGCAAACATATTCCACCTACTTGAATGTTTTATGGGACAGGGAAATAGGCAAAGAAAAAGAAATGGTCTCTGTTTGTCTGGCAGCCCGCAATGGCCCTGATCATTGAAAACCCCCAGAAGCGTTCAGTGTCTTCACTGTGGGGCCCCGTCTCCTCACTTACTTCAGCCTGTGTTAGCAGCTGCCTGGAGAAGCTCAGACGTCTTTGGGGGGATGTTGATGCAACAGCCACCTCGTCCCTTCTTTCCGGGCCACAAGAAGATGGGGGAGGGGCCCCTGAGCTTCCCTACCCAAGAAAAGTCTTGTTAGAGACTGAGTCAGTTTCTCTGCACCGTTTATATGCCACATTAAATATTAAGCTAAACCCTCTCTGCTGGCCAGGGCCACGCTTGAGAAACCGCTCACCATTTGCAAATCTGGTGACATGGCCGGCCGGTTCCTGCGCTGTCAGCAGTTTGGGCCTGTCCTGATTGGGACTAATTATCCTGCAGGTGTGTCCTTGGGCCACAGGCCTGCTGATGGGGCAGCTACCGGGTTTACCTACAGGAGGGGGGGCAGGTGAGGCAGCGCTAGGCTCCCAGCTTCTGCCTGCCTCCCCACTGGTCAAAGAGCTGACAGTCTTGTCCCCAGCTGGGTCCACCTGACCTTCTGCCTTTCAGAACAAAGGAGTTAGGCCAACATATGCCCTTGTGGTCTCTTCCCTGGGGACCATAGCTTTGCATCAGCAGATTGGACTGTCAGGACACTGGGGAAGGTCTCCTTTGGCCCAACAAGTGTGGGAGGTTCTTTGTGGTAGAGACCTAGGCCTTGGGATCTGAGGTGTCTCTGGCATTTCTCCCTCCAACCCACAGAGGCCATTCTGTAGCACAGTGAGTGAGACCCACTAAGGCAGAGAGAGTAGCTGTCAAGTCTCCGGCTCTACCTGTTACATTCAATGTTTGGAGCCTCAGTACACTAAACTTAGCCACCTAAGAAAGCACGCTCCTGCCCTTTGGGTATGAGCACAGGCTAGGGGCAGGGGAGTGGGCACTGAACAGGAGACAGAGGGGTGGGGCTAAGTCTGGACTTTGTCACTTATGTGCTCTTATTTTGGGGGCTAATTCCATGTCCTCTCTAAGCCTCAGTGTCTCTAGTTAAGAAATGGGAGAATGGCTGCTTCCTCTGCCTGCCTTGGATGTTTGGGGGTTTGTTTTGTTTTTAATTTCTGGTTTGTAATGCTGATGACAACAGCAAGCCCCACTGTGCACAGGGCAAGCACTCTGAGTGGTGGTGATGTATTGGTATTTGGCACTGTGTGAAGTGAGTGGTCCATGCATAGTGCTAAGGATGGTTGTTGTATAGATGAGTCCTTCACCTCTGTCCTCGGTGTATAGCATGCAGGCTCTCCAGTGCCACTTCTCTATGGGCAAACCTTCTACCGAGGGTCAGGACATCTGCTGTCAGGACATCTGGCTGAGGGGCAGTGGGGACAGGGGTCTGAGTGCAGTCATGGATGATTTGTGTATGTGTGTATTGCAATTCTCTGTGTGTATGTGTCCACCTGGGTGTGTACACATGTGCATTCTGACACGTGTGTCCATAACTGTAGAGGCAGCAGGTTAGAGCCGAATCTTTCTTCATCCTTCCCAACCCTATTTTTGAGCTAGAACTTTTAACTGTGCCTGGAGGTCACCCGCTCGGCTGTGCTGGGATCCACCTGTTCCCCTCCACGGCACGGGGGTTACAGAAGAACACTGTCCACCTTCTAAACACACTGGTATGGGGCAAACTTGGGTCCCCAAGCTTGTGCAGCAAGCAATTGCCACCTAAGCCATCTCCCAAGTTTCAGAGAAACATTCAAAACCTCTATACTGCCTTTGGTCAGTGAACCCAGGAACTTGGTCCCGTGGGGCAGTGTCCAGGGTTGGGGGACAGTTCAAGGTCCCTGGTGAGGGGACCTCCTCATCCTGAATGGCACTGCAGCTTTTCTCAGGAGGCTCCTTACCCAGATGTGCTCTGCTTCCCGCTCAAGCTTCCTCTGGCCGGCCGCCAGGGAACACCTCCTTTGACCCACTTTTTGTGAGACATTTGAAGGCTCATCAGACGCAACTAAACACCTCTTCCCTCAGAGTGAAGTCATAATGAATAATGAAAGCAAGGCTCTGAGAAATGTCTGTGTGCCCAGGCTGGTGAAAGGTGCTGGGGGAAAATGCCAAGAAAGGCTAGGGCACATTAGGAGAGCTGGGGCCCAGTGCTGGGCCACCAGCTGCCTATGGAAAGCACTGGGCTGTTGAAGTTACTCCGTGTGTTGGAAAGAAGAGGTGATATCAGTAGTCATGGGACCCCTGGGGACAGTCTCTTCTCTCAGTGGGTGTGCCCGAGTGCTAGTGTGTGTGAGGGGCATGTTTACAGTCGACACAGAATGAACGGGCTGTCATTTCAGCACGTCAGAAGCTCTAAGAAAACTACCAAGGTGGAGAATCTAGAAAGGCTAAGTAGAGGGCCAAGTGAAGCAGTGTATTTGCCGAATGGTAGCGTCTGATCTGAGACTTAAATTATGAGAATTTTGGGGGATTGTCTCAGGAGCTGTGGGTGGGAAGAAACTTCTAGTTTAAGACACAAATCCCGAAAATGTCCTATAAATGTAGGTGCCTGCTGGGTGGGGTTATTCCTTAGTTTTCTCTGTTGCCAGTTGGGTGCAGCCTGTATAATTCAGACATCGGGTGTTCTTAGACTTAGCAGAAACTACACAAGCATGTTAGTTTGACTCTTCACGTAGTCCTGGACAATTCTTTACCCAAACTTGGTCACTTCTACTGCTACTAATTTTAAGGCTACCACAAAGGCAAAGAACCTTCATGCAGAACGTGCTGGGAGAAACCTCCGGGTGCTGGGAGCTCACAGACCCAACCATGGGAGAAACCTCCGGGTGCTGGGAGCTCACAGACCCAACCATGGGAGAAACCTCCGGGTGCTGGGAGCTCACAGACCCATCCATTGTCCTACAGACCCCTCAGCTTGGCCTGAGAGTCCATCCTAAAGGTTTTTTTTTTTTTGATCTGCACATGTTTTTAAAATTAAAAATATCACCTATCATTCTGATGATCCGAAAAGGATCCAAATGTCCACTGGGAAAAGGCAGATAAACAAAGGCGAAAGCCGTGCCCAGAGTAGAGAAGTTGTAAAGGATGAGGAAGCTCACAAGGGGCCTGATGGGAAGTGTGTGTAAAGTTGTGTGTGTGTGTGTGTGTGTAAAGTTGTGTGTGTGTGTGTGTAAAGTTGTGTGTGTGTGTGTAAAGTGTGTGTGTGTGTGTGTGTGTGTGTGTGTGTGTGTGTGTGTGTGCCCATGCACACATGCAGCACAGCCCTCATGTGAAGTTGAGAACAGTCTATGGAGTGGGCCCTTCTTGCCTTCCACCTCGGCGAAGGTTCCAGGGACTGAGTTTAGGTTACCACACTTGCCTGGAAAGAGCCTTTGTGCACCAGATCATCTCCAAGCTTCCCTCTACACTGTTAAGCTTTTGAATGGGATCAACATAGGGAACTTGAGAAGAGCAGCCCCTTCAGAAGCCTCAGATAGCACCTGCTAAGCCCTCAAGTTTACCGCCTGCTGCCGCCACCACCCCAGCAACTGGGTTTCCGCCCTGCCGGCTTCCACTCTCTGTCTTTCCTATTCCGTTTAATAACTGCAGAACGCCCTCCCCCTGTCAGGAGACCTTTGCAATGGCAGTGAACTTTATGGTCACTACCAACCAGCCAATGCTGAGACCGGATTGCTGCATGCAAAAATCCAACACCTGAGACTAGAAATGCCCCTTTCCCCGAGGGATGGGGCCATTTATCTTCCAGGATGATTTGGGGGCAAATTCAATGGGATTTAAACTATTTGTTTCCACATTAGTAAGGATAGTTGATGCTTGGATTCTTAGCATCCCAGAAGTCGGGACTCTTAATATTTGTAAGACCACTCTGGGGCTCAGAGAAGCCAGAGGTCAGATGGTTGAAAGCCCAAGTGAGATGCACACATCTCTATAATTAACGTGCACGCTGAAGAATGGGTGCCTCGTGTTCCCAAGAACTATTTGCTGAATAAATAGATTGATGTTTGTGTAAAGTGTGGTGTCAATTAAAAAAAATAATTTCATCTGAAAGTGCTCTACTCGGTTCTGACCTTGTATTCTGTAGGATAAAAATAACCGGAGTGGACGGTCCTCCTGGTATTGCACTCAGAGATTTTTCACACTCGCAGGCAGCGTGGAAGCCGACCTTTCCTAACAGCCTTCCAGCGGGTCTCTGGGCCTCCACCTTCCCAGTCCACCCTGCTGAGATCCATCCTCCTAAAATAGTGGTTTCATTAGCTGATTCTCCTGGTCAGGGAGCGCCCAGCCCTTTCTATCGCCTGGAGTCGGGAAAGAAGCTCCTGACTACTTTGTAGAGGTTCTGCCGTGTATCATTCATTCACACACCCGTTCATTCCTCTTTCCAGCAGGACTGGGCTCCTCTTGCCTGTTGGCCTGTGTTGGGCATGAGCCTCCTGGTGTCCCTCTGTTCACATACTCAGTCAGATGAGGGAAGCCAATGCAGAAACCTGCACAAGGCAGAACAAAGCAAAAAAAGAGTGTCAGGATCCTGGGAGACATGAAGTGCACATAGGCAGGGAATGCGAGTGTGCTTTCTCTCCCCTTAGGGATTTGAGGGAAGGTTCTGTGGGGAGGCAGTGTATAAGGGAAGCCATGTTTGTCTGCTTTCAAGGTTGCTTTAATCTTTCATTACATCTGTCTGTCTGTCAACAGGTTTTGTTATGTAGCCTTGACTAGTCTAGAACTTACTATGTAGAACAGGATGGCCTTAAATTAGAGAGTGGGCAATCCTGCCTTTGTCTCCTGAGTGTTAGAATTCCATGCAGTGCTGCTGTGAAGTGCCCCATGCAGTACTGTCATGCAGTGTCCCCCATGCAGTGCCCCATGCAGTGCTGCCATGCAGTGTCCCCATGCAGTGCTGATGTGCAGTGCCCCCATGCAGTGCTACTGTACAGTGTCACCATGCAGTGTCCCCATGCAGTGCTGCTGTGCAGTGCCCCATGCAGTGTCCCCATGCAGTGCCCCATGCAGTGCCACCATGCAGTGTCCCCATGCAGTGCTACTGTACAGTGTCACCATGCAGTGTCCCCATGCAGTGCTACTGTACAGTGTCCCCATGCAGTGCTGCCATTCAGTGCCCCATGCAGAGCTGCTATATAGCATCCCCATGCAGTGTCCCCATGCAGTGCTGCTGTGCAGTGCCCCCATGCAGTGCTACTGTACAGTGTCCCCATGCAGTGCTGCCATTCAGTGCCCCATGCAGCGCTGCTATATAGCATCCCCATGCAGTGTCCCCATGCAGTGCTGCTGTGAAGTGCCCCCATGCAGTACTGTCATGCAGTGTCCTCCATGCAGTGCCCCATGCAGTGCTGTCATGCATTGTCCCCATGTAGTACCCTATGCAGTGTCCCCATGCAGTACTGTCATGCAGTGTCCCCCATGCAGTGCCCTATGCAGTGTCCCCATCCAGTGTCCCCATCCAGTGTCCCCATGCAGTGTCCCCATGTAGTGCCCCATGCAGTGCTGCTGTGTAGTGCCCCATGCAGTGTCCCCATCCAGTGTCCCCATGCAGTGTCCCCATGTAGTGCCCTATGCAGTGTCCCCATGCAATGCTCCTATGCAGTCCCCATGCAGTGCTGCTGTGTAGTGCCCCATGCAGTGTCCCCATGCAGTGTCCCCATGCAGTGCTACTGTACAGTGTCACCATGCAGTGTCCCCATGCAGTGCTACTGTGCAGTGCCCCATGCAGTGCTGCCATTCAGTGCCCCCATGCAGCGCTGCTATATAGCATCCCCATGCAGTGTCCCCATACAGTGTCCCCATGCAGTGTCCCCATGCAGTGCTGCTGTTCAGTGCCCCATGCAGTGTCCCCATGCAGTGTCCCCATGCAGTGCTGCTGTGCAGTGCCCCATGCAGTGTCCCCATGCAGTGCCCCATGCAGTGCCCCATGCAGTGCCACCATTCCCCACTCATCATTCTCCTTTCTTAAAAGTTTAGAGTTTTGTCTGTTTAGTTTATTGTTGTTTGTTTGTTTTCAAGACAGGGTTTCTCTGTGTAGCCCTGGCTGTCCTGGAACTCGATCTGTAAATCAGGCTGGTCTTAAACTCAGGATTCTACCTGCTTTCACTTCCTGGGGGTTGGGCTTAAAGATGTGAGCCACCAAAGCCAGGTAAAAGTTCATTTTTAAAGTCAAGTATGGTGGTCTTTAATCCTGGCATTTGGGATGCAGAGGCAGGCAGATCTTTGTAGGTTTGAGGCCAACCTGGTCTACATATCAAGTCCCAAGACAATCAGAGAAGCACAGAGAGACCCTGTATCAAGAAACTATTTCTTTTTAGCTAAAAATAATCCATGCTCATTGCAAAGGTAATTCCAGAGGCACAGAAGTACCTGAGGTAGCTTGTGACTGTGTGTGCCCGAACATCATTCCATTCTAGAATGCAGGTGTTAGGAGTTACTGGTGTGGTATGTGTCTTTCCAGAATCTTATCTATGCAATATAAACACACCTCATTACATGCGTGTGGCTGATTACCTATAATTGCCTTTATACTCTGGATAATGTTAGCTTTAAAACTTTTTTTACATCATATTTTTATGGAGGCCCTAACCCATCAGTGAGTGAAGGACTTTTTTCTCTAATGATGTGGACAAATCATTGTGGATTTTTCTCCAGCAAGACATTGGTCATGGCCCATAACTTTGGAAACACGGCCAATAACCAAGTGAAGAGGACAGGGGCAGTCTTGTCACCCTTAGCGGGCACAGGCTGTGCGGTCTGGTTACTGCCTCCACACTGGCTCAGTTCTGTGAGGTAAGGGTGTGACGTTGTCAAAGGCATGGGGAAGCCACAGTGGAGGCTGCTTTAGATTGGCCCCAAGGAGAACAACTTAAAATGTTTTTTTTTTTTTTCAGTTTGACTGTTTTTATGTGTGCAGATATTTTGTCTGCATGTATGTCTGTGCACCGCATGCATGCCTAGTGCCCACAGAGGTCAGAAGAGGACATCTGATACTCTGGAACTGGTGTTATAGTCGTTGTGAGCCAACATGTGGGTGCTGGGAATTGAACCTGTGCCCTCTGGAAGAGCAGCCAATGTTCCTTCCACTAAGCTATCTCTCCAGTCCCCAGAAGCTTAACACTGAGTTCTTTGAAAACTTAACAAACCATCTCTGAAACAAGTCACATATTTGTGCTTTGGGTCTTCAGACCCTTTATTCTTTGAAATATTATTTTTGTTCTACTAAGGGTTCAAGTGAGTGTCTGGGTCCCCTCATCTAGAAGTGGTGGAGGTTTTATCCTCACCCCACCTGCGGGTCCCTGTCATCCTGCTTCTAATAGCATTGAGCCTGTATCATCACGGGGCTCTGAGCAGAGTCTTCAGAGTCCTGAGGCACAGCCAGGTTGAAAGCTGAGCACACTGCATGTTCCCCTATAGACTCTCGGGTAGTCTGTCTGGCTTTGGCTCGCAGCTTGGTAACTCAGGATTGGGTGGCCTCTATTCCTTGACTGTTTGTGTGTGAGCCACAGTCCTTCTGGACATGAGGATGGGACTTTGCTACCTGACTAGATCACCAGAGGAGGCAACTCAAGGGAGGAAATACGTATTTCTGCCCACGGTTTCAGAGGAGTCGTGTGAAAAGCATGGCTGAGGAGAGCAGGTCTCACCATGGCAACCAGAAAGCAGAGAGAAGCAATACATAGTGAAGACAAGGCGAGACACACCCCAAGAACTCAAGGGACATACACTTTACAACGAGGCACCATCGCCTCCTTTCTGTCTTCCAGTAATGCTATCATTTATGAATTCATCAATGAACTCATCCAACCTTCAGGCCAGAGCCCTCAGGAGGTGTCCACGGAAACACCATCATAGATGCTCTCCCTCAGAGGAGGGATTTACTGATACCCTAGGTATTTCTCAATACAAGCAAGAGGATAATTATGATGAATTATCACGTGATCAAGTGAGTTAATACTGAAGGGCACAGCACTCCCCCCCGGGACAGTTAAGTGTTCCTTTGAAAATCTGGACTAGAGGAAAACAGCCCAGCCGGTGTCAAGAGTTAGACCTCGAGGACTTCACACGAGTGAGTGCTGTGGAGCCAGGGATACAGGTTCCATGTTCTAGACACTCCCATGTCCTGTATCATAGCTTTTCGGTATCGCCAATTACCTCAGTCCCTGTGGTCAGAACCAGAAGCCTGTGTCCAGGCCTCTCTCTGTCTTCTTCCAGTTGGCCACACTGGAGCCTTGGCTTCTGCTCAGCTCCTGACCAGGATGCTTCTGTTGGTTGTTCAGAGGTGGTAGGAACCAGCTGTGATAGGCGGATGAGATCTTCAGGCTACGCCTGCCAGAACTCCTACCAACTCTGAGAAGGTTCCACCCCGGAGCATTGCTTTTTCACATCTTTGAAGCAAGAGTCGCAAACCCAGCTCATCTTACTGCACAACCCTAGTGAGGTGTCCCTGGAACACACAGCAATTGTCCCATAAGCTGTGAGGGTTGTGCCTTTTCTGACCAACCCACACAAAGCCTGTCAACCTGCCAGCACCTGAAGCTCCAGCCTTCACCCCTAGAGAGAATAAATATGGTCCAGCGCTTCGTCTGTTAAATACATCCACCTGGGGCTGGAGAGATGGCTCAGTGGTTAGGAGCACTGGCTGCTCTTCCAAAGGTCCTGGGTTCAATTTCCAACAACCACCTAGTGGCTCACAACCATCCTTAATGAGTCAGATACCCTTTTCTGGTGTGCTTGAAGACAGCTACAGTGAACATAAAATAAATAAAAAGTTAAAAATATACATCCAGCCTGGGGCCTAGGAACCAGCTGACTCTCTCTGTGTACCTTCAGCATGAATCTTCTGACAGAGTCATACACATACACATACACACACACACACACACACACACACACACACACACACACACACACGAGTGTTACTTTTCTTGAGAAGCCCCATCTCCTCAACTCCTCCACTCAGAAGTGATGCCCCTGATCTGGGACCGAACCAGGCCACCATTATGGTATTATCCTTTCTATCCTTCATGCATAATTCTGTGAGCCCCGCTTAACATGCCCTGAGATTCCCTTCTGAGCAGATTCACGCAGGGCCTGAGATACAGGCAGGACTCAGGGAGTGGAAGACAAGTGGATAGATGGGCTCCTGTGATTGGTTGTTACTAATCACCCCTCACCCCACCCTTCTAGGTCATCGTCAAGGTTATTAATATGATTCACACACTCACATGCAAATCTTCGGTGAGCAAAAAGGCACATTTGATTTTAAGATATTATCATAATTATTATTTCTTCCCGAATCCACTGGCTTCTACCATCTGCCGCCTCCGTTCTCCACCCAGTGTTCCAAACGCAGGGGGAGAAAGCCTAATTTATCTCTATTAACTTCTATTTTCATTATCTGAGGCTGTGGGACCGCTACACTCCGAGAATGTCTATGAAGGCCTGGGAAGGCTGCTGTCAGCCTGAGTCTTAGGGGTGTCCTCTGTTGGCTCAGTCTGTGTGGGGAAAATGTCTTTCTTTCTGGACTCGCTAATCTTTCTATACCTCTTCTGTGCCACATCAGGACGGTGTCCCTGGCCTGCGTAGGGGGAGCTAGTAACCTATGGGGACTCAGAGAACAGCCTTTTCCCAGAGAGCGAGCACAATGTTGAATAGCCAGAGGCGTGCCCAAGCTAGGGACCAGTCAGCCTAAAGTCACCCTTAGGGAAAACACACACTCTGATGTGCTTTGTGCCAGGCCTGGTTCTAAATGGTTTGGTTCACGTTAACTGGTCCAGTTTGCATAATGACTCTAGATAGGAGTTGTTGTCATTGTCTCTGTTTTCCTTTGTGATGATGGCAGCCCCCCCCCCCCGAAGGTGCACAGGAACTCGCTGAGGGCTGAGGGCCACCGAGCTTGTGACCGGTGGGGTGAGGCGCCAAATGCAGGCAGTCTTGCTGCAGAGGCCACACACTGGACCACAGAGCCTCTTTCCAGGCCTGCTGTGCTTGTGACAGACAGGAAGTATGGCAGGTGGCAATGCAGGGGACAGAGTTACACACAGAGCTGATAGCAGCCGGCCAATGTTCCTTCTATGCTGGGAAACGGTATTTGCTACTTTTCCCATTCCTGTAACAAAATTCCTGAACAGAGCAACTCAGAGGAAGCTTATGTTGGCTCACTGTCTCAGGAGGGTTTCAATCCATTTCTATGAGGAAGGAAAGTGTGGCTGGTGGGGGGGGGGTTCATGGGACTCGTGGGTGGTCCCTCCTGAGATCCATTCCTGGTGAGCTTCTTCCACCAGGCAAGCCCTACCTTCTACCGCCGTGGGCCAGACCTGAGCATTCATAACGTGATTCAGTTGAGGAGCATTTCGGACTCCAGCTGTAACGGAACGGAAGTGCGGGTGTTCAATACAGGGTTTCTCTGTGTAGCCTTGGCTGTCCTGGAGACCAGACTCGCTCTGTAGACCAGGCTGGCCTTGAAGTCAAAGATCCACCTGCCTCTACCTCCCTAGATCTGGGATGAAAAGTGTGTGCCACCCCACCCTGAATCTCTGGCTTCTAGTAGGTTCTTATCTAGGTCAGACCATCAAGAGAAGTCCGGGATCTCAGAAGGCTTAGCTTAAGCCCTGGTAGGCTGAACCAGAGTATGGGGAACTCAGGCTGACAAAGCCCAAACTTGTTTGTTTGTTTGTTTGTTTGTTTGTTTTGATAGAGAAAAAAGCAAGAGATAAGTAATTGTCACCCTTTTGTCAACTTTCTGGCCAAGCCAGGCAGGGGGTCATGAGCTCAGGACTCTTCAGCTGAGTTCTCAGCTCTTCATCTTTGAAGAAGATGAGAGGGCTTCCTGCTCCCTCTGCCGTATTGCCTGCTGGTTGAGAGGAAAGTCGGTCGAGCGCAAGAGCAGCCTCTGAGAGGCAGAAAACCCCAACTGGCTCCGCCGAGGATGGCTGGCAGATGGGCAGGTGGGATGGACAGCAAGGTCCGCCTCACTGACCGAAGCTTTAAAGCCTTTTAGACTCCCATCTCTGTGCGTGATCAAAGTGATTGAATCTG
Source organism: Micromys minutus (assembly GCF_963924665.1). NCBI lineage: Eukaryota > Metazoa > Chordata > Mammalia > Rodentia > Muridae > Micromys > Micromys minutus. The sequence goes on from NC_137963.1 coordinate 38,371,518, forward strand.
GGGGTAGTGTCAGGCCAAGAGAGGATCAGGAGTGGCTAAGGGTGCACTGAAGGTTCCAGGCAGCGATCCCACCAGCTGGATAAAGCAGGAAGATTTTAGCATCCTTTACCACTGGGAACGCCAGTCCTGGCCTTGCTGACAGGAACAGCCTTGATGTGGATAGCCAGTGAGGGGCTAAGCCATGACAAGGTTCCCATGAGCTCATTAGTTCAAAACCTCTCTGGATAGAGTAGGAGGCTCCCATAGGAATCACCCCCAAGGCTCTGGCTTCTACGTGTGCTTCCCTATTCTCCAGAACTCCCAATTCTAGTCTTGGGGCCCATGTTCCTGGGATGGGGCTCGAGAGTGCCCAAGGCAGATACAAAAGGCAAACCTCTCCATGACTGGCGTTCACCTGCAGCAGGAAGTGACTGGCCGGCCATGGCACCCTCTTGGGCGAATTCCTTCTTTGACCTTTGTAATTATTCCTGTTCAACCTCCCCTCGTGTTTTTCCCTCCCCGCTTTGAGGTGCTCAACTCCTGCACCCTCTCCAGGGTATTAAGGATGTGAGTGAAATTGATGGCCAGGATGTCTCGGCTCTTTATGATGATGAATGACTCTCACTGACAAAGCTTTTATTGTCTGTGATTTGGGGAGAAGGAGAACTGATATATCAAGACTGCCTGTCACGCCTTTTAATACAGTTATAAATCCTGACGTCACTAACCGGTGGTCAGAAGCTGGAGAATTCCACTGGCCTCCGCTTTGCAGAGAGCCTTTATGGATTTCTTTCTCCCCTCTCTTGACTGTCACAACAGTGTTGTGGGGGGATGGGCACGGTTGATTTTAAACATCCCAGTGACACTCTAGGGAGGAAATAGGATCCTTTCCTCACCTTTGGTTTCAGAGAGACCAATGAAAAGCCTTGTGTCAAATTCCTTCTAAGGACAGTCCTTAATGTGCCCCTCCACGCTCACCTGCATCCTGCCTGTCACAGCTTTCCTGTGACTGAACATCTGCTACTTGCTGGAGCTCCTTCCGTCCTAAGCAGGGTAACAAGGAAAGAGTTGACTCTAGTTGACTTAAACTTAGTTTAAGGAAAAAGAAATGTTGTTGGCCTTGGTGGGCTGTATGCAGTGAATACCAAGGAACCTCCCCCAGGGTGAAGCCACAGATCCCCACCAAAAGTTGGGGGTACCTGCCTACCTGCCATTCCTGTGGAGAATACTTTACTCCTACCATCAAGATCCCGGGAAGGATCCTGAAATTTTCTGTACCTAGTTTCCACCCCTAGAAATAAGAAGAGTTCTCTCTTCATAGACAGAGAGGTCAAACAGGGTCAGGCACATACCCGTCCTAAAAAGGCTCCCCGGGCAACGGGCAACACAGAGGCCACCTCTACCTCCCTGGCGATGTGTGGAGAGTGACCAGGGAAAGCTTCCTGAAGAGACTGTGATAATGGAGGGGAAACGTACAAAGCAAAGAGATGAGCAGATGGAAAGGAGGGAGGGCCTGTCGCAGGGGCTCCAAGGAGCTGGACCGGAACAGGATCAGAAGGCGTCTCCAAGGCCTCTAAGCAAGTGGCATCCCATAGGTGTCTCTTGGGGGTCTTGGTGGAGGATGTACGTAATGAGAATAAAACTCAGTCTCTGACCAGCTGATAGAGGTTACAAACCCTCAAAGGAGAAAGGGGGAGGCCCTGGGCCAGGCCGCAACCCTGTGGATAAAGGAGAGGTGGGGCTAGAACTGGCCAGTGCAGAGAAAGAAGGGTGGCTGAAGTCAGGGTAGCTCCTGTTGGAGTCAGGAGACAGGAAAACAAAAGCCTCCTGCCCACATCGGTACAAAGTCCCCAACACTTCACCCAGGGAGCCGGTGACTAGGTCCCGAGTGACTGTTGAAGTCAGGCACGTGTCTTCTAGTGAACAGTCGTCCCATTAATCTCACAAGTGCTGGGATGAGGACCCTGGGGAGGGGTCTGCCCACGTGAAGGTGGTGAGCACATCACACACAGAGTTTGCTGAGGCAGGGGGATGAAGTGAGGAAGAGCAAGCAATCTGCGGTGTGGAGCAAATACAGAAAGAACATCAGTCAAAATGGTTGGGGGAGAGGGCGTCGGAAATCTGGATATGGCCTGGAGGCGATTGGGAGGCACAGGGAGTCTAGCTAAAGAAGCCTGGAGCTGGGTAGGGGCCCTTTCATGGGGACAGCAATGGGAAACTATGTTGTGGCTAGTCCCCAATAGGAGTGGTGGGATGACCTGTACCAAAGTGCCCAGGCCGGACCCTCTCATGCAGGGGTGTCACCGGAGTCTGCTGGGTTCTTTCATTATGCCTTTCATGTGCCGGGACAGACAGGAGCAGCAGCAGTAATGCAGCCGCCTCCTGCTGGTGTGCGGAGCACCGGGCAAACCACATGAGATCCCATCTCGGGCATAATGTGCAACCGAGGACAAAATTAGATTGAGAAGTAAATGGGGCCGAAAATTTCGAAAGCACTTCCCGTCAGGAAGCTGCGTGATTGCATGTTTTAATTCTTTGCGTTTTGGTGGAGATGGCTGGAGAGAAAGGGGTGAGGGTGGGAGGAGACTTGGGTTCCTGAGGCACAAAGGCCAGAAGGGAAAAGAAGAATGCCTGTTGTGAGAACGGAGACTCCATGCAGCTCCTTTTGACCCACAAAAACCCACAAAGTGGGTATGATTTGCTCCATTTTGGAGCCAAGGAAACGAGGACAGTAAGCTGATGTGCCTGGGGCCACACAGGCAGCGCGCAGGTAGCAGAAAGTCAGTCCCAGCAAGTGAATGACATGGGGAGTGTCACCCTCTCTAATGCCAGCATTTGGGAGACTGAGGAAGAGGGATCTTGGGTGTGAAGCCATCCTGAACTATGGAACAAATTCCAGGCCAGCCTGTACTACAAAGCAAGGCTCGGTCTCAAATGCCGAACCCTTATCAAAGCGAAACCAAACTCATGCTGGCATTGCACTTGGGAACCCTCTTCCCCCTCACTCTCTGCAACTGCTTTTCCCTCCTCCGGTTCCAGAGCCAAGATGTCCCAGAGGCAAAGCAGGGGCTCACTCATACTTGTGCATGCGTAGTGAGGCTTGGAGCTAAGGACACAGCTCCGTCAGAAAAGTGGTTGCGGTGCAAGGGTGAGGGTCTGAGTTCTATCCCCAGCACAGGCATAAAAAGCCAGGAGTGGGGGTGCATGCTTCTCATCCCAGTGTGAGGGAGGAACAGACAGATTCCCTGCTGATGTTCACTGGCAAGTAAGGCCCCTGTGAGAGAGTTTGTTTCAAAAGAAAAAGAAAATAATGAGACCAGGGAGACAGGGAGATGCTGAGCCAGTAAAGGTGCTTGTCACCCACGTGATGGAAAGAAAGACCCAACTCCTGCAAGATGTCCTTTGACCTCCAAAATGCACTGTGGAACATAAAAGCATGCACGAACACACACACACACACACACACACACACACACACACAGAACACACACACACACACACAGAACACACACACACACACACGCACACACACACACAGAACACACACACACACACGCACACACACACACACACACAGAACACACACACACACACACACAGAACACACACACACACACACAGAACACACACACACACGCACACACACACACACACACAGAACACACACACACACACAGAACACACACACACACGCACACACACACACACACAGAACACACACACACACAGAACACACACACACACACACGCACACACACACACACACACAGAACACACACACACACACAGAACACACACACACACACACGAACACACACACACACACAGAGAGAGAGAGAGAGAGAGAGAGAGAGAGAGAGAGAGAGAGAGAGATTGCGTGTCTTAGGAAGAAAAGGTAAATGGGTTCTTCTGAGGAACAGCACCAGAGTTTGGTCTCTGGCTTACACACAAACAAGCACATACATGTGCACACACAACATCACGTACACATGCCCTCAGAAACACAGGAACACTGTAAATCAACAACGAGGCTCAGTGAGGTGCTGCTGTTTGTTGGTAGCACAGAGACAGAGGTTTGGGTTCCTCTGTGTGTTTTCCTCTCTTCCTGCTTGGTAGCTTCTGGAGGGCTCCAGGGACGCTGCCCACTTAACCATGCCTGCAGAGCCCATGGAGATACCGTAGGGTTGCTACCAAGAACCCCAAAACAAACAAGCAAACAAGCAAACAAACACAGACACAAAAGCTTTCTAGCTCCTGTCATCTGGGACCCCAGGCCCCAGACCTGTGAAAAACTAAGTGTCAATTACCGAGGTTGAGGAATGAATGCTCTGTGGAGAGAGGAAGGAAGCAGAAGCTAGAGAGGGATAGAAAAAGCAAAGCGAGACCATGGGGAGCATCGACGTGCAGGGCGGCGCTAGGCCCAGGCCTGGCTTCACTGGCTCTCTGCACAAGGCTGTACCCTTGCTGGCTTTAGTACTGGCAGAATAAACACATAATTGTTTCCAACATTGCTAAAGCTTTTGAGACATGTCGTGGGTGGGTCTTATTTTCGAAGTGGGGTCTCACTGTGTTGTCTAGGCTGGTCTTGGGCTCCTGGGCTCAAACGATGCCCTTGAGTAGAAATAGAGTCAAAGGCAGACTTCCCTTCCCCCCTTCCCTTCCCCTCTGTTCCCTTCCCTTCCCCTCCTCTCCCTTCCCTTTAGTCTCCTTCCCTCCCCTTCCCTTCCCCCCTCATCCTCCCCTCAGTCTCCTTCCTTCCCCTCCCCTTCTCTTCCCCTCTGTTCCCTTCCCCTCCCTTTCCTTCTCCTCCTCTCCCCTCCCTTCCCCTCCTCTCTCCTCCCTTTTCTTCCTTCCTTCCTCTTTTTTTTAAACAAAGAAAACTTGGCTCATCTGAAATCTTCTTGGGGAGTCTTGGCTAAGCCAAGCAATGTTCAATCACATAAAGTGTGTGTCTAAAGTCCTGAGATGTCTTGGGGGCTCAGAGAAGCAGACTGAACCCTGGCCTGACTTCCAGGGTCCTTGGGGCTCTGGCACCCAGTGATGCTTCGAATGTTTCCAAGTTAGGATGAAAGCAGCTCAGAGGGTGATTGTGTCTGCCTTGCTCTTGAGTCTCCCTCCCAAGCCCCCTATGCTGCCTACCTTCATGTCTTACACTTAGCTGCCGCACCCCTACTCTACCATTGTCCCAACCTCAGCTTCAAGCACACTGAATGCTCCCTGCCCCCAACTTACCTCAGCTAGGCTCAGTCACTGAGCAGTGTGAGGGAGCAGGTCTAATCTCTCAGGAGCCCACCCTCACCCCTCTCAAGCCAAGACCCTCTCCAACTCCTCCTGAAGGAAGCTGGCCATCAAGACTGGCTCTTCCAGAAATTCTCAGTCTTTCCTCCTCCTCCTTCCTTCCTCCCTCCTTCTCTTCCTCTCTCCCTCTCTCTATCTCTGTCTGTCTCTGTTCCCCCCATCTCTCTGTGTCTGTTTCTGTCTCTATTTCTGTCCCTCCCTCTCTCTCTCTCTCCCTCCCTCCTCCACCCCAATACTGGGTCTATATAACCCAGACTGTGAAGCTAAGGTGACTTTGAACTCCTAAACATCCTTCCTCTACATCCAAGTACTGGGATAACAACCATGTGTCACTTTGTCCAGCTGCTCTGCTCTTGGTTGCGTATGAGACCTGGGGCGAACCCTTTGCCTCTGCCTCTCTGAGCCTCACTTCCTTTACTGTGGGCATTAAGTTAATGAGTAGACAACACATTGAATCCAGGCCAGCTGACACCCTTGTTCCTTCCTCCATGATGTTCCCCATGTGGTAAAACTTTCCATCCCTGCCCCGTGCAAGTCCTTATCCCTAGTGTCATCTCGTGTGTGCCTCCTGATGACCCAGGAGGCAGGACAGGGCAGGGCAGAACAGGGCAGGGCAGAACAGGGCAGGGCAGAACAGGGCAGGGCAGGGCAGGGGCAGTTACATTTCAGATGAGAAGTAAAGATCCAAACTGGTAGGGATTTGCAAGCAAGAGTCTGAGCAATACTGGGGCTCTGAGAGCTAGCCGAAATTCTGTGACAGTCAAACCCCATACCTGCTTCTCTGGGAGGGGAGGGGCAAAGTTCTGGCAGCCTGCAGCGTCCGCGCAGCAGTGCGATTTAATGGGCATTCTCTGCAGCACATTCATTGGCTACGCACCAGAGGAGGTGCCTCAGCAGGATGGGCTGGCTTCTCTTTGGTGAGCAGCACACCTGCTCGGCCCTCCTCTTGCTCTTGGCAACTGGTTACCAATATTGGCCTTACTAACTGGGTGAGGGAGAGAGTTGGCGGTGAGAGTGGGTATTGCTGGATATCAGCCTTGCCCAGATGGAACCCCCAGGCAGGGCTCTGTGACATCTGGAACTCTCGAATGTGACAGGGACGGGTCGTGGTGTGGTTCAAAAACAAGGACCCGAGTCCCTTGCAAGAGACCAGCGTGTTCAAGTGGTACGGCAACTCAGCTTGTGGCTGGTTTTTGAGTCCTTAGACATTTCTGTAGCATTGCTTCATCTGCTAGGTAAGCAGACCCGGGCCCCTAGGTTCCAAGAGGGGAGGGAACCCGCCGGAGGTCTAGTAAGGAAGTGGTGGGCTTTCTCATGCTCAGACCTGGTTCTGTCTCGGTGGATTTTGCATTTGATCCTTCAGCTCTGACCTCAGTCCTTAGCTTGAGAGGGCCAGCAAACCTCTCCCCGCATGCTATTCTAGACTGAAGCAAAGGCACTGGTGGCTAAGGGCACAGGCTGCTGAGGTCCTAAATCCAATCCTTACCGCTCCTCAGCCGGCCCGTTTTCTGCCTGTGAAACCTTAGGCAAAGTACTAGTCTGTAGAAACAACCTATGGGATACAGGCTATCTGTGTATGAAGTTTTAGATTCTTTGAACCAGTCTAAGTTTGTAGATGAGGAAACCAAGGCCATCAATGGCTGGAGCTTGTCCTCATAACTTCGAGGCTCAGCACCCCAACAGCAGATGACTAGTTATTCCATTTCACAGTGCAGTGGGGATGTCTGAATGGGACAGTGCACTTCTGTATGAGTGGTAGATGTGGGAGATCCGCAGCACCCACACCACTGTCCAAACCACAGCGCATGCACTACACAGACCCCCAGCCACAGCGCATGCGCACCACAGACCCCCCCCAGCCACAGCGCATGCGCACCATAGACCCTCAGCCACAGCGCATGCACAGCTCAGACCCCCAGCCACAGGGCATGCACTCCACAGACCCCCAGCCACAGGGCATGCACTCCACAGACCCCCAGCCACAGGGCATTCACTCCACAGACCCCCAGCCACAGTGCATTCACTCCACAGACCCTCAGCCACAGCACATGCACAGCTCAGATACCCAGCCACAGCGCACAAACAACACAGGCAGCAGCACTGTAGGATGGGGTGAGTGGCTCCCGAATTCTGCACAGTGGGAGAGGCGGGGGTCCTGGCCTTCAGTTGTGCCATCTCCGGGTCCCCACCTGGTGGAAGCACCGTACAGGGAGATGTGTGCCGGGAAGGGCTGGGAGTGTGGAGGGTGGGCAGCGGGGAGTGTCAGGCTAGGTGCTATGCACACATCCACAACTCTGTGTCAATCAAGCCTCCTAATGGCTTCAGCAAAGAGGAGCTGTAGCCTCCCCTTCCTCCAACTCCCTGGCAGTAAGGACAAGAGGCAGTCGTCTGTCCAAAGTCTAGTAAGTGCCAGAGCTGGAGTTAAGGCCCCGGCAGGTGGAGTCTCTAGAGCAGTGGTTCTCAACCTTTCTAACGCTGTGACTTTTTAGTACAGTTCCTCATGCTATGCCGACCCCAAGCATAAAATTATTTTATTGCCACTTCATAACTGTAACTTTTCTACTGTTGTGTAAACGTCTGTGTTTTCTGATGATCAACCCCATGTGAAAGGGTTGTTTGACCCCCCTGATGGCTCACAACCCACAGGCTGAGGGCCAATGCTACAGAACCTTCCTTTAAGTGCGCACCTTGCTTGTAAGCAGTGAGGGCAAGTGGAGGGTTTCTGGCCGTGACGTGGTCTGGACAGGACGGCACTTCTGAGGCCAGTGTGGACAGACAGGGGGGCTGAGGGGCCGAGGAGCAGCCTAGGCTGGCGACTGTGTGATCCGGAAACATCAAAAGACAGAGATGAGTGGAGCATGGTGACCCACACCTGTAATATCCCAGCACGGGGCATCAGGAGTTCAAGGCTACCCTCAGCAACACAGTGAGTTTGAGGCCAGCCTCTGTCCCAAACAAAACAAACAGAAGAGGAGGCAAAGATGTAGTTTTGTTCTCCATGGGCTTGGAGATGTCTTAGTCTGGATAGGGGTGTGGTTGGTACCTGTCCTTAGAGGTTTGTCCTATGGGGACACACACAGCACCTCCTGCCCAAAGAGCCTTTTGCCATTTGTTATTACAACTATGGGGACTTGCCCGGATACTCCTTTGTCTATACGAGTCTTGGGAAGAGGTGGTGCACAGTCAGGCTGGAGGACAAAACATCCCCTGCTTCTGAAGACATTGCCCTGGTACAGCACCGACGCCTTGGGGGACTGGGCAGACCAGCTCTTACCACTGAGGTTTGGGCTCTGGATTTATCCATAGTGTTTTTCTATCTCCTTCTGTGTGCCGATCGCCAGCTTGCCGGGCCCTAGAACTCCCTAAGAGACGGTGGACAGCACCATCCCATGCTCTGGGGTCCCAGACGGTGGACTGAACCATCCCATGCTCTGGGGTCCCAGACGGTGGACAGAACCATCCCATGCTCTGGGGTCCCAGACGGTGGACAGAACCATCCCATGCTCTGCGGTCCCAGACTGCATACAAGCAGAACCGAGCTGAGCAGCAGAGTTCAGCTCTCTCTCCTGACTGCGGGCAATGTGACTCCTGCCACAGTACACTGTACTCTCAAACTCTGCCTTCGGGTTGCTTTTGCCAGGGACTTCGTTACAGGGAAGTAATCAATACACTGTCACTGTGAGTACCTGTCAGTTTCTCAAATGGTGGCGTAACTTGGTGTCTTAGTCGGGGTTTCTATTCCTGCACAAAACATCGTGACCAAGAAGCAAGTTGGGGAGGAAAGGGTTTATTCAGCTTACACTTCCACATTGCTGTTCATCACCAGAGGAAGTCAGGACTGGAACTCAAGCAGGTCAGGAAGCAGGAGCTGATGCAGAGGCCATGGAGGGATGTTACTTACTGGCTTGCTTCCTCTGGCTTGCTCAGCCTGCTTTCTTATAGAACCCAGGTCTACCAGTCCAGGGGTGGCCCCACCCACAATGGGCGGGGCCAGGGATGGCTCCACCCATAATGGGCTGGGCCCTCCCCACTTGATCACTAGATGAGAAAATGCCTTACAGCTGAATCTCATGGAGGCGTTTCCTCACCTGAGGCTCCTTTCTCTGTGATAACTCCAGCTTGTGTCAAGTTGACACAAAACCAGCCAGTATACTTGGTTAAGTCTCCCTCCACATTTTTTTTTTTTTACTGTGCTGTTTCTAATGCACCTGTGGGAACATGGTAAACTAAGCCACCAATTCTGTTGGAACTATATGCCCATGAAAATTAGGTTTTCCAGAGTTGGAGGCAGGAAGGGCTCAGAGAAGGTCTTATGTCTCCCTTGTGGCTGTTCATAGCCTTGTGGCAAGAGTTGACATTGTGGAGTTGGGTGTTTCAGGCAGGTGAGACAAGCCACCACTGAGTGTTGGATACTGGCCTGGGGAGGCCTGGTGGGTTTGGAAAAGTATCTGTTACTTGTATACAGTGATACCCCTAGCATCGTGAGGCTGTCCTGGGAAGCAGGGACAGCAAGAGATAGAAGGAGGCCTGAGCTTCACAGGTCTTAAATCTCATCTCTCTTTCTAGACTGAGAATGGCCCCTTGGGGTATAGGCACTGTCTGGCTCTTAAGAAAAAAAAGTTAATTTTAAATCAAAATGTTAATTTTGAATAGAAGGTAATACATTCAGGTGATTAAATATTCAAACTGTACAGAACCAAAAATATATGAAACAAAAAATAAGCCCCTCCCTGCCAATGTCTGCTCTTCTCCAGTTTTGTGCAATCATGTTTTGCTTTTAATAACACTTTATTTATCTCTTAGCACATGAATCTTATCCATTTTTTACCAGCAGAGACAAGACTATATAGAATATAATTCCCTTTTTCGTTTTATACATTTAATAAAATATGTCAGAGATTTTTTTTCATAATCTCCACATTCAGATTCCTCCCTCCCTCCCTCCCTCTTCCTTCTTTCCTCCCTCCCCCTTCCTTCTAATCATGTGTAAGTCTTAGTGTATGGTTTGTGTATCTCCACAGTAAAACCTTAGAATTGCTAGTTAAAGGGAAGGCACATTTTGTATTTTGTGGTCCACCTATGGAGACTGACTGCATGGTATGTGTGATATATGATCATGGGAGTTTAGGCTCTCAAGTCAGAACCTCAGTAGACTTCCAACCCACCCTTACCCTCCAAATACCTCACTTCAAGGCAAAGATTGCAATGTTTCCCATCTCCTGGAGCAGCTGTGAGGCTGGAATGGAATGTACACCAGAGCCCCTGGAGCACACAGGAGCATTACTTAGTAGATGTCAACACATAAACAAGCCAATGGCTCAGCCCCCAGTTACCCGGTTGCCCTTCTGCTATAATCTCAGGCCCCCTCCTCTCCATGAATCAGGACAAAAAGACCTGGAGCCACTTGTGCAGTGGGCGGGGCTGCTTGGCTAGAGCTCTGCCTCCTTCCTTCTATCCTATTGGACCACCAGCCGCCAGTGTGACAGGAGTACACCTCAAATGTGCTTGGAAATGTTGACGAAGCTCCAGTGTTTGCTCTAAAACTCCAGGCAGATGAAACTCACTCTCAAAGTCAAAACATAAGTGCTCAGTAGTATAGCTTACTCTGCCCACAAAAGTTCTGGTTTTAGCCCCCAGTACCCGCAGACACACATACTAAGGAACCAGGTGTAGTAGTGCATGCACACTTACAGTATCAGCACTTGGGGGGTAGAAGCAGGAGAATGTGGAGTTCAAGGCCAGCCTCAGCTACTTCAGCGACTTTAGTGTTTAAGCTACAGAAGACTATCTCAGAACCCAAAACAAAATCAATAAACAAGACAAAGAAAAAGCCCCCAGACTCAGGGCTGGGAGATGGCACAGTTCTCAGTGACTTCACAGAAGTAGATGAGGTGAGAGAGCCCGAGATGGAAAATGAATGGCACCTAATTACTGACTGCGTGCTCAGGTTTGTCATCCTGGCTCTGCAGGGCCAGGCTGCACCTTTAGTCTGGATAGTAAGAGAGAGGCCAGTCAGAATTAGTTACATGTGAGGAATTAGTAATTTGGGAAAAAGAAATGTAGGCTTATTGTTTCTAGAGAAACAGCGGTCCTTAAACTAAAGGCTAATAAGCCTGCCATTAGGACCTGCCAGATCTTTGTGATGGCCGACACTCATCTCAATTTGCTGGCCACTGTCTGTAGCCTGGGCTTGGCTGCTACAGCAGGGCCCGCCCTCTCCCACTCCTCTGCCCCTGTGAAAGAGCACCTGTGATCATCACACCCTTTGATGGTGACAGGTCAGAAGAGGGATTTCAGAGCAGGCCATTTGTATATCTCAGTTGCTAGCTGGGCTGTGATCCAGTGCCTTATACACTGTGTGCAGACAAGAGAGGCTGAGTTCCAGGTTCATTCCCTCTCCAAGTCCCTGACATTGCTTCCTTATTGTCCCCAAAGTGACAGTTGTCCATCTTGCTACAAATCTTTAGCTCATGTTACTGTCTTGGGCACAGTTCCTGCTGCAAAGTCTGGTGACCCAGAACCCACATGGTGGGAGGGAAAAATCACTTCTGCAAGTTGTCCTCTGACCACCAGATACACTGCAGCTCTGGGGCTCTGGGGAAGCACGGACGGTGTTATCAGACCGACACCGCTGAGCTCATCCCAGCTACCCCAGAACCCCATGTCGGCAATAAGGCCACCAACTCATAGAGTATTGGAGTGAAGAACCTTTCCCCAGCAATTCTACCATAGTCCTTTAGAGTCGGGGGTGGAGGGTAGGCAGCGTGTAGACACCTCCCTCCCTTCGGCAGGACCGCTAGTCCACCAGGGGCCGTCAGGACCAAGGACAGCAGCCCCTTTCTTGGCCAAGGCCACCACTAGCTTTCTGCCAAACTACCCCACACCAAACTCATTCACAGTCAGTTAATGACTGCCCCCCACCCGTAGTGAGAGTGGGGTACAGTCCTTTCCCTCTCACTCTCCATCAGGTAGGTGGAGGGGGTGTTGAGTCTGTGCTCTCCCCTGTGGCTTTCAAAGTGAAGGCTTTGCACACTGTCAGAGTAATGAATTCTGCAAGGGCTTGAAGCAAGGGCTGAGGATTTTTGTGCCATGTTTCCAGGAGTGACAACCCCCAGTGGTTAATTACTGCCACGCGATGAGAACTGAGCTGGTAGTAAAATGAGATAAGTTCATTATGAGCTAAATTTGAAGTTAATTGGATCCATATCCAACCCCCCCCCCCCCAGTTAGTATACATACAGGCTACTTAGGAAGGGGCTGTGTGAGGAAGAAAAAGTTGCAACTGAGCAGAAACTGGCATGCCAGGTCTGGTCATTCTGAGGAGGTTGTAAGGGGGAGCCTCTGTGTTGTGGGTGAGAGGGAGCCCAGCACAGCTTCTTCCACTGAGTGGAACTGTATTAGTGAATTAAGGTCATCTTGGCAGATACTTTCTGAGTGTCTACTGCATACCGGGCCAGGGCAGAGGAGGCAGGGGACCACAGAAGCACTTGATCTCTGGAGAGCTCCAGTCCAGAGGCAGGAGGAAGACAAGGGTTGGGGTGTAGGCGGGAATGTGGAAGGTTCTGGTGTCATAATGCCTGGGGTGTGGCTCTATTTCTTACCAACACTGGACAAGTGCCTGAATGACCTCGCATCTTCATGTCCACATCTGTAAAATGGGCTGGTAGTTGGGCTTGTCTCGCATGGGTGTTGAGGGTTAAATGCAGGAGCCTCTACAAAACACAAATATGCTTAGAATATGGTCCGTGCCAGAAACATGGCTGGCGTGGAAGATCAGGTATGAGGAGTACCTGGTTCAAAGTGTAGCTCATAGGAACCCCCAAGGAAGCTGTGGCTCTCTTGATGGGCCAGTGTCCTGGGCAGCCCAGAGTTAAGGTGAAGGGAAGTAGACACCACCTCTGCATGACAGCGGTGACACAGAACTCCCAGCTCGAGAACAAACATGGAGAGCACCATTGTTTCCCTAAAGGAGCCCGGTTTGCCAACCAGAGAAATACTCAGGTGATTTTATTAAGTCAGGGTGGTAAGATTTGAACCCAGGTCCACACGTCTCCAAGACTTGACCCCTCTTTGCCACATTCTGAGGTCTAGATTTGGTTCTAGAGACTAACTGGAGGCTCTGTGAAAGGGAGGAAGGTTGGCTGTAGGGGATCGCTGGCTCTTCAGGCCTGGCCCTCACAGAGCTAACCTAACATCGGCTCCCTGGCGGTAAGGCTGCCCTCTGGCGGCCATGTTCCTCTGGTCAGATTTGGCTTGCCTTTGCCTGTCCAAGCTCTTTTCCCTAGGGGCATTCCATCTCCCTTCACTTGTTCATTCAAACACACACACACACACACACACACACACACACACACACACCATTTCCCTTCAAGACTTTCTGTCAGTCTAACCTTGGACTTCATTTTCTGGCTATCACTCACATACGTGTTTTTCCAGAGATAGTTAGTTGAGTGTACAACTCAGAAATTGCTGGGCGACATGGGACCTCTGTGTCTAACCTTCTGAGGGACAACCAGACTTTCTAAAGTCCACACACCATTTTGCATTCCCTCCAGCAGGGGATGAGAATTCCAGTTTCCTTCCTCTATGGAAGATGGTCGTAATCTGTCTCTTTAATGCAACCGTCCGGGTAGGAAAGAAGCATTATGCCACTGCGCCTTTAATTTACATTTCCCTAATGACGATGACTCTGGGCAGCTTAATCTGGGCTTACATTTGCTCCTTTGGATCCGTGTGCCTATGGAAGTCCTTTGCTCTTTTGTAATTAGTTCGTCTCTCCTCTTTTATCAATTTCTGATTTTTTTAATGTATTTTAGATGAAGCCTTTCATGAGAAACCTGATTTGCAAATATTTTCTCCCTTACTGTGGGTCATCTTCATTTTGTTTTCTTTCTAAAATTTTTAAATAAAAGCCATGTTTTTTTTAGACCAGTCTCACTATGCAGATCTAGATAGGCCGGAGCTCACTATGTTGACGAGGTTGGCTTTGAACTCATGGAGATCTACCTGCTTTTGTCTTCCAAGTGCTGGTATTTGAGGCATATGTCACCACACCTGGCTCATCATTTTCTTATTGCTGTCCTTTAAAGCAAAAAACAACAACAACAGCAGCAGCAATAATAATAATAATAATGATAATTTTCCAGGTTTTTTTTTTTTGCATTCTTTTAAAGAAAGTCTAAACTGTGTCTCCACTCACATTGAGTCGCCCGAGGTGGCAGGCACACATGCCTCTGGTTTTGAGTCAGGGTTAGCGGCCTTTCCGCACATCTAGCCAGGACTTCAGTTGCTTTTCCAGCGCTGGCGTAACTCTTCTGTTTGTCTTAGATGCATCTGGAGTTTCTCCTGAGCGCTGTGCAGAGTCTACTCGATTCGTTTTCTCTGAAAGGCCGGTGTGTTATCCAACACCACATGTAGGTCTCTCAGCCCCAGCTGGAGCTGTGCGCACACTATTTCCCGTCTTCCTCTCCATCCATTGGTTCCACAGTCATGAACAGACATCACACTTCTAATTACAAACACGTGGAAGTCCTAGCATCTGGGAGGCCACTCTCCTTGTGGGAGACACTGAATAATCAGCAAGAGCTGAGTCCCACTAGACCTCAGGACACCTGAGGTGAAGTCCCTTCCTGCTCCTGCTCCTTCCTCTGAGACTTGAAGACAGTCACACCTCTGGGTTTCAGTTCCTTCAGTGGTACACGGGGGAGCAGGGAGATACCAAATGTTAGGATTCTGTAAACCCCGCCCCTCAGTTACCTAGCAACAGCCAGGTATACCCCACCCCACAGTTACCTGGCAATAGCCAGGTATGCTCCGCCCCAATGACCTGATACTACAAAAGGGGTTGCTTGCCCCCCCCCCCGCTCTCTCTTGCTCTCCCCCCTTACCCCTCCTCTCCCCCTTCCCTAACCCCCCTCCATGTGCTCATGGCCGACCTCTACTCCTCTACTTCTCTCTCTCTCTCTCTCTCTCTCTCTCTCTCTCTCTCTCTCTCTCTACTACCCTCTTAATTCCCCCATGGCCTGAATAAACTCTATTCTGTACTATACCATAGTGTGGCTGGTCCCTCAGAGGGGAGAGATTGCCAACATGGGTCCCCCAGAGGCATCTCCCTTGCCCCCAGGCATCGCCACACCTCCATGGGCCATACTCCCCCCATCCTTTTCCTAACATTGGTGCCAAAACCCAGAATGTCATCTTTTAACAACACCAAATCCTTCCCCTTTCCTCATGATTGAAAAAAGCAAGGTTCTGTCTTGAGTTTTAAAGTCCCTAGAACTCCTTGCTTTTCATCGGCTTGGTTATTCCTCTAGGAGAAGGCTGCACAAGTCAGACAAGGTGTGCTCACCCGTAGTTCTGTGTGTCAGGAGCCCAACCAATTCATCCTGCTCAGCTATCGGCAAATGTGCTGACGTCATCAGTAGGGTCACGGCAAATAGTGAGAATCATCCCGTCCTCGGTGAGAAGGGACACGGTGTCTCGCTGTATTTGGAGATGTTGATTCTGTTTAGCCTCCCAGCCCAGAGGCCTGAAGCAGCTTAAGCAAGGGCTGTAGCGTCTCACTGGGTGCTTTGTGCTGACTGAAGCAAGTGGTAGAGAAGACAGCAGGCAGCAGAAGTGCCCATCGCTCACAGGGTCCCAGGATGCACAGGTCCAGGCTCGGAGAGTCCTCAGAGGCCAACACGGCAAATGTGAGCCTTGAATGATTTCTATGTCCTACCAAGGATCTATACAGCTTCTGCTTGCATTCAGACTGATATCCTTTGAAGCCTGGGGAGGTGTGTTCATAATAATAGCGATGGTGGTGGCGGTGGCGGTGGCGGTGGTGGTGGCGGTGGTGACCTCACGACAATCCAAGGCTAGCAGTCACTTGTCTTCCTATTTATAAGTGTGCAGTGAATATTCTCTATAAATATTATTTATTCTATGACTTTAGTTATAGCTTTCCTCATTCTGTACCTTGATGATTCTGTGGGGTTTGTTTTAAATCTTGTTGGGTCTGTCTGTTTTATTGGCCTTTTCAGAGGAGTCTGGGCATGCTCAGAGTGGTCTGACCATCGACTCCCTGGTCCTGTCTAACAGTGGCCCTTTCTGCCATCTCTGCCTCTGTTTGCCTGTTCATTTATTGTTTCCTTTCTCCTTTCCCCAAGTTGCTTTTATTGCTTTTTCATCTGGCCGAGTCGAGCACTTGGCCAAGGTTCTGGTTTTCGGGACATTTGCTTGAGGGATCAAGGTTTTAAGGTGTGTGCCGTCAGCAGGAACTGTTGACCCAACAAGACCCAAAGAGCAGACACCGTTGAAGAATGCGCTGGTTCCCAGGAGGCCAAGTCCAGCCTCACTCAGATGCACTGAGCGTCTGTGATACTCTCCTGCACACACAACTGCCTGCACTAGATAGGCTTCCCCAAAGCACCCCCATCTTCCAGGAGAGAGGCACGGCACCTCTCTTTGATCTTAAACTCCAGAAAAATATGTTCACTGTGAATTCTATGCAGTTGAATTTCCTTCTGGACGCAGGGCATAAGAATGACAGCGTCCTGACAAAGAGAGGAACTTATGACAGCGTCCTGACAGAGAGAGGGACTTATGAACTCATGGCCAGAAGTTCAGACAGTACCATAGCAAGGTAGTGGTGTGGACAGACTGACTAACCAGGTAGACTTTGACCCTGGCTCGCCTGGGACACCTCATTTTCCTATAAGAAAGAGGTCATATCAGTACCTTCTATGGCTGAAAAATAGAGGAACGAACCCTTTCAAAATCCTTGGCAGGAGCCTTGAGTTTCATTTCTTGGCAAGTGTTCATTGCTGGCAGTTGTCATCAGTAGGTGGGAAGCTGGGATCAGGGGCAGGGTTGGAGGTGCTCTCTTAATCAGTGGAGATGCTCCCACGATTTCTGAGAAAGCCCCTCACTGAAGTAGCCCCTGACTTGGGCTATCTCACACACCGGATACTGACATCTCAGGCCCTGTGCCGCCTGCCCGGCACCCACTCCACTCCCGAGACATCACCCCAGCTTTCCCTCATCCACAATCCCAGTCACTGGCGCTGTAGGAAGACTGGGGATGAGAAGGTCCTGGGCTGGCGTGGGCACGGGACTGAGGCATCTGCTCTGCCACAGTACAAGCAGGACCCAAGCCAGTTGCCCCCTTTCTCCACCAGGTCTGAGTTTTCCTGCAAGATGGTGAGAAGACCCATCGTGAAGAGACCCCTGAGCCCCCTCTAGAATCTTTTTGAACAGAAGTAGAGAGGGCTGCACAAGTTTCTCCAGGGGAGTGGCTTCTTTCACTAAAATCCATTAGCTCTGCCCTTCTGACCTGAGTGTAAAGACTTGACTTGGAGCTTCGACATTACAGGGACGTAGAGGAAGCCTAGTGGGGAAACTCTTCAACTCACCCCGAGTCCTGCAGGCTTGAGTTTCCTGTTTCATCTTGACCTTCCTTAAGGGGATTGCTGAGGATGAGGGGCTTTCCTGGGGTGTTGGCTTAACTCTAACATCTTGTGTAATTACACCTGAGCCAAGGTGCCGAGCCCAAATCCAGGGCAGTGAGAAGCGTGACTGGGAGGAGTCTCCTTTCTGGGACTGTTGGAGTTCTACAAAGTTGGCAGACTTGGGGGTCAGGCAACCTCTGTCAGTCACCAAATGAGGGCACTAGAAAGGACATTGATTCTGGGTTCTTCTTGTGTTGATTCTTAAACAAAGTGAAAGACTCTTAGTGGATTCCCATGCCTCTAGCAGAGCCAGGGTGACGGTTGTGAGGCTGTCCTCCCAGAGCCGGGGGCCTGCAGAGCACGACTCTCTCCACCAGAGGACCAGGGCCTTCACCATGTGCCAGCAGCAGGGCAGTGTGGGTGTTGTCAAAAGCACCCTGCAAGGTCACTGAATAAACCCACAGCCAGTCTTGGGAGGGGAAGTACAGTACAGGCCAGATGTGGAGCTGGGGGTCTGAGGTGTCCCACCACGGGCTACTGGGAAGGGGGGAGGAAGATGTTTGAGCCTGTCTCTGAAAAGCAGAGGTTGAAGGCTGTGTGTAGCTGGAGGAGGGTAGGCTGAGAACCAATCAGAAGCACCAGGGGAGATGGAGGCGGAGCAATCAGAGTCACACTTGAGTACACAGCTAGGTGTGTGCACTGCCATTGTCCCAGCTCCCCGAGGGCTCTGATTTCTCAGACATAGACCACAGTTTCAGCTTAGACCTTGCCAAGTAGAGCCAGGGTAGCTAGTGTGTGCATGCGTGTGCATGTGCCAGCGTGCCTGTGTGCTTGTGAGTGTGTGTATGTGTGTGTGCATGTGTGTGCATGTGTGTGCTTGTGTGTGAGCATGTGTATGTGTGCTTGTGTGTGTATGTGTGTGTGCTTGTGTGTGAGCATGTGTATGTGTGCTTGTGAGTGTGTGCTTGTGTGTGTATGTGTGTGTGCTTATGTGTGAGCATGTATATGTGTGCTTGTGAGTGTGTGTTTGTGTGTGTGTGCATGTGTATGTGTGCTTGTGTGTGTATGTGTGTGTGCTTGTGTGTGAGCATGTGTATGTGTGCTTGTATGTGTGCTTGTGTGTGCATGTGTATGTGTGTTTGTGAGTGTGTGCTTTTGTGTGTATGTGTGTGTGCTTGTGTGTGAGCATGTGTATGTGTGCTTGTGAGTGTGTGTTTGTGTGTGTGTGCATGTGTATGTGTGCTTGTGTGTGTATGTGTGTGTGCTTGTGTGTGCATGTGCACATGTGTGTGTTTATGGGTATGTGTTCGAGTGTGTATGGCATGGGGGGTAGGACATACCGGTGTTCAGAGTCTAGAGGTGCAATGTGCAGGCTGTCCAGGAGCTGCAGCTGAGCAGCAGGCTGCAAAGATGCTCACCCTGTGTTTTGTTGCTTTGATTCTTCAGGCCGAGACTTGGCAAGCACAACCCTCCCGGGGTACCCTCCACACGTGCCCCCCGCTGGACAGGGCAGCTACTCTGCACCGACGCTGACAGGGATGGTGCCTGGTGAGTTTGCACTGTTGGCGTCTCCACAGCAGGCAGCAGATGGGGTTGCTGTGGGAGGGCATCCCCCCCTTCAGCTCCAAAGCAGCCCAGGTGACCGCCATGCTTCCGAGAAGCCGACCTGAATAAGTCATCGGAGGTTGACCCGGACTCTCCTGTAGCTGGGTCTGCAGTGGGGCCAGGAAAACAGTGGCTGTCCTGGAGAGGACATCAGGGAGTAGGTCCTTGTCAGCCACACTGGGTGCCAGGACCCAGAGGGTGTTCCCTTAACTTTCCTTCCTCTCCCAACTTTACTCCCCAATCTGTGTAACATGAACCACACCGAGCCAGCCCCTCCCAGGTGTTCCTGATGGCCTCATTCCTTGAGCTTGGACCCAGTGTGTTTTCAAGACATGTTGGCTGTGACTTTGTCATTTGAATGACAAACTGAACACAAAGAAAACCTGTCTCTCCACCAATGCTGGGTCAGTTCTCACAGAGAGAACAGAGATCACCATTCCTTAAGGGATCATCTCTGTTTCTCTCTCCCTATTCATCCTGCAAACCAGGGTGAGTTCACAGGACCACGAAGCTCATTTCCCCCAGATTGAACTGAGCTCCTACAAGTTCTTTCTTGGAGCTGTGTTACTTAGAGGTGCTCAAACGGCCAATTTGTGAACCCCTGGGGGTTCTTGATGGGGACTTGAATAAGCTTGGGTTTAAGATAAGTGTTCTATAGATATATAAGTCTTCATAGGGGTGTGTGTGTGTGTGTGTGTGTGTGTGTGTGTGTGTGTATGGGGGGGTCCTTCACGTGGTAACAGGTAGAGCAGGTGAGGGAGAGGCGTGGAGTTTCCCACCCCGCACACCCTATCACAGAATGCCAAAGAACCCAGAATTCAAAATTCCACTCTGGCCTAGTTGTGTGCACGGTGTGTTTAACAAGGAAGGAGGACAGAGCATATTTCATTTAACGGTTTGTTAGCTTGATTTATGCCTTTTAAATATGAGGCATATGGGAAATGGCCTCCGTGAGCACTCTTGTCCTGGGCCTTGCCAACACCAGGGAGGCCTGCCAGACTGCACGGCAAGAGCTTTGCCTTTTCTTCAGCAAGGAGAGCTCCATGGCAGATGTCAGAGAAATACAGGCTGAGGTGCTGGGGCACCCCACACACCTGGACTTGTCACCCCCAAACGTGTAGCAGCTGAGGTCACAGAGCGCATCTGAAGACAGCCTCTCACGTTTGTGTAGCACTTTGTAACAAGTGAAGTCCTTTCTCTGTCCTGGTAGAGAACGACTCTGTCAGACGGGCTAGCTCAGGGGTTGAACCCCCATTTCTCTAAAGGGCTGGGACCCAAAGAAGTTAGTGGCCTGCATGAAGCTGTTCATGAGTTTGGCCCCTAGCATGGGGTGCTGTGATACCTATGGGCTCTCTACAACTCTGGCCTTTCAGAAGGACTTGCTGCAGTAGCCCTGGGTCCCGGTCCCAGTTAGAACTTGTGAGGCTGAGAACGCCCTATGGCCCTCCCAGAAAACTCCCCCTTCTTCAGAGACCAAGTTGAGAAGCTGAACTTTCTCTGGTCATTCCTCCAGTCCTAGCTGCCATGCCCCACAGACAAATGGCTATGAGTCTGGAAGAGGCCCCAGCGGGATGGCGGGAGTAGGGATGGCAGCAGGAATCACAGGGCCATGCAAGGGTGCAATCTCCCAAGTCTCCTGCCTTGGGGACATGGGGCTTCTGGGACCTCCAGCATCGAGGGACGGAAACAAGAATTGTGGCTGCAGAGAATTGTGCCCAAGAGCCCTAATTTTTCTCCATATCTCTCTCCCTGCTTCCTGCCCCTCCTCTTCCTCCTCCTGGCTCTGAGCTTTCTTTTCTCCCCCACTGAGAGAAATGCTTAGAACTTAATGCTTAGTTCTTGTCCCCAAGTGTCCTCTCCACTGTCACATCCTGACTCTACGCTGTCTCCAAACCTGTTTTATGGATGGTCTATGCCCTTCGTCTTTCAGCAGAGCAGTGGTCTGGCCTCCTCCGCACCCGCCCCATGCATTGCTGGTTCCCAGCCCTCGATGTCCTGAATCTAGCACTGACCTGTGGGTAACCTTACTTCCATACCCTGGGCCACTCCCTACCTCGATCTGGTACAATCCAGCTCCCTTCTTCAGGGCTGAGCACAAACACAAGGAGCCTTCCAGGACGGCCCCACGGCAGCTCGTGTTTTCTGTCCCGTCAGCCACCGTGATGCACCCTGTTCTCACTGGGACCTGCTGGCCGTGAGTGCCATCGTAGCTTCTAGGTACTTTCGATGAGTGTTGGCTTAGGGACAGAGGCGGGGCAAAGCAGATAGGCCTGTGTTTTAATTTCCTGTGTCAAATAGAAGACAACCCCGGTGCTCAGGGTAACGGGAGCATTCTCTCTGTAACAAGTCTGAAATCGGGATCACTGGGCCAAAATGCTGGTGCTGGCCCCGTCACATTCCCCAGCAAGCCCTGGGAAGTGGCTGTCTCCTCGTCCAGATTCATCCAGCTGTACCCCTCCAAGGCCAAGTGACTCCATAACCCTTCTCTTCACTCACAGAAGGGCACTCGAGCCGAGGGGCCCGTGTGGGTAATCAAGGTCATTCAAAGCTTAACTTAAGTACATCTGCAAACTTGTCTTGACATCGCAGGTTCCACACCGGGAGCCTCACGTGTCAGATTCTCGGGTCCATGCCGAGGCTTCGCTGTGATCTGTTGGGGGGACTTTGAGCTTGCATCTGTTTGGATTTCGGCTGCTTAACCTCTCTGTTTTCTAAGCCCATGAGGTCTTCGCTTGAAGCGATCTGGTTATTACAGCCTTGGAGGCCCTGTTGGCATGTTCTGAGAAAACAGTTGACAAGACTCCGGGGGAGCGGTTATCTGGGTTCCCAGCCATGGGGTGGCCACACTGGGATGGTGGTTTCGCTGCGTCAATCAGTGTCCCGTACTTGCTGTGGCCTGCAGTGCAGTCTGCAGGGAAGGCAGAAACTCCATGGTTCTTCGTCTCCATGGGCTTTACGAAATGCTTGGCTGTCACTGTTTCCCACATACGAGTGGAGCCTTCCCTTCATAACATCCGCTTCCAGGATACACAGAGGGGGGACTGTCTTCAGGGCACACTCGGGCAGTTGAACTCTGGTGTGTATGGGGGTGGGAAGCAGGACTAATGAGTTCTGTACTGAGTGGCAGTTTGTTGGCCTGTCCTGTTTTCTGGCCTTGATGTTGTTGGGGTACTGTCTGTCCTTCCTGCTCCAGAGCATCCTCATGTCTACAGAACAGGGCATCTAATTCCTCTGGGGGGGTGGATCCCCTTCTGGCAGCCCTTTGCCGATCAGTTTTACTGGAGAAAGCAAGGCCTGCGTATTTTATCAGCTAAGGATGGAGACAGATTTCAGGTTTTATTTTCATCAAGTCTCAGCAAATGCCAAAAGTTTTGCACCAAAGATTCCACGGTGTCTTGATCGGCGAGTTAGCACCGGATGCCTGCCTGAGGATATTTGTGCAACCTAACAGATATTGACATGGCATTTGGAACTCTTAGACACCCTGGGCTGCAGGGGAGGGGTTCCCTTCTCTTGGCTTCAGTGAGTCTGAAAACAAGGAAAGCATCTTTGAGGTTCACTCAAGGGAGCGGGGACCCCCTCCCAAGCCCTTGCTTAGCTCCTGCTTTGGAGATTTAGAAAGAAGTACCAGCAAGGCTAACATGTCCTCATCTTCCTCGGCTGCAGCAGATGCAGAGGCTGATGAAGGGATGCATGCTACAGCAAAGTGCACAAAGGAACACGGCTGGTCCCTGTGGTCCCTACAGTCCCTGCAGTCCCCATGGTCCCAAACTCTAGTAGTCACTAGCAGTCAAGGATTGGGAGACGTTACTTCTAAACGCCTGGCAATCAAGGTGCCCAGCAAAACAGAGGCAGTAGGTGAGGATGAAAGACAAAAGGAGCTTCTGGAAGCAGAAGTCTGGTGCAAGCTGCAAGGGCTGGCGGGGTAGGAGCGGAGCCATGCCTCAGCTCCTCTGGCCAGCCTGTCTGGCTTGTTCATACCTTTCTGTTCTCCTACCTAGACAAGTCTTCTCCAGTAACGGAAGTGTATTAATTTCCTGTTGTGCCTATAACAAATTACCATACCTCGGTGACCTAAAACAACGGAATTGTTTTATCTTCCAGTTCCTGAGGTCTGAAGCCCAAACCAGTCTAACTGGGCTCAAGTCCGGGGTTTGCTGGGTTGAGTTCCTTCTGGACACTCACACACGGTGGCAGTGGTGGTTTTACTACTCCAGCTCACAGATGCTCCGGACATCCTTTGGCTTGTGGCCCCATTGCTTCACTTTTAAAGTTGGTCGTGCTGGGCCACATGGCAAGATGCCACCATCTTTCTCTCCCCACCTTTCTCTCCCAGTTAGAAGGAACCTTATACTTGCTGTCACCCAACCCGGGCTTTGTCTTGAGGACAGTTCAGCAACAGCTTTACTTCTCTTCATTTCTCTCCTTCACATCCGCAGGCTCTAGGTGTTAGGATGTCAGGAGAAAACGGAGTTCTCTCTGTCTATATTAAGACTATTGCTGAGTTCTGCCTGCCAGGCATAAGGGGTGGGGCTAAAATCTGGTAGGATATGGCCGAGTTTAGTCAGGGACTCCTGTGTGGTCTGTCATGTTTTTACTCATACATGACATTCTGGACAGGTGACACGGTTGGGACACTTTATTCCCACGCTGTGGGGAGATCTTTCCCACAATTAGACTGGAATCCAGTGAACTGGACTAGAACAGACCCTCAGAAGCCAGGACTTGGCAGGGACTCAAGCGGAAGGGAGGTTGAACCACAGACCCCTTTGGGCCTTCTGCTGGACCTCTGGCTGGGTTGGACCAGCCCCCCAGCAGGTACCTGTTGCTTGCTGCTCACTCTTTGCTGCCCTCTAGTGGCCTCGAGACGTTCTGCCATGCTAGAAGGACTGAACCCAGCAACAAACAGGATGATGCCACAGGTGGTCCATCCACCGTTCGCTGGTCCCTCTTCAGACATTTCCTGAGAAACACTAAGTGCTGGCTTGGCGCCCAGTGTGGCATTTCAGACCCAGTTACTGCCATCAGGGGCATCACAGTCTAGTTTGGGAGACAGACTTAAAAAGTAACAAAAATCTCATATTTTATGTTAAAAGTTATGGGTGGTACCGAGGTAACGTTTGTCATTTTAGCTCTGGGAAGACAGAGACAGAGGCCTGCTGGTCAGCTTGCTTATTTGGGTGACGCTCAGATCCGTGTGAGACCATCAAGACAAGACAGACAGTGCCTCCTGAGGAGTAACCCTCAGGTTGTCCCATGGCCTCCACCACATGCACCCACATGGATGTGCATCCCGTGACAGACAGACAGACAGAAAACAATAAAGAGGCCAGGTTGTAATGGCCTTGTAGATCAAAGGGCTACAGTCAGTGTTTGAGAGCGTTTGTGGGAGGGAGCACTCTAGCAGGAGCCTGCTGTGTCCAAGGCCCTGCCCCGCTGAGAGGCTGGAGCACTGGCTGGCTGGGTCCTTACAGAGAGGCGCACAGGGGGCACACGGAGCTCTAGGGAGAGTGGATGGTCTTGTCGGGCGCCGGGCCTTCAGCTTCTAGGTCCCGATGGTCAAGCCAGGTCCCCATGAGAGAGATTAGACTTGAATTAAGTACTGAGGGAGGATGGCCATCCCTAGACCCTGGCCCCACGGTCAGGGTAAAACAGATTGACTCGAGACAGTCCTCCCGTGAGTGCTCCCCAACCCCCAGCACCACTGCTCAGCCGGGGGGGGGGGGGGCTGGCAGCTCTCTCTGGTTATCTAACCGAGTCTGGCCTGGGAGCAAATGCGGAAGAGCAGATACATGGCTTACCAGGGCATGGGGTGGGATAGAAGAAGCTGCAGTCCAAGGAGTGGGGCCAGGCAGCACCCACCCCCTCTCCTGCCCTTGCAACCTGGGCTGTTCATGCCAGAGAACTCAGAGCTCACACCAGCCCCTGCCAGACTGAAGATCCTACAGGAGTGCAGGGTCCAGACAGACCCTGTGCCAAAGGCCCATTTCCCTCTCAGCGCTTTACAGCAGTCTGATGCTAGAAGAAAAATGTACTTTGCCCCTGAAATTCAGAAAGGAAAACGGCAGGCAAGTATTAATAAACATTATGGGAAATGTCTGCACACTGCAACATTAACTTTTATTAACTGTTACATTTAATGCTCATGAAAATTTCATCACACTTGAAAACAGTTTTAGGTTGGATTGTCTCACTCTGTGAAAGTCCCCAAGTCCGCTCCGTGATTGCGAAGACATCACAACTCATCATAGCTCGCATCACTCACGGTCATGTGCTTCCAAAGGCGGGCATCTAGATGGAAGCTTTGGTAATTTTGGAGCAGAAATTAATAATGTGCTGTAATTACTGGGCCGTGAGGAGGAAGGGGCCTTCGCAGAATGGTACTTGTGTGTCTGGGGACAAGGGTTTGGAAAAGTCCAGCTTCCCTATTACACCCCACTGACCACAATGAATAAAGGCAAGGCCTTCAGATAATGAGGTGCCAGCAGCCCCCAATTCCTTCCTTCAGTACTGAGCATTTAGGGCCTACAGAGGAACAGCTGTCACATAAGCCGAAGGACTCTGGGAACACAGAACAGGAATTTAGCCTGGCCAAGGGGTTGCCAGGTCTAAGGGAGGGGGCAGGTGCTTCTGCAGAAGGTTGTAAAGATGGGGAACACACCACTGTCATATTCAAAGGTGGGAATGTGAGCAGCCAAAGCCTTCAGAGGCATCTGCTAATGTCCCCAAGCATGGAAGGGGCCCAGCAAAACAGTGAGGGAAGTGGGGGGTGAGGGAGATGGAGCAAACTAAGGGTCAGGTCACGATGGTACACAGAACGGGCTTGAGCCATGTGTTAGCTACCCTGTCTACACTCAGGTCCTTAAAGTAGCTCTGCTCCTGTGTTTTATCCCTTTGTCTTGTTGGTATCCACAGCCCCATCCCGTTGTCAAGACTTTGTCATCTGTCAGCCTTCAGCTGGAGCAGCCACCACACCTAGCTCACGGCTCCTGAGAACATGTCCCTCCAGAGCCCAGAGCCTATAGGAGCAGTGGCAGTCAGTAGGGCTTAGCTTTTGCTTAAGTGACACCAGACTTCCATGTTCCTTCTACCAACCGCTAACCTTCTCGGGAGGTGACTTCCACTTGTTACCTAGGTTGCTACCGAAAGCACCTTGTGAGAGTGGACTGTCCACCCTAGACCACAGGCAGTTAGCTGCTCCGGCGGTGTCAAAACCTGTGTGGGCCTCCCCTGCGGGCAATCTGGGAGCATCTTGGCGAACGAGGTCTAGAATTCCTATCTCAAGCTTACCCAGCCTCGGTGGCCCTGGAGACTAAGAGGGCATAAAGTCTGTTTGATAGACACTGGTCCCAGGAGAAAGATGTGGCTTCCTGGTGCTTTTCTGGTGTTCCAGACAGCCTTCTCGATCTACAGTTCCTTCCTTGCCAGGGAAAGCCCTGGCTGCTTGGGGAACTGCATTTCTGATTCTGAGATATTCCCTCCTCCTTCCCTGCCCATCTGTCAGTGCTGCTTTGGGGTAACTGACGCTCACTCTCTTGGGGTACCTATTTGTTATATAGGTGCTCAATTTCCCCTGAATGCACCCCAGGCAGGGCCTTGCCTGCCCATGGTCAGCTCAACCAACCCCAGGCCCTCAACCATGTTCTGCCTACTTACGGCTGTTGAACTATGTTGGACTCTGTCTCCTGATTGCTTCCGGGGTGAGACCCAGCCTGGAGCTTTCTTTAGACGAGGGACTATGCCCAGCCCCAACACACAGCGGCTGCTTGCGGGATCTAGACAGAACTTACATGAGTACCACACTCCTGCTCCCTCATTTATTTGCCAGAATGGAGTCCAGGCTCAGGGTCCAGGGTGGAATTAAACATGGCTGTTCTCCTCCCCATCGCTGCCCTGCTCCTTCCGCGCTGGCTGTCTGGGAGACACTGAAACAATGGCCCTTGTTACCCTCTGTTTCAGACACTTACTCCTTTTCACTTTTCCCTCCTTCTCCTCCCGGGGGACTCGCCTCTCGCCCTCATTCCTCATGTCTTCCCTTTCAGTTGGCTGTCACTCTCATTGTCCTCCCGGGGCTTGGAAGGCAGGGTGACAGGCAAGAGGAGCCCAACCAGGCCAGGGAGACTGGAAATATAGTCATTAATGGGAGCCAGGAAGCCCAGATGTCCTCCCCGAGAGTGGGTAATTTGTTTTTAATGAAAAACCACGCGGTGACCCTGAACAAATGAATTTTCTTTATAAGGAGTCTATGTGCAGAGTCACAAATAAAGGACTTACAGGGAGACTTTACGCCAAGCTGGAAAGGAAGGAAGGAAGAAGCGAGAGGCAAGAAGAAGCACAGGGGAGAAATGGAGGGTTTAAAATGGCAACTGTCTCCTCATAGTCTTTGTCTAAAGAACACCCCAGCTTAGAAATGCTTTGCAAACTGTCCTGCCAGACCCATGTGCAGGACAGTTGGGGACATCTTGAGACTTCTTCTATGACTTCCCATTTGCACAGAGTTTTACAGTTCCCAAACCTCCCA
This sequence comes from Micromys minutus, assembly GCF_963924665.1. Classification (NCBI taxonomy): domain Eukaryota; kingdom Metazoa; phylum Chordata; class Mammalia; order Rodentia; family Muridae; genus Micromys; species Micromys minutus. Next base: position 38,399,352 of record NC_137963.1, read on the forward strand.
GGGTGGTTCTTGGCCTCAATTTACAGAGATGAAAACTGAGACTTGGGAGGAAATGGTTGCTTTAAAGTCGCACAGCAAGTGGGGATTCTGGATGCCCAGGGAAGGACTTCCGCCATGTGGAGTTTGACTCTTAACCGCACTGTGTTCGTATTCGGGAGTGACTTCCTCAGGGAGGCAACAGAGAAGGGCTGACCGGGGAGAAGTGTCTATTCGGAGGACCAGGACTGAGCTGAATGCACCTGAGCTTAGGGAATGTCCCACTTTCTCAAGAACATGTCGGCTATGGATTTATGCAGAGAAAGCACCCAGGAATGAGCTACTGGAGTTAGTGGGGCAAAAACCAAACAACTGGTTAATGCAAAGACTCCTCTGTCTTCCTTCCACGACTCAGGAAGTCACCACATAGTGAGCCTCTGAAGGTCTGTCAGGGAAGGGCAGCCGCGCAGACACTGTCTCAAGACAGCCCCAACCCCCACAGGGGGTCTGAGCCCTGTCCTTGGTGAGCAGGTCCACCCTGTAAGAGAAGCAGGCTGAGGCAGGGGAGTGCAGATGGGGTCTGTCCTAACGCACACCTCTCAGGGGCCAGAGAAACCGAGAAACCATCAGGCAGCCTGTGATGACATCACCCTCTACTGTGGATAGAGAGGCCTGGACTGCCCGGCCGGAGAGGTTGTGACCAGGACAGGTTTAAGGAAGAGCCAACCTGCCTTCAGGTCCCCATCGCTGCAGCCTTTCCTGCAGACCTCAGCTGCTCTGAGACAGTGGATGTAGATGCTGGTCCTCCCAGGGGCGTAGAACCTGAGGCTCTGGGGGTTCCTTGTTTCTTCCAGCTCTGCTTTCCACCTGGAGCCAGGTAGCCCAACAGAATGCAATGATTGTGTTTTTTCCCTGGGTTCTGGAAGTGGTAACCCAACCAGAAAATCAGACAAACAGAAAACCCAGACCATGATCCAGTCTGAAGTCTCCACTTGAGTTAGGCCTTTGACTCCCAGGCACTGGCTGAGTCCTTGCTTCCCCAGCTAGCAGAAGTGGACCTCCCTCACAACAGGTTTCCTGTGAGTGAGTCTTCCTGTCAGCTGTGGTATCCATAGTGGATAGAGAGGCCTGTAAGTGGCCAAACTTCCAAGGTGGATGCGTTGAGCCACATCCCGATCAGACTGACCTTACATCCCGATCAGAGTAGAAGCACTGTCAACATCTTTTGTGGAGCTGGACACATGGTCACCCTGCCCTTGTGAGGCAACTTCCCTGCCTGTGGTGCCCAGCCCTGCTCCTGAAATGGCCACACCCCTCCCCACTGCAGCTGGGAACTGGGAGCCCCCAGAAGACAGTGCCTCTCTGGATGCATCCCAGATCACCCTCTCAGAAACACACTTCCAACCAAAATGATCACCAGAAACACGAGCATGCTGCTCTTTCCACAGTGGACGATTACAAAGTTGCCAATTGGCAAGTAAACTGGAACTGGCTTGCTTCATTGCACGGAGCCAGCTGGGTGAGTGGGGTTCCTTGTTTCCGAGCCACGTTCTGGCTGTCTCCCTTCACATGCACTTTCCTTCCTTCCTTCCTTTCTTTCTTCCTTCCTTCCTTCCTTCCTTCCTTCATTGGATCACAGGCTCTTCCATGTTCCTGAGCCCAGCTCACAGTGTAGACCCAGACATGACCAAATGACTCTGAAGCTCAAACCTTCTATGAAGAGAAGGACCCATGTTTCATGCCCAGAGTGGAGGGAAGCCAACTTGGACATGGTGCTTGGGAGTGGTTTTGTTGGAACGACAGTCCCAGGAGGCAAAGAGGAGACAAAGAGGTCTGAAGGACACAGCAGCTGGAGGCTTGCCTGCCCACAGGGTATATGCCTGACTGGTGACCAGCTCCAGTCCCATTCATCCTAGACCTCCCTAGAAGGGCTCGGAGAGAAGCCCTGGAAGTCTGTCCTGACCCATGTGTACAAACAGGGGACTTGGTATTTAGGAGCACGGAGGAACAGGGAGGAACCCTGAATGGCCGCCTGCTTTAGAAATTTCTATGCATTTGTAATAACAAAATTACCATAATTTGCTCGTTAACGCAGCTAGATCAGTCAAGCATTGTTCCTTTGCAGGCGGGCTGGGAGGTGTGCGCCTCTCTGCACACTCCCGCACACCCCAGCCAGCCTGCCAGCCCGTTGGAGCGCTAGAAATTAGCATGCAAATGGTCCTAATTCGGTGGGCGAGCTGTCAGGCAGGCCTCTCCGGCCTTGTCTCTGTGAAGGCCCTGACAGCCCAGCTCTGGAGCTAGCCCACCCTCCTTGCTCCAGCCAGGAGGAGCTCTGAGGGGGCACCTCCAGACTGACAGCTTGGCGGCCTCCCTCCCTCCGCCAGCGCCATCAGGCCTGGTGGCAGAGTCCCCGGGGAGCAGGCCGGGCCTGCCACCATGCTGGCCCAAGGCAAGCTAGCGGGTGGGCTGTGGGGGAGGCTGGCCCATGCTCAGGCACACAAGTCCTGGCTGGCTTAGAGATATGGGGCAGGGTGAGAATGGAGCAGTGTCCCCTGACTCGGGGTTCAGTCCTAGCCGATGGGCTGCACGTGACCCCACGGGGACTCTGGTCTACCTTCTCTTTCCGCACATCTGCGGATAGGTTTTGACTCCAGGATTTCCTGGCTCTAAGGGAGCTGGGCTTGCTGTCCACACCCTCCCCTCAGTAGCGCCATCTGTCGGTTTGCCTTTCGAGGGAATGAAGGGCCCACTTTGAGGAGGCAAGGAAATTAACTGAGACCTTCAGTGCACTGACCCTGTAGCTAATCGCTTCTGGCCCTCAGCTCCATCTGGAGGTAGGTTCTGCCCATTTCAGGGAGGATAGAGATGGGGCATGCTTCTTCCTGTGACTTGAAGTACTAGAATGTAGTCTCACAGAGCCCTGTTTGGAGGTGGGACCTGACTGTTGCCCAGGCTAGCCTTGAACTCCTAAACATTTCTATTTCAGCTTTGTGTGTGTGTGTGTGTGTGTGTGTGTGTGTGTGTGTGAGTGTGTGTGTGTATGTGCTGCCAAGGGTGGAACCCAAGGCAAGCACTCAATCAAGAGCCACACTCAGATCCCTGAAGAGGAATGGTAGGTGACCCTGTACGAGGCATGTGACCCACAGCCTGTTCCGGGTTCCCTGGGGTGTTCTCAGGCTGTCTTTTAAGACCCTGTACCTTCTCCTGTTCAGACAGAACCTCTTGCCAGGGCTCAGTTTGGAGAGTGGAAAACAGGTTAGCTCCTAATCCCAAGGACCCTCCCTGTCTGTCATCTAGCTGCTATTGTTCAGTAGGCAACAGTCATCCAGAAGTGGTGCTGGATCCCCTGCCACTGTAGTTACAGACAGTTGTGAGATAACCTGTGGTTGCTGGGAACCGAACCCGGTCCTCTGGAAAAGCAGCCAGTGCTCTTAATGGCTGAGCCATATCTCTAGTCCTCACATGGCCTTTTATGCCTTCAGATAAATAAAGAGGTAAGAGAGACCTTAAGAAACTCAAAGCCCTGGATTCTCCTGGTTCTCTGGGGGAGTGGGCTCTGCAGCTGCTGCAGCCCAAGGCTGCCTCATGCTCAGCAATACAAGACACGTGCATGTGGAAATGTTTAGCTCACCTTAAATAGCTTGTTCATCCATCCATCCAGGAGGCGCACAGACAGTGCTCGGGCACCAGGATGCTCCCTTCAGTCCCTGGAGAAGCATCTCTTCCCCTTCCTATGCTGGTTAGGGGGAGTGTCATGGAAAGAGACTAGTGGAACCTTGGGCACTGTATCAACCTCTCATATCATGCCAATCACAGGACCCCTGGCATGGTGGCAACACCCCAGGAAACTTCTGTTTCCACCCTGAAACCCACTAGGAACCTCTGAAATCCTCTGCATGGGTTGGCACAGATGCTTGCCAACTTAATTTCAGTTGGAGAGAGGATTGCAGGGCTCCCCCTAGTGGACAACAGAAATGCTTCACCCCATACACTACACACACACACACACACACACACACACACACACACACACACCTTGGTTTGCTCAGACTTCATGTCTATTCTCTGCCAGAATCCTCGCCACATCTTGTCTCGAGCAGCTCTTGTCATAGGCTCAGTGAGAGGGCAGGGCTAGCTCTGCACAGCCAGGACTAGACCCAGCAGCCCAGCACCGCACTTGGCAAGCATTTCACACTTGAAAAGGTCAGTCTTCTGTGAAAGTTTGTGATGACATCCCTGTGTCTCCTACCTGCCACCCTTATTCCTCCAGACCTTTATTTTGTTTCATTTTATTGAGACAAGGTTTGGATGTTTGAATGAAAAGGGCACCTCCTGGCATAGGATGTGTGTCCTTGTTGGAGAAAGTGTGTCATATGGATGGGCTTTGAGGTTTCAGAAGCTCAAACAAGTCCAAGTCTCTCTGTCTCTTCCTTCTGCCTTCTGATCCAGATGTAGACCTCTCAGCAGCTCCTCCAGCACCGTGTCTGCCTGCAGGCTGCCGTACTTCCTGCCTTGATGATAACGGACTAAACCTCTGAGCTCTGAGCCAGCCCCAATGAAATGCTTTCCTTTGTAAGAGTTGTCGCGGTCATGGTGTCTCTTCACAACAATAGAACCCTAACTAAGACAGAGGTGCTGGCCGGCAGAAGATTGCTGTGCAGATCAGGCTGGCCTCAAACCCCTGGAGAAACGCCTGTCTCTGGCTCCCAAGTGCTGCTATCAAAGGTGTGTGCACTCGCAGCCGCCAGCCCACTTTTAACAGCAGCTGATCCCGAGACAGTTTGCGTTCTCTGGAGTGCGGTTGTCAGTCCTTCCGTGATCCTGGTGGCTACCCAGCTCCTCTCTTCCCACCACATTCACTGGGCTCTCATTTCCTCTTTAGCGGAAGGGAGGCCATTCCCAACCACTCGGTTCACAATCTCATTTCCTCCCCAGCGCTGCCTACTCCATCTGTGCCCTTGTGGGCTCCCTCACGCCGCGTGCTCTGACGTTACTGGGTGGCTGTTTGCCCAGACTGTAAGCACAGAAAGGGCAGGGCTGCAGGCTGATCTGTGTCTGACTCAGGTACCCTGTCTGTGACTGGAACAGAAACAGAGGGCTGAAATGGCGGCCGTGTGCAATGCCCGAGGGCTGGACAACACTTGTCAGGTCCCAGCACACCTGGGAGTCTGCTGCATTGGCTTTGCTTCTTCTCTCCTGGAAACATGTCCAGTCTTTCTCCTTGGTCACCAAGCGATCTCTCCTTTCCTTTTTCCCCCTTGGCTGTCTACCCACAAAGCTGCCTAAGACAAGTGTGTGGGGTGGCCACAGAGAACACATAGGTAGGAGTCAGTAGCATTTAAGAAAGAATAGGTCTCAAGCAGGCAAAATGGCTCCAAGGGTGAAGGCGCTGCTGCTAAAACTGATGATTAGTTCAGTCCCTGGAATCCACACTGCAGAAGGAAAAAAGCAACTCCCAGAAGTGGTCCTCCAACTTCAATATGTGCACAAATGTGTCCATATATACATACATACATGCATACATACACATACATGCACTTACACATAAATACATACATAGATAAATCAATGTTTTTAAGTGATTCCAACAGCTGCTTGAAGCAAGCATTTATTTGTTTTATGTACATGAGTACACTGTAGCTGTCTTTGGACTCACCAGAAGAAGGCATCAGATCCCATTACAGATGGTTGTGAACCACCATGTGGTTGCTGGGAATTGAACACAGGACCTCTGGAAGAGCAGTCAGTGCTCTAACCACTGAGCCGTCTCTCCAGCCCAAATCAGTGTTTTAAAAAAGCATTTAAAAAAAGAAAGGTTTCTATCAGGAAAGCCAGCTTTAGGGTAAACCTGCTCACTATATTCCTGGAGTATCTGAGGCCCAGGCATGGGAAGGGCTTTGATTTAATGAGTTTTGGGATGAAGACAGGGCGATGCCAGGTACCTGCATATGATCTAGCCAGAGGGTGGTGCCAATTCAGCTGTCTTTGCAGCATTTATGCCTTACCAAACACTCTGGAGAATAGTGGCCCTGAGGATGAGTGGAGGCCTCCTAGACAGCAAGCCCTCTGGGTGGTTAGCCAACAGAGGACAGCCTTCTTAGAGATTGGCCTTTGAGGAGCCCATTCCAGACGCGTAGGCCTCAGAGATGTTCAGGAAACTGCTGTGTTGACCAGCATACCTCCTACTCTGTTGCACATTGTCAAGGGGACATGTCCTAGGCAAGAGGTGGCCAACTACGCAGCTTGCTAATATAGGAATCTCCGCTGGAGGCCAGCCCTGCCCTCTGAGGACCAGTGTCACTAATTTTTAAACTCACATGTATATCTCCACAGCCGGCCCCTCTCAGGTTCAAATAACCTAGACCTCTGGCTTGCTGTGTTTTGGTTTGTTGTTTTAAGACAGTGTTTGACTGTGTATCTGGTGTGGAGCTCACAGAGATCCGCCTACCTCTGCCTCCGGGGGGCTGGGATTAAATAACTCGGTCTGGGGTGTCTACTGTAAGTCTGGGATCTTGGGGCTCTGTGGTTGACTTGGCAGCCTCTAGGGAGCAGCCAGGCTTTAGCCCCACCCCCGCCCATCCCAGGTTCTACATCTGCTCTTGCCCTGTGGGGTCTCTACAGGGGACATCTGGACTGTTGACACAGTGAGGGTGGGTAGGCGGCAAGAAGCAGCATGTCCCACTACCTTCTTTGAGAAAGGAAACTCCGAAGGATTGTGCAGGGATATAGTGCTGTAAAAGTGGGGAGGGGGTGGGAGTTGAGCCTATGGGAGGCCAGCATGGGATGGTCTGGAAGCTCTGGGGAGCCCCCTCTGGCAAAGAAGGAACCTGGGCAAGCACAGCTCTGAAGGCTCTGACCTCTGACTCCTTCCTTAACCCTGACTCTGAGGAAAGAACTCAGCCCTCCCTCACCCTCCACCCCCTGAGCCCCGGCTTGTGTCTAGTACCTGTCTCAGCACAGTGGTTCCCAGGCACCTCGGAGGAAGGTAATTTATGTGTGTACAGCCCACTCCTGCAGACTGTGGGCTCTCCGTGGGCAGGAACCGTATCTGATTCATCTCCAACTCCCCCTTCTACCCCTGCATGCTGGGGGCAGGAAAGGTGTGCAAAATTGAGTGTGTTCCTCAGGGTGCAGTGGGGCTCTGGGCTTCGGAGTTCCCAGCCCACAGTGAAGCCACCGTCACAGTAGTAATTGCAGAGGTAAATCTTGTCTAGTCTCCTCGCAAACACTTGGGGAGGCATTCCATAAATATGTCAGCCGCAGCATTAAAATTTGATGGCAGCAGCGCAGGTCGGCACTAGTGCTGTGACTTCCCAGCAAGGTGTGACACCTTCACCTCCGTCTCATTAGTCAGCCTAGGATGCTCCGGCCTCCGGGAAAGCCACCCCCACCAGCAGAGGGGCCTGCAAGCTCCCGGACCCATGGCTGCTTTGAGGGACAGGCCAGGTCAAGGCCACAGGAAGGTACATTTGCTTTGGGCTGGCACTGGGCTGGCATCAGGCTGAATGGAATTCTTACAGGTTCTGGGAACGTACCATTGGAGGGCCCCTAACTTGGATTAGCCTGGGACAATATTTTGAGATTGGGAGCTGGTGATAGGGACCAAGTAGGAGATTTTACAGTTAGCCTAGAGGAAACTGTACTAAAAAACAAACAAACAAATAAACAAATAGGAGAACACTTTGAAGGGCTGGGGGTTGGAGGAAGCAAGCAAAGAGTCCAGGCCCAAGGACTATCTTCAGGGGCAGAAGAAGAATCCAGACCAATCTCATCTTGTTTCTACCTGTGGGAAACTGAGGCTAAGGTCATCTGAAAGGGACAAGCTGGGAGAGACACGTGATCAGGAGCCATGGTTTCTAGTCTGAGGCTCTCCTTACTGGCAAGTATTTTAGACATGTATTAAAACATGAGAAATGTATCTGAGGTTTCTCTGAAACAGGGTTTCTCTGTGTAGCCCTGGCTGTCCCAGAACTTTCTCTGTAGACCAGGCTACCCTTGAACTCTCAGAGGTCTGCCTGCCTCTGCCTCCTGAGTGCTGGGATTAAAGGCATAAACCACTACCACCCAGCCTGAAATACAATTTAATATTATATTGTGTTAATTCTTTCAAACTTTCATACAAAGTATTTTGATCATATTCACCCTTCCCTCCTAACTCCTTCCAACTTCATGTTGTCATCTTCTTCCTCTTCTTCTTCCTCCTCTGCATCTTCTTCTTCCTCTTCCTCCTCCTCCTCCTCCTCCTCCTCCTCCTCCTCTTCCTCCTCCTCCTGTTCTTCTTCTTCTTCTTCTCCCACCAAATCCAATTCCTACTTTCGTAGATATGAGACCATCTACCATGGCAGGGCAGTCCCCACCAGAGGTCACACCCTTAAAGAAAATTATCTCCCTTTCCAGAAGCCATCAGCTACCCACAGCTCCTTAGTAGGGTTAGGGGCCCCTAAGCCTTTCCCCACTTCATGCTAGAAGGCCGACTGGCTTGATCCTGTCGGGGTCTGTCAAAGGCAGCCACAGTTGCTGTGAGCTTCTGGGTACAGTAAACTTGTCATGTCCAGTGTTTGGCTTCGGCCCTCCTGACCTCTGGCTTTCACGATCTTTCTGTCCCCTCTTCTGAGATGGCTGCTGAAAGAATGGAGAGATAAAGAACAGAGGCCTCCTTTGTGGCTGAATTGTCCACAGACACTCATTTTCCGTACTCTTGACCCATTGTGGGGTTTTGTTTTTTAACCATATAAAATATAATTTTTAACACGAAGAATAAAAATCCCTAACATGTTCACTTTCCCAGCAGTCATACAGAGCCTTGAACTCAATACCAAATAGCCTGCTACATTAGTGTTCCTCATTTGAATCCACCATGGACCTTCCAGTGTGCCGACATTATTTGGCCTCACGAATGCTGGGATAGTAACACTGCTGGTCAGCCCCTCAGGTTTAGAGTTTCAGTGACTTCTCCAAGGCCATTTAAGTAAGTGCCAGTGGGCTTTGGCCAGGTCTGGTGACAACTTCCCAGCTATTAGCACTGAGAGGCAGCCACTGTGTTGTTAGACTTGCAGGAAACCGGACATGCCTTTCCATCACTAGTCCGTAAGCTCGGAGCTGCCTCTGCTCCCAGGTCTGCCAGCCAGGATCCAAAGCCAGAGGCTGCTGTATACAGTACTGACAAAGAACAATAGAGGCTTGGTCTGGGAGGCGTGGGTGGGGGGCTCCTGGAAGTATTGTGACCGCTGCAGGCCACATTTAGTGCCCACAGTCAGTACTGATAAGGTAGATGGGCAGGGCACTGGGTTACAGATACAGGGCTCTGTTGATTGCCAGAGTCAGCCCTAAGGAACCACAGACTCAGTGGCTGGAAAGACAGTTCACAGTGGTCCTGAGTCTGGCCAGAAAGTACAGTAGTTGACCCAGGGCTGGGGACTCAGGAGACAGAGGAAGAATCCTCTCCACAGAGAGGATTGCTCAGAAGGGTCTTCCTGGAGAAGATGGAATTTGAGCTGGGTCTTGATGAGTTGAGGACAGGACAGGAAGCGGGAAAGGAAGGAAGGGGGTGGGTGGAGAAATGGCACATCCGGATGGACGTGCAGCATTCTTGGGAAATGGCAGCTGTGCAGGAACTTGGAATGTGGCATGTGGCAGGGGACAGTGGAATGTGGCTGGAAGGTCTTTTATGAGCAGACCCTGAAGCGCCTCGACTAGTCTACCTGAGGCAACTTGGGAGCTCCTGGGAAGTTCATCTTTGTAAGTGGAAAGCCTGTGGACACTTCCTGCCGAGGCAGGGCTCGGGCTCCAGGCTGCAGGTTCCCTCGGTCCGAAGTCAGACCCATAAAGTCAGGTGTTACCTGCCGCCATGGGGAGAAGAAGGAAGCATCTTGCCCACTGACTGCTTAAACTGGAGAATAATGGATCATATTGTGAATAAGGGGACAGAGAGTGGAAGGGACCAGCCACCCACCCTCAGAGAATTAAAGATCTCCCACCAGCCCACCCCTGAAAGACTCACAGCCTCCCTTGGGAGTGCCGCCCTGCACACCAAACCTAACACATGGGTCTTTAGAAGAGACATTCAACCTCCTGCTGAACTGGTCTCTTGACTGGAGGAGACAGCTTTCTCCACCATCTCTGATGCTTCGGCCTGTCCTGTGCGCAACGAGAGTATAGTTAAAAAGCAGATTAACATGACCAGAACTGTTGAAAGTGTGCCACAGCAGCAGCATAACCGATGGTCTCGAATGGAGAAGCTTAGTGGGACAAACATGTGGGGATAAGCCTTGGGGAAAAGACAATGGACCCACACTAGATAGAGTTATTCCTCAGACTGGGCCACTGTTAATAGCACTGTGCAGCTCAAGGCTCCATTCTTGCATCTGATGGACTGGGGAGAGCTTGGGAGAGCTTGGGAGAGCTTGGGAGAGCTTGAGAGAGCTTGGGAGAACTTGGGAGAGCTTGGGAGAGCTTGGGAGAGCTTGGGAGAGCTTGGGTGTGCCGTGGCCTAGGGCAGAGCTGCTATAATGCAGGGCAGAGATTCAGAAGAATCTGGAGGTTTTTAGATGTAGACATAGGAAGCAAACGGAGCACAGAACGAGACCAGGAAGGGCACATGACTGCTTTTGGCCGGCTAATAGCAGAACCAGTGCCAGGCTGGCCCTCGCCTGGGTCTCTGTGGCCCTCCAGCCCTGCCATGGGCGGCAGGTAACAGAATCACATTGTGTATTCTCTCCTCACGCCCACCCTCTGTCTTGGTTTTTCTCTTCCCTCGGCATTTCTGAAGGAAGGCCTGAGCTGGTAGGGAAGAGGTTTTTCCCAGCAGTGAATCGATGCTCTCAGTGCAGGGCTGTCCAGCCTGACAGGCTGACCTTCCCTGAGCTCCGGCTTTTGCCTCCCTATTGGGAGCCCAGGAAGATCTTGCTGTGGAGAGGGAGGGCAAGCATCCCTTGGCCTGTGTAGGGCCAGGCTAGAAGCTGGATGCAGGGAAGAGGGGAAAGAGGAGCCTTCGGCTGTCATTTGCTATCTTCACAGAGAGAAAACAACAACAACAACAACAACAATAATAATCTTTTTATTTGGTCATTCAGAGAGACTTTGACAGAGCCCTACCAATACACACATGTGCAGAGATATGTACACATAGGTATACACATACATATCTATGTATATATTGTTTATATTGCTGTATATTCCTGCAGGTGTTTATATCCAGTCTATATGTAATATGTATATTAAATAGCATAATAATGCATAGGTTGTGTCTGTGTCAGGTCCTCATTTTGATCACTGTAGTCACAGTTTCTGAAAAGCTCAAGTACCTGCTGATCCCTGATCCAACACCTGACCTGTGGTTCTACAAGACCATAGAGAGGAGCTAAGGAACACTTAGCCCCTTTCTGGTCTCTCTTCCTCCCCCTCCTCCTCCTCCTCTTCCCCCTCCTCCCCTCCTCCTTCTCCTCCTCCTCCCCCTCTTCCTCATCCTTCTCTTCCTCCTCCTCCTCTTCCTTCTCTTCTTCCTCCTCCTTCTCTTCCTTCTCCTCCTTTCTCCTTCTCTTCTTCTTCCTCCTCCTCCTCCTCCTCCCCAAAGATTTCTTTCTCCCAGCCCAGTTTGACTCCTTCAGAAACAGAAGTTGACTGCGAAGTCACTTTGAAAGACTTTCCATATGTTAATTGCAGCCGGCCAAGGTCTGGAGCAGAGGTGGGGGCCGACCATCTGCAGACAGGTCGGCCCCCAGCGAGCTCGCAAATTCCCATCATCTGGCAGGTGTCGTTTTGGGTTAATTAAGAGCTATGTGGAGGCTGTTTGCCTGTCACTTCTGAGGATTTGGGGAAACTTTGACTTTCTTGCCATCTCTGGGTTCTGAGTGAAGGAGAAAATGATGTCGGAGCCCCTGGCTTCCCGGGAGAAACCATTTCATCACGGTCCCTCTAAACTTGATTGTAGTGAGAGTTTGGCTGCTTTTTCTTTTGTATTTGGAAGGCTGGGATTTTGGGGGAACCCACATCCATCCAATGTTTGGTTGCTTGGCTGGCAGCACTATGCACTGCGCATGCCAGTGGGGCTCTCTAGCCCTCCCGCCTCCTTCTCACTTTCTACTTTGAGACCTACTCACCCTCAGTTGCCCAGACTGGACTGGAGCTCTACCTACCATGCATACTCTGAACTCAACTTCCAGCTACATCCCCTAAGCTTCGAAGGGAAGAGCTCTTCCCCAACTTAGTCAACTGAGTGGCCTCACATGGCTGACAGGGGCCTGGCCATCGGGGCCCTCCAGTAATCAGAGCCCCCATCAGGGCTAACCTGGGACCTTGGGAACATGTGATGGTATAGCCACACAGCTGGGTTCTTGGCATTCTCTGTAGGGTGACACTAACATTCCAGAACTTGCCAGACCTGAGTAACATGGTTCATGCATTTGTCAAATGAAAGAATTAGTACACTTATATTTTTCCGTTCATTACATGTAAACTTTATATCCAAAGAGGAAAATGTGCTCATTAAATCAGTTAGTAACTTTGGGTCATGATATGTGTACTGGAGTACTTAAAATGTACTGATGTTGGCAACTTAACTTAAAAACGCAAAAATGGTAAGGTAATAGCAGGCTAGAGGGATAGAGAGACAGGCAAACCTAAGATAGCTCTGATAGAAAAGAGACCGGCCAGGGTGGTGCCCTCTGAAATTCTAGAGACTGCCTTGCTGAGGAAATTGGTCTTCAGTGGGCGGGTCTGCAGTGGGCGGGTCTGCAGTGGGCGGGTCTGTAGTGGGCGGGTCCGCAGTGGGCGGGTCTGTAGTGGGCGGGTCTGCAATGGGCCGATTCTCAGTGGGCAGGTCTGCAGTGGGCGGGTCTGCAGTGGGCGGGTCTGCAGTGGGCGGGTCTGCAATGGGCCAATTCTCAGTGGGTAGGTCTGCAGTGGGCGGGTCTGCAGTGGGCGGGTCTGCAGAGGGAGGCCACCAATCTCCCCTGCCTAGCATTTTCTCTATCAAGTATCAACAGAAGAAGTTTCAAACACAGTACTATTTCCTCAAACCCGGATCTGTAGACTTGGGTTTTTTGGTTGGTTGGTCTGTCGCTCGGTCGGTCGGTTGATTGGTTGGTTGGTTAGTTTGGTTTTTTGAGACAGTTTTTCTCTGTGTAGCCCTGGCTGTCCTGGAACTTACTCAGTAAACCAGGCTGGCCTCGAACTCACAGAGATTCACCTGCCTCTGCATCCCATGTGCTGGGATTAAAGGTGTGTGCTATCACCAGCTGATTTTCCTTTCTTAAAAAAATTTTTTTTTGTTTTTACATATGTGTGTGTCTGTGTATCTGTATATGTGTATGCCACCGGTGTGTGGGTACCCTCAGAGACTCAAAAAGGTCACACAATCTGCCAGAGCTAGAGTTACAGGTAATTGTGAACTGCCGGATGTAGGTGTCGAACTGAACTCTCATGCTCGGGAAGAGCAAGCACTGGACAGCTGAGCTGTCTTTCCAGTCCCCTAAAGTCCATTTTTCTACCTTCTTCTCCATGGTAGGCAGCTCTGGGCAAGAGTATGCTGGACCATACCCAGGGCGTGCCTGGGGCTGTCTGAAGGGATTCAGCCTTCTGCTCTCTGACCTGCTGAATCCCATTCTGGGTCACTGATGGCCATGCCTCCCTGTCTTTGCTCGAGTGGTGACTCTTTGGGCCAAACCATGCCTTTCTGACAGCTCTCTTTTAACACTACAACTAAAAGCAGGAGGCAGCCAGACCCTTGTTTGCCACCTTGCAGAAAACTAGTGTTCTTCACAGTTTTGCAATGCTTCCAGGCTTCTCTCCTACACTGGCCTGGGGCTCTCTGATCTACACCACATGTCCTTGGACAACATGTCTCCATTGTAACTCCACTGTCCATACAAGCATGGCACCCAGGAATCTCCTCTGACCCCATGTCTGGGGAAAACACCAAGTCAGTCTTGTCTTAGTACGTTTTCCGTTGCTATAACAAAGCACCTGAGTCTGGGCGCTTTGTAAGGAGGAGAAGTTTCTCCTGGCCCGCTGGGCTGGAGGCTGGAAAGTATAAGGGAATAGAAGCAATGTCCAGCCAGGACAGGATAATGTGGGAAAGTCAGAGAGGAAGAGCACAAGAGTGGTGAGCACGTGGGTTTACTTTCTACAGCTTACCCTCCCGAGAGCTGCATTTCCTCTATGACCTCATCCAGTCATAGTCACATGACATCCAGAATTCCCCATCCATTTTGGAGAGGGCATCCCTACACAACCACAGCAGTGAATGACAGGCTTTAAGAATGCAAGGGTGGTGGACGGGGGGGGGGGGGGGGAGGCGGGGAGTATCACTTTCACAACACCTTAAAACTGAAGCTAGGATTCCCACTCCTCAAGTGTTCACACACACACACACACACACACACACACAGCTCTCTCACATACATGCATACATGCACACATGCACACACTCACACACATGCTAACACATGGACACAGCTCTCTCACATACACACACACTCGCATGCTTACATGTGCACACGGGGGGCACACAGAGACACACACATGCACACACTCACACACAGAGACACACATGCCCATGTGTGTTCGAACACACACTATACTCACATGCATTTTGCATGGCACATGCATCCTCAAATTTCTCCATTCTAGTCCTTTCCTTTTCTCATGCACAGTCCCCCAGCTTTCTCTGCTTTCACCCCTACACCCAGATCTTTCCTCTGCGTTCCTAAGAACTCCGTGAAAGCTGTGAAATCCTTTTGGAGCCTGTGGTGCTCTTTTCTGTTTCCCTGCCTCCCCACCTCCCCAGGTTCTCCGTGTTGGGAGAAGATAGCGTTGTCCTTCCAGGGACACAGCATCTCTCTCCTCTCTGGTCCTGTGATGCGGCTGCTTGCCCTGCTGTGTTTTTGCCGCAGACTGCACTTTATAGAGCGAGGGGTGACTCAGCTCACAGCCGAGGACTGGAAGTGCGGTCAGGTATTTCTATCTGGTGAAGCTCTTATTGCTAAGACCTCTGCTGACTCCTGTGGTGGTTCAGGACCTCACATGAGCACAGGACCTAGTTCGGGTCTCCCTGCTTGTAAAGCCCCAGTTCCATGGTATTAATGTCCCTCCCCCATGCCCCAGGGACCTTTAGTTACTTTCCCCCAAATCCCTGCTCTACACACACCAGTCTGATCCGGCTTCCACCCTCTTTTTTTGTTGTTTTGTTGCTGCTGATGTTTGGTTGGTTGATTGCTTTGTTTTTGTTTTTTGTTTGTTTGTTTGTTTGTTTGTTTTCTGAGACAGGGTTTCTCTGTAGCCCTGGCTGTCCTGGAACTCTCTACTTAGACCAAGCTGACCTTGAGCTCACAGAGAGCCTCCTCCCTCTGCCTCCCGAGTGCTGGCATCAAAGGTGTGTGCCACCACACCCAGCTACTTTCACCCTCTTAATGCTTCTCAGTAGAGATGAGCACGGATGCCAACTTGACTTTCTGTATGGGGATGTTCAAACTGTAAACAATGATTTATTTAGTCCATATTGAAGACGAGGAGACTGCTCAGGCGGGTTCAGTCACTTGCCTGAGGCCACACAGCCTTTGACAAGAAGTGCCGATGGCTGGTCAAGCTCTCAGCAGGCCACAGGCCCTCCAGGTGCTCCCATGGCACCATGAGGGGCCCAGCTTGTATGCTAACTGCAGGCCTTCATCCGCAATTTCCTCCACGGGGCCACTCTGCTAACTAGAATGGTCAGAGGTTTGGCACTGGTTTGCTGTTGGAGAATTCTCAGATGTTTCAATGCACAGAACTCTAGGCAGAACCCACACCGGCCTTGAAGGAGGGCCAGTATGCTCTGTGCCTCTTGGACAGAGGTCCCACTGAGTGACAGGTCCTGTTGAGTAACAGGTATCTGAGTGACAGCTATCTGGACACAAGCTGACCTCCCCTCCCTTCTGAGGCTAGACAGAATCCCTCTTGTTAACAAGAAATAAAATCTGTGATTTAAGGGGTTCCTTTGAGAGGTGTCTAGAGTATGAATCAGTAGAAAGAGACATGGAGCCCCAAAGTGGGGCAGAGTCTTTTGAGTGAACCCACAGGGAAAGGTGTTTTGTTGTGTGAACTTTGACCTCAGGCCTGTTGGCTTTACCTCGGAAAGCCCCAGCAAAAGCTGGAACCAGGCACCTCGGTCTCCTGCCCTCTGAAAGCCGGCTCTAGAGAAGGATTTTGTACCCGTGGATGGTCAGTTCTGTCTGCTGAGGCAGCAGCCAACTGGGAGGTCTCCCTGCTCTCACCCTCCCTGAAGCCCTGACTGGATCCTAGTGGCAGCTAAGAAGAGCCCTTTCGTCCTGAGCCTGGCACACCCTGCCCTGCTCTGCCGAGGCTTGTCACAGTCACCCTCTCACAGCACACACTCGGGCTCAGGCAACGGCTCCAGCGTTCGGCTCCCCAGAGTGCCCGCCTCCCTTGTTGGAGATCGAACCAGCTTTAAGACTGGTCTCAGTGGCTCCTCAGTGGACCCAAAAGGTTCCCAGGACTCTAAGCTAAGCGTACCTTGCTTTTCCAAGCGAGAAGAAAAAAATAGGGTGCTCCTCAGTGTGAGGATGGTGCTGAGGAGCCTGGAGCCCCAGGCCTACCCCAGAGGAAAGGCATCCCCCACGGCTGGGTGTGAGGACCTGTAGCAGCAGTGATCAACCTGTGGGCCACGACCCCACAACGGTCACATATCAGATGCTTACACTGTGATTAGTTAAGAAGTAGCAACAAAACCATCTAAGGTCACGACAACTGGAGGAATTGTGTAACAAGGTCGCAGTGGTTGGCAGGGAGAGAACCACTGGGCTACAGCATTTGGTCTGCTCTGCCTCTTGGCAAACAGGGAAACTGGGCCTGTGATGGGAAAAACAATGTCTTAAAGACAAGAGTCCAGGGCTGGGAGATAGGAACTTGGCCTTAGAGTTATGTTCTGGCCCGAGGGAGAACATTTCCCAGCTGAAATGCAGTTTTATTGATCTTCTGAGCATCATAGGGTAGCCGGGAAGTTCGGTTTGATTGTGGATGCCCAGGAGGACTTGGGGACTGGTGGAGGAGCACGTCACCATAGCTGACATGTGCTGAGCCTTCTCTGAACCTCTATATGCACCATGTGAGCTTTACAATCGCCCCAGCCTTACAGAGAAGAAAACTGAGGCACAGGGGAGTTGAGCGACCTACTGGGATTTCCAGAACCTTGAAGAGGCAGGCTCAGGATTCGAACCCATGAAGCCCCACACCATAGCCCCTTTGCCAATTGATGGAAGATTGCGGCAACTACCTGGTCAGTCTGCTGCCCCCCAACCAGCTTGTTACTGTGTAGATTTATGTTGAGTCAATAGATGATTGGACAGGGAAGGGGGAGGAGAGGAAACGGAAGGGGAGGAGTCAGAAGAGGGAAGGAGAAGAAGAAACAGGAACAGGAGGCCAGTCAAGGGCAACTTAGAAGGGATCTCCTAGGAGGGGAATAGAGTGTAGTGGTAAATCTGCCCAGTATAGACTCGCAGCTTGTGTTCCTAATTACTGAGCTGTGTTTTCATTGAATGGGTTTATTTGGGTTGAAGAGGATATTGCAACATATATATAAAACATAAATTGTGTGGACCAGATATGTAGAAAGCTTCCTTGGTGGTGAGATCCCTAGTGGCTTTTCTGCTCTACCCACCGCGTTAGCTTACTGAATAGCACTGGAGATAGTCGGGCGCCATTGCAGGGTCCCCAGCGGGGGCTGGACAGCCTCTGGGTCAGCCTCAAGTCCCTGAGATGGCCAGGATCCCTATCTAAGAGTATACTACTTACTCTAAAGGGCACGGCACAGGACCAGGACTCTGGCACCCACCTTACCATGACACTGAGCGCACCAGGTGGGGGTCCAGATAGGTGTTTCCTCCTAGGCTTGGGATGGTGTGGTGCACAATGAATCAGAAATTCATTTAAAACTTAGCCCACAGAAGATTCCACAACCTCTCCCCTAGCTGTGTGAGCTAATAATGGTGGTCATTATCCAAGCAAGAGGCTCACTCAGTAACGTGTCTCTGCCTGACCTGCAGGTCTCAGTCATTCATTCATTCACTCATTCATTCATTCATTCCCTCCCTCCCTCACTCAACAATTAGTCATCCATGCATGCTTAGATGGATGCCAAGCCTTGTACCGAAGCTTGGGACCGAGACATAAACAGACAAAACTCTGTCCCCGAGGAGTTTTCTTCTCGTGGAAGAGACAGATAATTAACAAGATGAACGTGACGTGAGTGAGACAGGTTGGGAAGTGATAAGCCCTGTGGAATAAACTGTGGCAGGACAGGATGAGCTGGTCAGGGGAGCATCCCAGGGAAGGCCTCTCCTGGATGGAGCCCAGGAAGGAGATCAGAGAGAGCCTCAGGGACTCTGTGCCGTGGGGAAGCCAAACAGGGTGTCTGCTGGGAGCAGGCAGGACCTGCAGGAGCAGACACTCCATGCTGCGGGGACTCCGCCCACGGTAGGCGATGGGATGGTAGAGGATGGTGCAGGAGACGTGAGAGGTGCCATCTGGAGCACTCAGGTGGAGCACTGTGACGGAGCTGACTGCGGCTCTCCTTCTAGTCTCTGGAGGATTTTGAGCCTTCGCTGACCTCCGGGGGTTTATGCCAACTCACTTCAGCTGAGTGGCCCCAAGACATGCCCTGTTGGGGATGAAGCTCGGAGAGGCTTCCTGGAAGAGGTGGCCTGGCAGTAGGTACAGTGGTGCTGATCAGAGAGATAGGGCAGACTTTGACGGGCAGTTCATGGGTGTGAGAGCCTTGGCAAGAATGCTTTCCTCCCAACTTGATTCTCAAAGAGGAGGGAGAGGAGAAGGGGGAGGAGGAAGGGGAGGAGGAAGAGGAGGGGGAGGAGGAGGGAGAGGAGGAGGAGAGAGAGGAGAGGGAGGAGGAGGGAGAGGAGGAGTGGGAGGAGGAGGGAGAGGAGGGGGAGAAGGAGGGGAAGGAGGGGGAGGAGGAAGGGGAGGAGGAAGGGGAGGAGGAAGAGGAGAAGGGAGAGAAGGGGGAGGAGGGGGAGGAGGAGAGAGAGGAGGGGAAGGAGGAGGGAGAGGAGAAGGGGAGGAGGAGGGAGAGGAGGGGGAGGAGGAGGGAGAGGAGGGGTAGGAGGAGGGAGAGGAGGAGGAGGGAGAGGAGGGGGAGAAGGAGGGAGAGGAGAAGGGGGAGGAGGAAGGGGAGAAGGAGGGAGAGGACGAAGGGGAGGAGGAGGGGAGGAGGAGGGAAAGGAGGGGGCAGAAGGGGGAGGAGGGAGGAGGAGGGGGAGGAGCAGGAGGAGGAGGAAAGGAAGGAGGAGGGAGAGGAGGGGGAGGAGGAAGGGGATGAGGAGGGGGGAGGAGGGGGAGGAGGAGGGAGAGGAGGAGGGAGAGGAGGGGGAGGAGGAAGGGGAGGATGAGGGGGAAGAGAAGGGAGAGGAGGGAGGAGGAGAGGGAGGAGCAGGAGGAAGCGGCAGAGGCACCTAGCACCGATGGATCTGCGGGGGCTGAGCTGTGCAGCCCAACCCTGTCACCACCCTCTCCCTCTGTACGCTGGAACCTGGCACCCTGACCGCTGAGGCATAAAAAACAGAGAATTGGAAGGCTCAGCCTGTCAGGCAGGGAGTGGCCCCCAGAGAGGCCTTAGCAGGAGTGTGTGTGTGTGTGTGTGTGTGTGTGTGTGTGTGTGATGTGCGTGCTCTGCCTGTTCTTGCCTATGAGGTGGGAGGAGAACCTGTCTCTTCCAAAGCCTCTTGCCCTTTGGCCTTTGTACGTTCCCTTTAGGCGTTCCCTTTAGGGGGATGACAGAGTCATAGTTGGCCACAGGAAGTCCCTCAGGATCATGTAACTCCTGTCACCTCCAGCAGGGCAGGGCCTTACCTGGGGGCTTATAAATACCATCCAGTGTTCTGGCTTTCCATGGCCTGCCCCAGAGCCTCTGCTAGGTAGACATACCAGGCTCTTGGGCACTCTGTGTGGAGGATGGAGAACCAGTCTGCCTCTGGGCCCCAGCTATAGGAAGGTGGAAGAAAGAAACGGGCAGAGTCTGCCACTATACGAGTGCAGGGACAGGACTTGAAGCTGGCCTTGCTGCTGTGAACCCAGAGAATAGCCAGGGGCTCAACTCTGAAGGTTGTGGATCTGAGTGAACTGTCCTCTGGGCTCTCCCTACCCTCCCTTTACCCATGTACACCTGCCTGAGTGTGCCACTGTGAACACCTACCTCCACCCCAGTGCCTAGGAGACCCTTATCCCATTTCCTCGTTTGTTTCCTAAGCATTTAGTCTGTCCCTTCATGTTAGCAGACAAGGGCTTGTCTCAGCTTGTTCAGCCAGCTGGTCTTGGCACCGTCACTCTGAATTCACAGCACAGAGGGTCCACACTCGAGATGGGGTCATGAGGAACGGAACAGACCCAATAGGGTCTCTTAGGAGTCTCAGCCGGTGCCAACAGCCCAGCGGGCTAGGGTTGGACTTGTGCAGGTGGACCCAGTGAAACCCCACCCTGCAATGATGGCTCCGTGGCTTCCATTCCCGTTGATACCAAGGGCTTTGGGGTGACTGGATGAGAGGGCGACCCTGACGTGCTGTTAGTGGTTACCAAAAGCACCCGAGGCTCACAGAAGAGAGGCGTGTCATCAGTAGCCAGCAGTTACACTGACTTGAACCCACAGTCTCTTCTGAACCGTATTTAACACTTGCCTTCTGTTTCTCTCTGCCCGCCTCCTGCAGGGAGTGAGTTTTCTGGGAGTCCCTACAGCCACCCCCAATATTCCTCCTACAACGATTCATGGAGGTTCCCCAACCCAGGGCTGCTTGGTGAGTACTAACCTGTGGGGTCCCTGGGTCCGGGGCTACCCCACTTGGCCTCCTCGCTGGGTCACAATCCCTTCTGAGGTCTGGCCATGTCGCTCCCCATGCACGTGGTGCTGTTGTGATGGTCTTAGTACAGTTAAATCCCCTGCAGCTCACAGAGGTGGGAATGTGAGGGAGAAAAGAAAGTAGGAAAAGTGCTTCGCGTAACTCATATTTCTTAAGAACCCTTAAACAGGGCGAAAAGTCCCTCAATAAGAGGCACTGAAAAGACACACTTGCATTGATTGGTGCTGGCTGCTGAGAAAACTGTCTTGCTAAGGGCTCTGAGGTCCAGTGATTGATTAATGATGTCTGCTATGGGCATCATTGATGCCAGCTCCATTAGGAACCAGCTGCCCTGTGGCTTGCCAAGGCATGCTGAGTAGGGCTCAGCTGGTGCCTAACCCCTGTCCAAGACTCAAATTGGCAGAACGTCTGTGGCCATAGCCAGCCCGGTCTGTGAATATGTGAATATCATCGGTATATATTCACACACACACACACACACACACACACACACACACACCAAGCACCTTAACTGTCCTCCAAGGTTCAAGAAGAGGCCTTTGTTTTGTTGACTTAAACCTACGGGAAGCCAGCTGATGAGTGCCCGCCGAAGTTAAAGGTGAAACACAGGACCTGGATGCAGATGTCACCACTTAGCATGTAGCCAGTCAGCTCTCAGTTTACAATACTGACCTCAGCCCTGCAGTCAGCCAAGGATGTTCTACATCTAAACCAGGGGTACCTGTGCTAAGTCCTGAGAGCTTTCAGCAGGACTAGAGAAAGGGCAGGGAGGAGGAAGCCCACTCAGAACTCATTATTTAAGTGAGCATTTGCTAAGTGCACTGGGCACTGAGGAAATGAATCACATGGGCTATCTCATTTTATCCTCTCAAAAGCCCTACAGGAGCCAACCTAGTATCTCTGAGAGACGGAGAAGTGAGGGCACATTCATTCACCCCAGGTCACACGTGAGCAAATGTCAGACTAGGTGTCCCCTTGACCCCAGAGACTATATCCCTAGGCTGTACGCGATAGGGTTCTCTGCAGCTCCCAAACGAGTTCAGTCTGGACAGCTACAGCTGGAAGGGGGACCTTGTGCTCTGTAGAAACAGGTGAGAGCCTCCACCCTCACCTCCACACTTACGCCTTGTGTGTGATGGGGACGGCCCACTGCTTTAGAAGGCCGGGTTAATGTCTGAGAACTGCAAAGTACAGAAACCACTCTGGCTAGTTTAAGCAGAAACCTATTTAGTAAAGGGCATCAGGGGTTTCCAGAATCTTCCGGCAAACTCAGTCGATGGGCATGGGACCCAGAGCCAGGAACGTGTTCATTTGCACCGCAGGCTGCACTGCTGTAAGCATCCACATCGCTGCCAGATGCCCCGCCAATTATGCTGTGCTGCAGCTTTCCCTGGGTGCTTGTAGCACCGAGGATGTTCCCTGCCACCAGTCATTCGGAGGTCTTTGGCACCCGTTCCTACTGAATGAGTCCACAGCCCATTTCTTTAAGATGCGTCTTTCCCAACCTGTGTCCAATGCACGAGAGTCTAATGGGCAGCTCCTAGATAAAAACACCCGACCCCAGCAGCAAGGGAAGCTGGGAAGATAGTTCACATGACACAGGAGAATCATCAGCCTACAAGGAGTATTAAACATTCGGAATCCTTGAATCTATAGCCTGGATCCATCAGGCCATCCACCAGCCTGTACCTTAGCTGGTACAGGGGTAAAAGGATGGTTACCATGGTGGCCTCTCACACAGGTACTGAACATGAAGCTCTTGGGGCACAGGCTCTGAATCCTTAGGGATCCCGCTTGCATGTTGATAAAGACACATGACTCGCCTGACCGCGGCTTCGCAAATAGCTCCAGGCTGCTACCATCATACTGGCCTTGACACAGACTGCTCAGTGGTTTGGGCAAACAGATTCCACGGGTTCAGACTACAAAGACCCAGTCTGATGATTGGGGGTGGAGGAGGCCAGGAATGTGATGACCTGTCCTGTGTGTCCTTAGGTTCTGACGAGCCCCTGAAAACGTGTCTACACAGCACACTCCTCCCACTCAGACATAGCCTTGCACTGGCCCTCAGAGACCCTCGCTGTCCCACATCCTTTACCAACAAGTCAACACTGGCAGTGCCATCTTCACCCCCATCCTGTAGGGTCCCTGTGCTGGTGAGGGGCAGGGACAGGCAGTGCTGGCAACAGAAAAGCCAGCCTTGGTCAATTAGGATTAGAATAGGGGCGCCTGTGGCCTCTGTAAAGGGATTAGAGAGAACCAGCCCTGAGACAGCCTGAAATGACTGTCAAGAGGTAAATTGATGATAATGTGAATTAGAGAGGAAAAATGACAGAAGGAGGGACGAGTTTATTCTAGACGAAGGTCTAATGGGCAGGGAAGACAGAATGCTTGGCAAGGTGATGTTTTCATTTTCTGTGGTAAATCAAACCCTCAGCCAAGGCTGCCAACCGGGTTGGCTGAGCTCTGAGGGCGACCATGAATGGAGCTATGAGAGCCGGTTGGAAACCTCTCCAGGGGAGGCCTCTGGCGCCTTTCCCTCCACTTCCTGCCCCCTGTGGCCTCTTTGTGAGAGCTGTTCCTATGGTTCTCATCTTCCTGTGAGATCTCCAGACCTGTGGGAAATAAGCCCCACCCCCACCCCATTGCTGTCCCACCCCACAGAGGGAAAGACAGAGACTGGCAGATGCCTCTGAGTCAAGGCTGGAAGTGGGGAAGTGACCTTGAAGGCAGAAGAAGGTTGTCTTTGAGGATTCCGGTGTAGAACGCTTGCCTGGGCCTTCTGGGACAGCCAGGAGAGGAAGCTATCCCTGCCCCAGCCAGGGGCAGGAGTGAATCAGCCAGTGAGCTCAAGCACAGAAGAGTCTAGATGCGAAAGTGTCCTCATACCCCACTGTTTATTAGACACGGGTTTGGCCAAGCATCCTCATCCATAAAAGATACTAGTTCCTACCTGATAAAAGTTCGTGGATAAAAGTCCTTAGATGAAAGTGACCGTCTCCACAGTGACCTCACGTTTGCCCCACTGTGACCCCTTCTAAAGACAAAAACATCTGAGTCTTGGGCAGTGAATTCACCTGCCTTTCACCAAGGCATGGTTGGGCCTGGGAAGAAAACCCCACGGCTCAGCCCCCATTTAGGGTATCAGGGAGAACTGTCGTGGCTGGGGTGATTTGTGTGACACTTCAGAACAAATCCAAGCTGGCTCCTCTGGGAATTAAGCTCACTAGACCCACCCCGACAAGACCGGCCGGTAGGGCTTGAGCTTCTGCTGCAATGAGCTTCTTCCTCCAGCATCGGCCTTGAACTGTGTTGAGGTGGAGGAACCCCTCACCAAGGGAGTGCATCCTGGGTTCGGGGCCAAGCTGAGGGCCTTTGTGACCCGAGCAGGTTTTTATTTCACTGAACACCCACCTCCTCACTGTGAAAGATCTGATGCTCTAACCTCTGTGGTTCTGAGAATCCAGCCGGCCCACCCCCAGCTCCCCAAGTCCCTGGGAAGGAACTTCTGGTAGCTACTGCAGACATGTGCTCAAAAAGCAGAAACAGTCCAGAGGCGTGAGGAACCTAGGGACCGCCTGTCCTAAGGTCACAGGAAGAGCCCTTGTCCCGCACACTCAGCCACCACTGTTTTATGCCCATACCCGGCACAGAACAATCCTACTTTCTGTCAGTGGTCACCAGACCTTTACTGGAAGCCCAGCTTCCCAGAGCAGATTCCTGTTCATTTTTTTTTTCCTAAAACGGGGTCTCATTATGTAGGCTGGCCTCTTGGCAATCTTCTTGCCCCAGGTTCCGAAGCCCTGGATTATACATGTGAGCCAACATGCCTGGGTCAGATTCCCCTTAGCTGGAAACTGGGAGCAAATGCAAGAAGGCCAGCCCTGCCTGTTTAGGAGTCTCTGCCCTGGGACAGGGGAAACGCACAACGGAGAGAGGCTCAGCCTGTGAAGGAAAGTGAGCTCACGAGAGAGGGTTCCCAGAGCAGGAAGGCAGGGTCCTGGGACTTGAAGGAGGCCTAGACACAGGTTGGGAACTCCAGGAAGGAGTCTTGAGTCTGATAAATGGAGTTACTGGCCCCGCCCTCTACATTTGAATGAAACACCCCCCCCCCCCCCCGTGTAAAGATGATGTTATGTTGTCAGGCATAAACTTGGGGCATCGTGGGCTGGGGTAATGGTCAGTACGGCCAGTGAGCTCAGCAGGGCTGGCCAAGACTTGGCCACAGAGTACTTATCAGTCAGAAGAAAATGTTACTCCTGTAGGTAGGGCCTCAAATGTTTTTCACAAGACCAGATATTGAATACTTAGGGCTTTGTGGTTTGTAGGGGCAGCTACTAAGTTCTTCTCAGAGACACAGAAGCAGACAGAAGAGAGCAGGAGGGAAAGTCATGTGTAGCCAGGACAGAATCCTGGCTTCAGTCTGCATGCGGCTCTAGGCCTGGTCAGACTTCAGGAAAAGATCAGGATGGAGGTCTGAGGGAGAGTGGATGGGGGACCCCAGGTCTGACCTCAGGGGACCCCAGGTCTGACCTCAGTACTCTCTTGTCTGTTCTAGGCCCCCCATACTATTACAGCGCTGCAGCCAGAGGAGCCGCCCCCCCGGCCGCAGCCACCGCCTATGACCGTCACTGACCCTCAGAGCCATGTGGGCGCCAAGCACTTACAACACATATCATCGAGGGAGACAGCCTCCCAACCCCCAAGACAGACAGAGGGGCTCAAGGACTCCATCCCCATCTCCATCCCACACTCACTTGAAGCATTCTTCCTCCCCTTTGTCCTGCCTGGGATCCAGGTAGGGCCTTTGGACCTCTCCATCCTTGTCATTTCAAGAGTCATTGATGAACTTCTCCCAGGTGGTGACAGGGTCTCCACTGTTCTGAAGACCACTGCAGCCAAGCCCAGCCTACCGGTCCCCCTGACTGCCTGACCATCTCTGTGTTTCAGCCACAGCGGGCCTGGAAAGGAGCTAGCTTTTACTGTTTCACAGCACCGATGTAAATACCACCTTGCTTCTCTGTGGGCCTGAGGGTCTGACAGAGCAGACTGACCAACCCACAGGACATCTTCCGCTTGTGCACAGAGCATCCCTCGGCCCTGGTGCCTGTCAGGTATCCCAAAGCTGTCTTTGAAACTGACAGTTTCAAAAGAGACCCTGAGGATGCCTGGCTTCCAGCTCACTCGACTTCTCTGCTGTCTAGAAGGCTCACTGGTGGTCATGGGCTACGTCTGCTTTGAGGTTTCCTCCCAAGAGGAATGCGCTTCGGGGAGACACCCTGGTTCCTTGTCTCCATTCCCACAGAGCCACCACAGTGTCAAAAGTCCTTTTCTTGATCAAGGGGCTCTGAGAGAACTGTCCAGGAAATTCTTCAGCTCCATTCGAAAGTAAGAGGTTATCCACGTGCTGAGCCATTATGGCTCTGAATGGCTGTCCGGATCGAAAGATCATGTGACCCAGACCAGGAACAGACCTGAGGCTCCCCTGATCCTCCTAGCCCCTGGAACCACCAAACTGAATATGTTTTCTGAGGCATGTCCAGGCTCCGGTCGCTTTGGACATCAGCCATGGATACTTTACCCAACAACTGTCCGTTGGGACCCCAATTACTGGATTCTGGACAAGCCTGTCTCAGCCACAGAGACAGTGTCTAGCAGAAAGGACTTGTCCCTGCATCAAGAACTAACACATCCTGCAGGTGGCAGCTAGGACCCGAGCTTCCTCGAACACAGCCCCGCCCACCTTTGGGGAACACGCAGGATGTAGCTGGACATGGAGGTGCTGGGGACGGTGGTGGGTACCTGACTCATACCGTGCTGGTCAATCTGCTGCTATAGGGGTCAAGATGGAACTCACTGTGGGAAACAGAGGAATATGTGGGGAAGGGATAGGGGAGGGACAGGCCAAACAATGAGGAACTGGTGAGTGACTTGGGGTGGGTTTGAGTCTGGGGTACCCGGTGACACAATTTCTTTATCTGGAACCTCTAATCTCTGCACAGTCCCTCTTGCCAACTCTGAATAGCAGAGAAGAACCCCAGTCTTCTCAACTGAGGCTTAATTATATTAATCATGGAGAACTTGACCGTTTCACACGACAGTGTCCCCAGGGCCTGCTGTAGCTGTGTTGTGGGGCCTCAGACGCTTTGCCTCTCTGAGGCTCTGCTGGGCTGACAGCAGACTCAGTTCATGATGTTTCCTTTCTCCCTTCCTCCCAGGGAGCAGTGGTAGTGACTGTCACCTAGGTCAGCCCTCACGTGCCTCACTTTTGAGCAAGGTTGTAAGGTCTTGCTAACGTTCCAATCAAGTGTAAGACAAGAATGGGAAACAAAGGAGTCTTCAAAAGCGCATGGCTCAGTCCCTGAGGAAAACTGAGGCCCCTGCTTATAGAAACCCAGAGCCAGACAGGAAGACCAAACAGACCTCCTTCCCACGTATTTTGTGCCTAACACCTTCAACAGGGCAGTGGGACAAAGATTAGTGGAGGCTCCAAGCAGTGACTGGCTGAAGTAGGGTGATAATCTCTGTCACCGCTATCTTCCCATCTCTTGTACCTGGGAGAGAAGGTGGCAGTGAAGACAGCAGGAGGTACTTCTTCTGTCCCAAAACTCCAGATTCGACTTCCAAACCAGTGCAGTTGCCAAGGTTTCCTGGTCACCATGCCAGGGGCAAAGCACATGAGCTGGAAGCAGGCTGGGTCCTTGGGAAACTAAAATAAAGTATCTAGAGCCCCAGGCGACCTCCAGGAGCCGAGTAACCAGGGCCTCCAGCCTCCACTAATCAGCTAAGGTAGGAGAAGGCTGTGCCCTCCCCTCCCCACCCCACCCCACCCCACCCCCTGTGCATCTTGCAGTTCCAAGCTCTTGGGAAGAGGGCAGCCTCCATGAACCAGTTGCTCAGTTCTGCTCACCTTCCTCAGCAAAGCCCACCCTGCCCCTCAGTGTCTCCCTCCCCAGCCACCTGACCCAGCCCCTAGAAGGAGCTCCATCTTCCCCTCTCACCTGAGGTGCTGCTGGTCCTCAGATTGGAGACTGTATTGATTAGATAACCCATGGTTCCTGGGATGCCAGGTAAAGCACAAGAGCACAGAGGCTCACGGCGGCCTGTGCACACAGTGCTCTCTTGAGTTGCAGGTGCACGTGGGCGGTCTCAGGCTGGAATCAGCTCACACCCTCACATCCTCACACCCTCACACCCTCACACAATGCCAGAGAACAGCAGCTCCGTGGCAGGCAGCCTGGGCATTCCTCCGTGGGCCTTCACTCCTGCCGTCCTGTTTAAACTTTGTGAAAAGATATTTTCCTACTAATTTGTCTAGCGCCAGCCTGAGAGCTTGTGTTATGTAGCGAACTCACCAATCCTTTGCTAAGGCGCCTTCTCGGAGATCTAGCCTTTGAAGCCAACACTGTAGAGTGCTTTGTAATGCTCCACTCGCCCATGGGGCAAAGACCCTGACGTTTGGGGCTCACTGTGAAGACACGGATGAAATGAATTCTCAGATCTCTGAGACACATTCTTTGCCCACAAGGCTGAGCACCCATCACAAAGCGTATGGCTTGAAGACACTCACCCCTCATTCCACCAGAAATTCCCAGAGCTACAACAAGGAAAACAGAGCCCAGAAGCCGGACCAGTAACAGGAAGGGTCTGGGGACTGGCAGCCTTGCTTGTCCAATTAACACTGAAATTTACAGTCTTTACACAAATCCATGGAACACTTAGTGTTTGTGTACAGCGTCTCCCTGCTGTACCTGACGCTCACAGGGCAGAGTGTCCACTGTGCCACAGTCTGGCTCTCAGAGTTTAAGGCAACAATTCCATGAGCCACCCCCCTTCCTCTTTTCTCTGCCCCCTTTCCCTTGGAACAAACTGTGACACGGCGCAGGACAGCCTGAGGCCAGCCAGCTCATTCAAAGCCAGGCTCCGGGCGGGGTCCAAAGCATTGGAGTGTGGTGTGGTCTAGGTGTCTAGAGCGTGATGGGCCCGTGGACCAGCACCTCAAGAGTGAACACTTAAAACACTCTGTTGGCCCAAAGAAAAGGCCGTCTGTAGGCTGACTCTGCCCATCATAGTCCTGCCAGAGCCTTCATTCCTCTGAACACTCGGAGAACATGACAGGGAGGCCAGAGACGTGTGAGCTGTTTGGACTTGGGAGGTGGCGGTGGGTGAGACAACAGATGTGGCAGGTATGAAGGAAACTGATGATTTTCTATGTATAGAGCCCCAGATGTGGCCACAGGGCATTGAAGGGTGAAATCCCTTTATGAGGAGTCAGGCTCCAGAGTGGCTGCCCTGCCTCTGGCAGCCTTAGAGCTCTTTGTGGGTGACATTTCAGCTAGAATTTAACTCCAAGCCATGGGGAGCAAATCTTAAAAACAAACCAAGCACTCCCAAACAAATACCAGGAGCAAGTGGTGTCTGACCCACGGTCTCTCAGGAGTCCCCTGTGCAGTCCAGGCTAGGGTAGGTTGACCCCATAGGTCTCCGAGTTAGACCAGCTCCGTGGTGGTCCTGGCCTTGTCACTGTCTCTGAGTCTGCCTCTGATGGTTTCCAAGCACACACTGGTGCACCTGGGTAAATTTATTCCTTTATTGCTTTAGCCTCCAAGAGGTCCAAGGCACGTGCATTTCTTAAAAGGAAACAAAATACACGACTGGAGACTTGGACAGGCAGGCCACGACTCCATGCCTTCGGCCTGCCCTACCTCCCAGTGGCCCCTTCAGCCCCTTGGCCCTTGCTCCCTGGACCTCAAGATCCCTTTTTGCATATTCATGAGGGAGCCACAGAGTTGGTCCAAGCTTCCCTGCTGTGGGTCAGGCTGTCCCAGCAGTGGTGCTGGGTCCCCAAGGGCCCTTGCACAGGTGCTGTCCTATCTCCATCTTCTGCAGAGTGAGCTGCGTGCTGGGAGCGGCAGACATCCATCTTTCTCTCTGTCTTCGGTAATTCCTCGGCACCAAGGCCCAGTTCCTAGACACTTCCGAGACCAACAGAACCATGTGACCTCTGCCGTTCCCAGGTTCCAGTCCAGAGGTTCCTCTTAGTACATCAGACGAGGTTGAACACAGCTGCCTGGTAACACGTGTACATTCTTCTGCCCACACCATAGGCTCCCAAGCACCATCCAGTTTTTTGTTCTCACTATGGGGATGTCTTGGCATCTTGGTGGCAGCTCTGTGCTTCTCACTGACTCTAAGGCCTGACTTTGGGAGACCAAGCTGTCTCACCTGGGCTCACTCACCTGCTAAGGCTGCCACACATGGGAGTTTACCCCCCACCCCACACCACCATGCAGACGGCACACCCCTCATCTCCAAAAGCACAACTAAGAACATGTCATGATAGGTTTTTGGTTTATAAATGGTGCGTTTCCCTTAGAGTGGAACAGAAAGGGACCCATTTAATGCCCCCCTCGTCTGCAAGCACCAATACATTCTAATGAAACCATTTTATTGTATTTGAGGAGATGGAGAGTTGAACATTCCAACCAATCAATAGCCAATTAATTGCTATAAACATGAAAAGGAAATAAATCCCAAGTCTATTTTAAACGTCTTGCAAGACTCAGAGCCTCAGAGTCAGGCCTTCCTCTCCATGTGAACATGGGTGCATGGAAAGGGGAGTACACACACACACACACATACACACACACACGTGTACACACTCCTATACACACACACACACTTATCCCCTACATACTCTTAGTTACACGCACACACACTTATACACAGTCACACACTCATATACAGTCACACACTTTTACACATAGTCTTAACTGTCACACAGTCACACACAGTCACCACACTCACACACACTTATACACACATACACAGTAGGACATGAAACTCAGAAAAACTGCTGAGTCTGCCAATGCCAGCTCTTGCTGGCTTTCCTTGCCTTTCTTTAGTCCCAGAAGGTGAGCAGATCCAGCAGCAGCCTGTCCTGGGGCTCAGAAAGGGACAGAGCTGGTCCCCAGCCCCAAGCCACCAGCACAGCGTGGGTAGTGGGCAATGAGGGCCTGATGTTGCCAGCACACTTTTTCTCTGCCTGGCTGCAGGGTTAGCCCCACAGTAGTCAGGGGGTGGAATTTTGACCTGATTGTGGCCCTGGCTCCTGCTGGACAATGCTATCCTGGTTTGTCACCCCTAGTGGCCTTCAGACATTGAGTATTTGTAGACATTCCGATGACATTCCAAGGAACTCCGCCAGGAAGACACGTGGGGTTTGCTTTTCACTCTTTTAGATGGTTAACCTTGTCCTAGGGACGGGCCTTTCCAGCATCAGATAAATACATATCTACTGATCTACTGTATCCGCCAAAGTTTGTGATGCCTGCATAGACGCTTGTTTAAAAAATACAAAAACAAACAAAAAAACAAAAAATAAATAAAACCACACAATTGAATTGCCTTTGAAAACGAGAGACTATCTGTCTCTAAGAGATTGAGAAACAAAAAGCTTCTTCAAAGTATGTGTGTTTTTTATTCTTTCTTTCTAGTAGAACCGACTTGAAATATTGGTGGCTTTTTTCCCCTAGTGATGTGTGT
Source organism: Micromys minutus (assembly GCF_963924665.1). Taxonomy (NCBI): domain Eukaryota; kingdom Metazoa; phylum Chordata; class Mammalia; order Rodentia; family Muridae; genus Micromys; species Micromys minutus. Next base: position 38,430,728 of record NC_137963.1, read on the forward strand.
TGCTTTTGTGTGATAATATTTGAATGTAATTACAGCAGTGCCAATTTGCCAAAGATGTTGGACTATTTTTCTTTTGTTGGAAGAAGGGGATGGGCTGGGGGTGGGGTGTGGGAGGAACTGGGTTGGGATACTGATTTAATTTTTTTTTAACTATTTTTTCTCGTCAAATCTGGGATTTGTGAATTTAAGTTAAGTGATTGACTGCAACGCCTTTATTTTCAATTAGCTGAAGAAACATGCAATAAGACTGGTGTAGTTTCAAGATCTGTGTCTTTTCATGAGTGACTGTTCCTTGTGAAGAATTGATTTTATGTAACCTTTATGTGAGATAATTATTTGTAAATATTTGCCATAATTTTATTGGTTCCTAAAATAAAAGTAATTTTTTAAGTTCAGAAAAAGGATTCGATCTTATTTGTTTTTGGTAATTCATACATCGTCTTTTACAACCTTGGCTAAGCTCCCTAGGGTGGTAGACAACCTGACGGTTCTTGGTTAAATTGTGGTCAGAAACAAATTTAGACACCCAGTGTATAGGGCTCTACATGTGACAGAAGGAGCCTCTGACTCTGAGGGGACTCCAGCCCAATGAGCTGGGGGAGTAATGGCTGATACTCCCCATCACACAGACATGTGCACACACACACACTCACACAGGCATACACACACACTCACAGACATACACACACAGAGAGACATACATACACATACAGACATGCACACAGACGCTCACACAGACACACACACACACTTACAGACATACACACATTCACACATATATACACACTCACACAGACATACACACATTCACATATATATACACTCAAAGACATACACACACATTCACACATATATACACACACTCACAGGCATACACACACATTCACACACACTCACACACACATACACACAATACACACAGGCTGTGTGTCTCTGCATCTGTCTGAGTCAGCAACTGGGTGGAGTCTCTCAGAGAACAGCTATGCCTAGCTCCTGTCGCCAAGCATAACAGAGCATCATTAATAGTGTCAGGGGTTGGTTCTCAGCCATGAGACGGGTCTCCAATGGCTGACCGTTCCCTCCATCTTTGTCTTCGTATCTTGTAGGCAGGACACGTTTTAGGTGGAAGGTTTTGTGGGTAGATTGGTCATCTTTATCCCTCCACTGCTGCTCCTGCCTGGCTACAGGAAGTGACCACTTCAAGCCCCATATCCCCCACTGCTAGAAGTCTCAGCTAGAATCCTTCCATAGCCACCCGGGAGGTCCCCCCCCATCCTAGATCTCTGGCGCCTCCTAGAGATGACCTCTGCCCCTTTCCTAAGCTCTTTAGCTTCCAATTCTACAATTCAGAGATAATCAAGTCTACCCACGAGGTTTGTTGCATTTTCCATTCGTTCATTCATTCAACAATTGACTGAACATCTATTCTATCCCCGTTACATCAGGGCAATCAAGAACCTGGCTCATATCACACTCATAACCTAGAAGCTCGGGAGCACTGAGGTTACACAATGTAACGGTGTTACACAATCACCAAGTGATCAGCACATGCTTGCACCATGCTTTTAACCTAAACACAGGCTGTGTTGACTCAAACCTAAAGTGTGGACTACTGGCGGTCAGGAGCCACCCATCCTAGAATACCTTGCCCCAAGTCTCCAAAATGAATTTCTGTCTGACCTGAACTCAGTGGCCTGGCTCCAGAGCAGGAAACCCTGTCCCAGAGCCTTTAGCACTGAGCAGCTGGGCTGCATGGGGACCAGAGGTGGCTTTTTTTTTCCCAATCAAGGGGCAGGAAAGCTGTAGACCTGAGCCATGCCCCTGCCGGGCTATGTCAGTCTGCAAGGGCAGGCAGGGACCGTTGTGCGCCTTGGCACAGTGTGTGCAACTCAGTAATTGCCAGAGATGGAGTGTGCGAGTGACCACGTGGGGGCCGTGGACTGCGACTCATTCATATTTAATAAAGCTGGCTGCACGGTCTCCATTCGTTTTTGCAATGGATGATGACGATGAAGATGATTCCTCAGGGAGGGAGGGGGGTGAGCATGGAAGAGTCCAGCTCGTCTTCCTTCCCAAGGCTCTGGCTTAGAGCACAAACTCCAGAGAAAGGCTCCTGTGTTTTTGGATGGGGACACAAGGTGGGAGTCACCAACGTCCAGGCCTCTGTTGCCCTGGGGACTGAAGATCTGCTCCTGCAGTGGTATCCGTGGTAACTTGGGCAGGTGTGGCTTCATGTGACTGCTGAAGGGAGGTGAGGAACAAAGGCTGAAGGAGAAGAGGGCGGTTACAGCTTGCATTGCAAATGTCTCCCACCAGCCTATGGACCTGTGGAAAACAGGCTGTTCCCTGTAGTTCAGGAGGTAGAGCCCAGCTGGGGGGAAGGTAGGTGTTTGGGAGCACATTATTGCTGGCCATTTCCCCTGGGCCGTTCTCTGCCCTGAACCACCTTGTGGACTGATGCTCCTACAACCATAAGGTCCTGTTCACGCTCATGGGATCGAACAAATATATGTTGACCCCTCTGAAACTGTGAGCCAATATAAGACCTTCTTCCTGGTAGCTGTTTTGTCACATTAATAACAACAACAACAATAACAACAACAACAACAACAACAACAATAATAATAATAATAATAATAATAAATGTCTGGGTGGAAGTGCCAACTCAGCCAGCCCACAGTGGCCTTCTCTACTTGACAGCACCACAGATGGGTGGAAGAGATGCCAGGGCCCCAGTGCAGGGTGAAGTCTCAAGTCTATTCTTCCCTCAGACTCATCTCAAGCTGGGCCCAGGTAAGGGCTGCAAACAGGGATGCCCAAAGCGGCCAATGAACCCTCCATCTGACAGGACACAGTCTCTTAAAGGGTTTGACAGGAGCCTTTTGCTGGCTTTGAGCAATCTTCATTTCTTCACCTGTTCAATGGGTGTGCACTTGGTCACCTCAATGTTGTGTAGTGTTGTTTTTCTAAGTGACGAATGTGATATTTGCCAGCACGTCTTCTTTGGTGTAAAGAAGTCCCAGTGTGG